>NC_081411.1:5247834-5572606 GCF_030272615.1 Cryptomeria japonica | reverse complement strand
TGAATCTGATTTTGAATCTCCACCTAGCATATCACATGTGATACTTGAGTTTCCACAAGAATCTTGTGCTACTATTACCTTAGAACTTGCCAAGCAATTCGTATACTTTTTCGAGCTATGTAGGGTTAGGCCTATTAAAAAACCATTTTCAATTGTTTGGACCCCTTGCACATTCAAAGGAAACATGGGTGGTAACAACAACAACAACAACAATGATAATTGAATGCTTGCCCATAACAATCCTACCACTTTTGAGTTCCTTATTGTCCATCCTACTGAAGATGCCCCTATGAAGAATATACCTCACTCAACCTTACTAGTGTTTAGGGGACTTCCTATAGAAGCATTTGATATGTTTTCTTTCTTTTTTTAATTTGATATTTTATTTCATAGCTATGACTACTTGAATGATGCAAAAAATCTCAAATTATTTTCTAGGTACTTTGAAGGATGCAACATTGCGGTGGTTTACGAGCCTATGATCACAAACATACCACACTTGGGATAAAATGAAGGAGAAGTTCTTGGCTAAATATGAGGAGTATTGTAAGAGTAAAGAGGTTAGGGAGGAAATGTTTTACGTCATGCAACAAGAAGAAGAGACCATGGAAGTTTACATAAAAATAAGTGCAGCAACAATATCTTGTTTGATCGACATTGGCATGTTGTGATGGTTAAGTTATTTTGTTGTTCTTGTCATCAAGATTCAAATATCATTAAGATGCTATTGTTGAATGTTTAAATGAGAATGAGGTCTTATTTATGACCTCATTCATAATTTGAAATAAAAAACATTTACCCCTCTTTAAATAAAATAATACAGTACATTCAAAACCTCCTCCAAAACTATGTTTTTTTACTTTGAATGCACTTTTTTCTAAATTAACTGAAAAATGCAAAAACAAAATCCAATATAGCGAAATTCAGTCATTCTTCCCCTGTTTTTTTTCAAAATTGTGCTGAATGGTTTATCAAACAAAGAAAAATAGAAATCTTAAAACATTAAACTCATACAAATCAATGTACCTCAATATAGTAAGTGGTATTTGTTCCCAGTGCCCCATTCCCTGAAATTTTATTAATCTTTAAATCTTCTCGCATTATCTTTTTGACGAGTTTAAGGTTTGATATTATAACGTGAGGTGGATAAGGTACCTTATCCAATTCTTAATGGCCGCTAAAATGGTACGAGGCAAGGGCTAGATTGTGCTAGTGCTCGATTTCGCAATTGTAAAAAATCTAGTATAAAGGAATAAATCGAAGCCAATAATGTAATTTTTGGTTTTTAGATTATTGGTCTTCTAAACATAATTAAAATTAATTCATTTATTAAGTTTAGAGGCTTTTACAATCGCAACAAATTTATGTATTTTCTTATATGTGATTTTTTTTTTAATAGAATGGGTAAAAACTTTATTGAAATTTAGAAATAAACATTACAAGAAAAATTGGGAGCCAAAGCTCCAAAAAAATTGGTCAAATAGCACCACCTAGAACAAGCAACAACCTCACCCATTACCATATCCACCAATATCCTCTGCAAGGATCTTCTCCAATTCCCAACAATAAACAACGGACAGATGCCTCCACCCTTCAATCCTCCAATGATCAATATTGTTAGAGGCCCATTTAGCCAAACAATCAACGTCTCTATTCCATTAATGTGGAATGTGGACAAAGGACACATTCTCAATTCTAGAGCTGATCTGCAAAATCTATTGAACAACCCAAGCAAGTTGCCAATTAACATCAATCATCTTCTCACTAATCAACAAATTCACAATAACCTGTGAATTGGATTCACAAATAACTTGTTGCCATCCTAAAGCACAAGCACACTCAATAGTGAACAGAATCACTAACCCCTCCATAAAGCTATTAGCCTGCTGCCCTTTATGGAAAGAGAAGAAGAACACCACCTCTCCCAAACAGTTTCTACCTATACCTCCAATCCCAGTCGGGCCAAGATTGCCACGAGAGGATCCATCAGTGTTGATCTTCAAAAAGTTCTCAGTAGGAGGCTGCCATCTGCCTTCCCTATGGACTTTCTTCTTTGCCTATCTACCTCTTCTAATAGAGGGAGAGATAGTTGAGAATCCCTAAATACCTAGTCTATTTGTAATGTCTGCATCTTTTCTATCAAGTGAGAGAATCACATCACATTTAGCCTCCACTGTCTCCTAAATCATCCCTATGATTATGTGCCACACTTGTTGAACCAATAACCTCTCCCCCCTAAAAATCTTGTGATTCCTCTCCAACCATATCTGCCAAAGAATGAAACTAGGCCCAATACACTAGACAGTTTGAAGAAAAGAAGACACGGTAGGAGGCTTGCCCAAGCTATTCCAAAACTCCACAAGGGACATGACATGGACAAGAGGATGTTTTCAGGCATCCCACCAGAAGTGCCAAATCTGCATAGAGAAGGGGCAAAGAAAGAACAAATGTGGGGAGTCCTCTTCATTGTCACCATACAAAACACAAATTGAAGGGCCTTGAAATCCCCGCTTCTGAATATTATCCCATGTCAAGCATTTATTCCAAGCCAAAGTCCACACAAAATAGTTACACTTTGGGCAAGAGAACTTATTCCACACATACTTCCACCACTGAACCTCCCCTCCATTATGCCTTCGAGCTACCAACTCCTAATACCCACTTGCAACCGTATAAACCCCCTTAGGATTTGGATTCCAAGCAAGGATATCTTTGTCCTTAAAAGAGCTACAATGTCTACCTAATATGATATTATGAAGCTGAACACAATCTCCCTCCAAACCAACCGCTGGCCACTTACTCGGAACTTTCCATCTAGCAACCTCCAACTGACCACAAGGATACAATATATTAAAGTCACTCACTCTTGTCCACTCTACCTCTAGAAACCAGTGACAAAGGGCCATCAAATTTGGGTACTGTGAAATAATGTAGGGAAAGCCATCCCAAGAGTCAGACCAAAAAAGTGCCTTTGTCCCACTCTTACATATCCAAAATAAACCTTCCTTAATCAAGGCAACCCCCTTCTTCAATGTTTCCCAAATTACTGATCCTTTTCCCACCAGAGGGTAATAGGGGACATCCTCCCTCGGAATCCCAGGAAGATCCATATGCGACAAGATCCTAGCCCAAATCTAGTCCTGCTCCCTATACCACCTCCAATACAACTTAGCAGCCAAAGCAACCCCAGCCAAAGCCGAATGTCTCAAACCAAGACCACCAAACTATCTCGAGCAACACACAATATCCCATCTAACAAGGCTCCATTTAGAGGAAGACAAATTGCTTGCCCATAAGAACTGTCGCACCATAGAATCCAAATCTCTAACAAAGCCAATTAGATCCTCCTGAAGCATAAGGGAGGGCCTGAACCATAGACTTAAGAGGCTGAAATCTTCCAGCAAAGGACAACCATCTATGCATCCAGTGATTAACTTTAGCACTAAATTTATCAAGAATATTCTGCCAAGACTCTCTAGGAAGCTTACCTAAAGAGATAGGGATGCCTAGGTAGATCAAAGGAAGAGATACGATCTGAAATCTCAAGATATGAGCAATCCTCATTTGAATAGCCTCTGGTGTGTTGAAGAAGAAAATAGAGGACTTATCTTCATTAATTAGCTGACTAGAAGCAATGAGATAAACATTCAGTGCCTTGCGAATACTTACGACTTCCTTAATTGTAGCCATGCCCATCAAAGTAGTGCCATCCACAAATTGAAGGTGGGATTGTGGAGGTAAACCTGTTCCTCACCTCCATCCATGGATTGGACCCAACTCAACATTATTATTCATCAATCTCCCAGGACCTTCTGCCATAACAAGAAAAAAATAAGGAGAGAGAGGGTCCCCTTGTTGAAGACCTCGAGAAGCCCCAAAAAGCTTAGTGTGCTCCCCATTCATTATAACCAAGAAAGAGGTAGACATAACACAACTCGCTACCCATTGAATCCACTCTTCTACATAGCCAAAAGGTCCCAAAACTTTTCGAAGAAAGGACCACCGAACTCTATCATAAGCCTTCACCATATCTAGCTTCATGAACATAGCCTTCTCTCTGAAAGCCACCATGGAATGAATGGTCTCTGTAGCAACAACCACCCATCTTGGATTTGCTGATCTGCCACAAAACCGCTCTATTCCTCTGAGATAAGCTTTTTAAGCCAAATTTTCAATCTTTCAGCAATCAACTTAGATATAATCTTTTAAATAACATTACAGAGAGAAATGGGATGAAACTAACATAATCTATCTGCACCATCACATTTGGGGATGAGGGCGAAAAAGGTGGAGTTCAAAGCCATAAGCATTTGCTTGTTCTTTTGAGATTCTTGAATCACCTCTAATAAATTTGTCTTAATAGTATCCCAAAATTCTTGAAAGTTCAATTGGGGATCCATCAGGACTTGGAGCTTTCCCTTTCTTCATATGAAAGATAATCTCCTCCAATTCCTCCATATAAAGATTTCTCATTAGGAGTTCATTCATCTCCCTAGTAACCAAATGGGGATTACAGGATAGCACCCGAGCTTCCTCAACAGAGCCTCCCTGAGAATCTTCCCTAAATAAAGTAGCAAAGTACCACATAGACTCTCTAGAAATATCATGTAAAGAAGAATATTGCTCACCCCTTTCATCCACAAGTATTTGAATAGCATTGCCATACCTTCTTGCTTTCATCGAGTTGAAAAAGAAGGCCATATTCTTATCCCCTTCTTGAAGCCAATCCACGCAAGCCTTTTGTTTCCAATGAATCTCCTCCCTCAGCTCGCCTTCTTCCACCGATTTCAGAGCTTTAGCTTCTTCTTGCAATAGGGACTCAGACAAACCACGGTCCCTAATTTCCTTGTTGATGCCATCTAAATTAGCTTGAGCAACAACTTTAGCATGAAAAATGTTTCCGAAGCACTATTGATTCCATCGCTTAAGCTGGTATTTAACAAATTGCAGAGTTTTAGAGAAGGTATACATAGTTGTACAATATGTCGGTTTGTAGACCCTCCACCAATCAACCACATAATCTTGTAAGGAAGTATCTCGTAATCATATGAGTTGGAATTTGAAAGGAGGAGAATGAGACACCCGAGAAGAGGAGATCAATAACTTGATAGGACAGTGACTTGAACCATGCTAGTCCAAAATTTTAGAGCTAGTAGTCCAACCACCACCAGACCAAAAATAAGAAACTAGGAATTGGTCAAGTCTCTCAATGATATAGTTCTCTCCTGTCCTCTTATTATTCCAAGTAAACTGTCCATTATTGGGCTTCACATCCACTAGATTCAAGATAGAGATGGACTCTCATTGCATGAAAGTCGAAGGCTCCAATCTCCCAATACCACCTCTTTTCTCATCCAAATCGATAATTGTATTAAAATCCCTTGCCAAAATCCAAGGATGCAAGGGTACTAGGTTTCAGATCGCGGAGATATCGGCCCACAAAAGTTGTTTGCCTAAAAAATCAGTAGGTGCATAAATATTAGATAGGAGAATAGATTCTCCCATCTCAAGACTTGAAGCAACTAAAGAGATGGAAGACTTAGAAGATACCCACAAAAGAGGGTGAATCCTCAATGGGTTCCATAAACAAGCGAAACCTCCAGTAGAACCATTGGCCCCATATCTTTGGTAACTAACTAATCATGCTCTCAATAGACAACTTAGTCTCCTATAAGAAAATAACATCAAGAGAATGAACTCTCACCAAATCCCGAATAACTTTTTGTAAGGGCCATTGTTCAAGCCCCTTACATTCCAAGATAGAATGATCATTTTTGGGAATAAGAGAAGTGAGAATCCAACATCTTAACACTTCCAATTCCACAAGAGACTCCCTCATCAACTTTATTTTCTCTACTTGTTTCTTCCTTCCAATCTTGGAAGCCTTCTCAACAACCCCCTTTTTTTGCTCTTTCTGAAGAATTCCCAATGCAGGAGAAGATTTTCCACCTTTTGTCTGATCAAGGTCTGATTTTCTAGATGGTTTAATTTACTCCCCCCCACTAGTTGTTGCATTAGCGGGGAACCAGTATTTTCAAAATCCATCACCCCAAGTACTATGTCCATCTGTAAATCCCCATCCATTTGCAAATTTTGTACACTACTTGGAACATTGTCATCCTAAACAACTTCCATTGCTCCCTGCTACATAGCCATAAAACCTAGATTTACCTCTTGCTGACTAAGGTCATCCAATATTTCAAAACAGTTAAAAGTGTCATCATCCTGTCAATCCTTAAAAGACCTCTTCAAACCCCTGTTTCTATTTTGACCTTTGACAGGAATAAAATCCTCCCCAGATACAACATCACTATAAGTTTTTGCCTTGCCTTTGTCAGGCCTGGTGGGATTGCGAGGAGATTGAATGGAAGGAGACTCTGAGGGTTTTGACCTTGGGCATCTCCTCTACAAATGACTATATTCATGGCAAAGCCGGCAACAAAATGGCAATGTTTTGTAATCTAATTGTTGGATCCAAGAATAGGATCCTGCACAAATTTCTAAGGAATCTGGAAGAGTGTTATTTAAGTCAATTTCAACACGTATACGAGCAAAATTCATTACCTTCCTATCCCGAGTTTGTTGAGAAGACCCAAAAGGTTTCCCCAACAACGAGGCCACATTATGCAGTATATCATTGTGCCAACATTCTATTGGAAATGGAGGAAGCCACACCCACACAGGAACCCGATTTGGAAGTTCTTCCATTGGATTGAAACTGCATGCCAAGGCTTCATAAACAGGCCAACCTGATTGTGGAAGAAAGGTCCACCTTCAAAAACCTTAATGTCATCTATCATGCAATTGAAGACCACCATAAAATAATGGTTTTCCAGCAGCATTATTTCCATTTCGCCCTCAAGCAACCAATTCCTCTGCAACCAAGATTCCATAAATTAGAGTGAGACACTCATTCCCATAAACTTGTAGAGCAATGCATGCTTCAAAAAATACTCAATGTCTTCAACAATCTATTCCAGTTGAATTTCAAAAATGGGCCTCCCCTTAGACCGTTCGGGGAATCCATTAACCTTCTGGATCTAAGAACCTTTGGTAGGCACAAATCATGCATCCTTAGAAAATAAGCTATTATAAAAGAATTGCACTTATCGATTCAAAGATGAATCGCCAATCGCTGCCCAAAAATCCATTGGATGTTTGACACCCAATATCTCCCCCTACAATTGATCCATGGAAAAAAGAAAAAGAGAAGACCTGACACCACCCAGACACCCAACACCAACCCCAAAACCAACCAACCTAAAATGAGAAAGTGACTAACCAACACAGAACAAAGACAAAAATAAATAGCCAACATAAAACCCCAGCTGACCCCCCAACTCACCACCACCACACCTCAAAAACCAAAACCCCACATTCGGCACACCAAATCATAGACAAGAAAGCCAAAATAGGTTGCATGCAAGGTTGTATGCCTTCGTATAGGCCTCGGCCTGCACAAGGCCCTCATGCGTAGTGCTCACTTGTTCGCCGTCGCCAAAGAAGATCATATGTATCACCTCCTGTATGTGATTATTTTATGAATAACTAGTACCAATTTGTTAATTAATTAATAATTAAATATGTTTCAATTCAAGGAGTTGGTTCTGGAATGGTTCATGAAATTTTTTATTCTCAAAAAATTTTGAGAGGAGGGTTGATCTGGATTGGGGTTGCAAAGGGATTCTTTAGCATTTGTTCATTTGTGAATTTTTCTAGATTGACATTTAATATCTTTTCTTCTCGTGATTGCCAGTGACTGGTATATGAATTGTAGATTTGTGCATTTGGCTATTGTAATCATCACTTTCAAAAGATTTCTCTAATTGGTCAATATACTCTATAAAATATTACAATTAAACCTTTAACTAGATTGCCTGGCTTCCTTGCTATTCGTTTAGAATATTGGTCCTCCAAGATCCTCCCCTCTTATATTTTATTCTTCTCAGTCCCAACCAAGAAGTTGAGTTCTAGCCAACCAGATCATGATATTTGGTTTAGATTTTGGTTTTTATATAATGTTTGGTTTTGTTGTATTTAATTTAGGGTTTTGCATTTTATGTTTTTGTATATGTTGTAGTGATATTGATATGTTAATATTTCATTTATTGCACTAGATACATGTGTGGTAGAATCATATGTTTTTGTTTTATTTTTTCAATTAAACATAAATGGATCTTGAAAAAAATATGTCATTATCTTTATGAATAACGGCTTTTAAATTTTAATAACCTCATTTGAATTGAAACAATGAGGAGATCAATGCATTGGAGAAGGAATGCAAGATGCCAGTGAGAGTTGTAAATCTATTTTAAAACTAATTATTGATTCATTTTAACAATTTAAAAAAATATGTTTATTTTAATTTTAAAATCTGAAATGATTTGCATGCAAAAAGAAAAAGTAGAATAGAAATGTTTCATATGCCGAAATTAATTTCTTTTGTTTTTTAAATTTCATAATAAAATCTTACTCTAATCAGAAGTTATATAAGTTTTAGTTTTAAATTTATTCTAAAACTAATTGTTGATTCATTTAACAACATAAAAAAAATGAATTTATTTTAATTTTAAAATGTGAATTGATTTTCATGTAAAAACAAAAAGAGTAGAATAGAAATATTATTTATATATTTAGATTATTTTCTTTTCATTTTTCAATTTCACAACTAAAAGCATACTCTAACAATTTAATATCAATTAATTTCTACTAATACTATACAATATAAGTTTAACTTTCATTTAAAAATATATAAACAATATATATTACATAAATAAGCATAAGAAAAAAATAGAAATATGAAATTGCTATTGATGATGCTCATTTATTCTTATTTATCTAATATATTTATTAATAAATATATATTGATATAGCTTCTGTTAATTTTATTATTATTCAAATAAATTTTAAATGTTTTATTGATGTTTCAAATTATTTCATAAAGGTTAAATCCTCAACTAAGTATTTGATTTGATTATTATTAGAGCTTGATAAGAATTCAACTAAGATTTTGGTTTAAGGGTTAGGGTTAGAATAAAAGTTATGAACAAGATAATTTTAATTATAAGAAACTTTAAACTATTTTAAAATGTCTACATTTTAAATTTACAGGAAAAATATCATTTCAATTAAAAGAGAGTTTAAGCTATTTTAAAATGTCTTTATTTCATTAGAACATAGTTAAAGTTACAATAGTTACCTATTTATAGCCTTACCTTAACACTAAACTCTAATTAACTATAACCTTAACCCCTAAACCTAATCTCTCTAATTGAATGCCAACCCTAACCTAACCTTAAAGTTAACTCTAATCATATAGTTTTAAAAAAATTTCAATTATATCATAAAAGGTTAAACCCTTAATTAATTTTTTGGTTTGATTACTAGTAGGGTTTGTTAAACATCCAAAAGCACACTCTAATCATTTAAAGTTATATAATTTTTAGTTTTAATTTTATTCTAAAACTAATTATTGATTCATTTAACAACATAAAAAAATGAATCTATTTTAATTTTGAAAAGTGAATTGATTTTAATGAAAAAACAAAAAGGGAAGAATAGAAATGTTATTTATATATTTAGATTAATTTATTTTCTTTTTTCAATTTCACAACTAAAAGCATACTCTAACAATTTAATATCAATTAACTTTTACCAATGCCTATACGGTATAAGTTTAACTTTTATTTAAAAATATAGAAATAATATATATTACATAAATAAGTATAAGAAAAAAATTAAAATATCAAATTACTATTGATGATGCTCATTTATTCTTATTTATCTAATATATTTATTAATAAAGTATATTTTGATATAGCCTTTGTTAATTTTATTATTATTCAACTAATTTTTAAATGTTTTATTGATGCTTCAAATTATTTCATAAAGGTTAAAGCCTTAATTAAATATTTGATTTGATTATAATCAGGGTTTGATAAGAATTCAACTAAGATTTTGGTTTAATTACTGTTAGGGTTAGGGTTAGAATAAAGGTTATGAGTAACTTAATTTTAATTCTAAGAAACTTTAAACTATTTTAAAATGACTATATTTTAAATTTATAGTAAAACTATCATTTCAATTAAAAGAGAGTTTAAGCTATTTTAAAATGTCTTTATTTCATTAGAATAGAGTTTCAAAGTAATTATTTCATAAAAATATTGACATAAGGAAAAAAATATTCTTAAGAAAAGTACATAATATTAAGATTTTTTTAATATTTTATTAAAAATGATAATAAGTGTTTTTAAAATTAAAAGCAGCCAAAAAACAAGGGGGCTGACCCATTGGAACAACAAAGAAAACAATGGTAGAACCACTGTCAACATAATAACAACAGAGTTACAACCCTTTACCTCTATCATAAACAATGATCATTCTATGTAAGTTCAACATATATAAAAGAGTTTTAGACATTTTCCACGTAGGGCAATAAGCATAAAAGTTCAAATGAAAACATAAACTAAAGTTATCCACCCGCAAGTGGACAAAAAACTAGGCTAAAAGTTCAAAATGATAATAAGTGTTATGAATGCATTATCCTACAATAGTTACCTATTTATAGCCTTACCTTAACACTAAAATTTGATTAACTATAACCTTAACCCCTAAACCTAATCTCTCTAATTGAATGCCAATCCTAACCTAACCTTAAAGTTAACTCTAATCATATAGTTTTAAAAATTTTCAAATTATATCATAAAAGGTTAAACCCTTAATTAATTTTTTGGTTTGATTACCATTAGGGTTTGATAAACATTCAAAAGCATACTCTAATCATTTAAAGTTATATTAGTTTTAAATTTATTCTAAAACTAATTGTTGATTCATTTAACAACATAAAAAAATGAATTTATTTTAATTTTAAAATGTGAATTGATTTTCATGCAAAAACAAAAAGGGTAGAATAGAAATATTGTTTATATATTTAGATTAATTTCTTTTCTTTTTTCAATTTCACAACTAAAAGCATACTCTAACAATTTAATATCAATTAATTTTTACTAATACCTATATAACTTTTATTTAAAAATATATAAATAATATATATATTAAATAAATAAGTATAAGAAAAAAATAGAAATATCAAATTACTATTGATGATCCTCATTTATTCTTATTTATCTAAAATATTTATTAATAAAGTATATTTTGATATAGCCTTTGTTAATTTTATTATTATCCAAATAAATTTTAAATGTTGTATTGATGTTTCAAATTATTTCATAAAGGTTAAACCCTTAATTAAGTATTTGATTTAATTATCATTAGGGTTTGATAATAATTCAACTAAGATTTTGGTTTAAGGGTTAGGGTTAGAATAAAGGTTATGAGTAAGAAAATTTTAATTATAAGAAACTTTAAACTATTTTAAAATGTCTATATTTTAAATTTATAGTAAAAATATCATTTCAATTGAAAGAGAGTTTAAGCTATTTTAAAATATCTTTATTTCATTAGAACAAAGTTTCAAGGTAATCATTTCATAAAAATATTGAAATAAGGAAAACAATATTCATAAGTACATAATAATAAAGATTTTTTTTAATATTTTATAAAAAATGATAATAAGTGTTATGAATGCATTATCCTACAATAGTTACCCACTTATAGTCTTACCTTATGACTAAAATTTAATTAACTATAACCTTAACCCCTAAACCTAATCTCTTTAATTGAATGCCAACTCTAACCTAACCTTAAAGTTAACTCTAACAATATAATTTTAATTTTTTTCAAATTATATCATAAAGGTTAAACCCTTATTTAATATTTTTTTTTGATTGCCATTAGGCTTTGATAAACATTCAAAATCATACTCTGATCATTTAAAGTTATATAAGTTTAAGTTTTAAATCTATTCTAAAACTAATTATTGATTCATTTAACAACATAAAAAAATACAAACCCTAAATATAATTAAAACCTTACCATAATCAAATCCTCACCTTAACAATATCTATAATCTAGACCTAATTTAACTCTAAACCATAACTTGACCCTAAACTTAAGTATAACCCTAACTTCACCCTTACTACAATCTTAACCATAACCCTTAACACTAACACTTAACCTATGATATAAACCCCAACCCTTGACATAATCCTAAATGTAACCCTGATCCCAAGCCTAACCATAATTTTAACCCTATGCCTAACCTTAACCCTAACCATGATATAAATCCAAACCCTAACAATGATGTAAACCCTAACTACAATCCTAACCCTAACCCTTAACTGTAACTCTAACCCTCTAATATAAACCTTAAACCCTTAACCCCAACCCTAACGCTGTGATATAAACCCTAACCCTAAACGTAAAACTAACTATAATTGTAAATCCTAATCCTAACCCTAATCATTATCCCATGATATAAAGCCTAACCCTAGAAATAATCATAACAATAACACTAAATCATAAGCCTAACAACAATCGTAAACCTAACCCTAACCTTAAACCTTAAATCCAAAACCTAACCATTAGCCTAACCCTAATAATGATTTAAACCCTTACTGCAATCCTAACCCTAAAAGTGATGCAAACCATTTCTATAAATCCAAACCCTAACCATAACTATAAATATAAACCCTAACCCTAGACACAATCCTAAGCCTAACCATAATCTTAACCCTTTGCCTAACCTTAATCCTAACCATTAGCCTAACCCTAACAATGATGTAAACCCTAACTATAATCCTAACCCTAACCCTAACCCTTAACCCTAACTCTAACCCTCTAATATAACCCCTAAACCCTTAACCCTAACCCTAACATTGTGATATAAACCCTACCCCTAAACATAAAACTAAGAATAATCATAAATCCTAATTTTAACCCTAATCCTAATCCCATGATATAAACCCAAACCCTAGAAATAATCATAACAATAACGCTAAATCCTAATCCTAACAACAATTGTAACCCTAACCTTAAACCCTAAATCCAAAACCTAACCATTAACCTAACCCTAACAATGACGTAAACCCATACTGCAATCCTAACCCTAACCATTAACCTAACCCTAACCATTAGCCTAATCCTAACCCTAACCATGTTGTAAATCCAAACCGTACCCATTAACTTAACCCTAACAACGATGTAAACCATAAACATAATCCTAACCCTAACCCTAGACATAATCCTAAATATAACCCTAAATCCTAAGCGTAACAACAATCTTAACCCTAACCCTAACCTTCACCCTAACCATTAACCTAACCCTAAAAGTGATGCAAACCATAACTATAACCCTAACCCTAACCACTAACCCTAAGTCTAACCTTGTGATATAAACCCCAACCCTACACATAATCCTAACCATAATCATAAATCATAAGCCTAAAAACAATCTTAACCCTGACCCTAACCCTAACCATTAACCTAAACTTATGAATGATATAACATCTATTTATAATCCTAACCCTAACCCTAACCCTATGATATAAACCCTAACCATAATTCTAAATATTAAGCCTTTGAACCACAATCATAAACCTAACCATAAGCCTAACCATGATGCTAATGCTAACCCTAACATTGTGATATAAACCGTAACGTAAAACTAACCTTAATCGTAAGTCCTAATCCCATGATATAAACCCTACACCTAGAAATAATCATAAAAATAATACTAAATCCTAAGCCTAACAACAATCATAACCCTAACCCTAACCTTAAACCCTAAATCCAAACCCTAACCATTAACCTAACCCTAACAATGATATAAACCCTTACTGCAATCCTAACCCTAACCATTAACCTAGCCCTAAAAGTTATGCAAACCATAACTATAACCCTAACCCGAACCCTTAACCCTAAGTCTAACCCTATGATATAAATCCTAACCCTACACATAATCCTAAACATAACCATAAATCCTAAGCCTAAACACAATCTTAACGCTAACTCTGTCCCTTACCATTAACCTAACCTTAACAATGATGTAAAATTTGTCCATAATCCTAACCCTAACCCTAATCCTACGATATAAATCCTAACCTTAGACATAACCCTAATCATAATTCTAAATATTAAGCCTAACCACAATATTAAACTTAACCATAACCTTAACCATGATGGTAATCCTCACCCTAACACTGTGATATAAACCGTAACCCTAAACATAAAACTAACCATAAACGTAAATCCTAATCCTAACCACAATCTTAACCCTAACCCTAATCATGATGTAAATCCAAACCCTAACCATTAAACTAACCCTAACAATGATGTAAACCCTAACTATAATCCTAACCCTAACCCTAGCCCTATGATATAAATCCTAACCCTACACATAATCTTAAACATAACCCTAAATCCTAAGCCAAACCACAATATTAACATTCACTATAACACTAAACATGATGTAAATCCAAACCTTAACCATTAACCTAGCCCTAACAATGATGCAAACCCTAACTATAATCCTAAACCTAACCCTTAATCCTAATTGTAACCCTAACCCTAACTCTAATTGTAACCCTAACCCTATGATATAAACTCTAATTGTAGACAGAATCCCAACCATATACCTAAACATTAAGCCTAACTAGAACCTTAACCCTTACCACAATGTAAATCTAAACCCTAACCATTAACCTAACCTTAACAATGATGTAAACGCTAACTATAATCCTAACTTTAACCCTAACCCTAGACATAATCCTCACCATAATGCTAAATCCAAAGCCTAACCACAATCTTAACCCTATCTCTAATCCTAATCATGAAGTAAAAACCCTAACCATTAACCTAACCCTAACAATGATGTAAAACCTAACTATAATCCTAACCCTAATCATATCCCTATGATATAAACCATAAACCTACTCATAATCCTAACCATCACCCTAAATCCTAGCCTAATCACAATCTTAAAGTTAACCATAACACTAAACATTATGTAAATCCAAACCCTAACCATTAACCTAACCCTAGCAATGATGTAAATCCTAACTATAATCCTAACCCTAACCCTAACCCTAATAGCAAGTGAAAATGAACCCTATTCCTTATTGAATTAGGCCTACTATTTTAAACCAAATCAAACCCTACCCCTAATAGTAAACCAAAATGAACCCTAATCCTTATTGAATTAGGCCTACTATTTTGATTCCAATCCTAACTATAATTCTAAATCTAGAATTGGATGAAATGGAATCCTAAATCTAACACTGTACCAATCCAAAATATATAACTATACAACAATATATAATTTGAAATTAATTAATGTCATGTCTTTCAATTCATGTTGCGACTGCTACTGGCTTATATATATTTAATAATATATATAGAATAAGCTAAGAGATATCCTTCTCGAGGTGCCTATTGCACTTTAATGTTGATAAATTAATAAAAAATAGGCGCATCTAGAAGGATATCTCTCGACTTATATATATATATATATATATATATATATATATATATATATATATATATATATATATATATATATATATATATATATATATATATATATATATATATATATATATATATATATATAAGCCAGTTCATTCATTCATATCTAAATTGTTTCATTCAAGATGCAATATAATTTTATAAGAATAAATGAATTAAATTGTACATTTTTTGAAAAAATTGTGTTAAGAGTTTTTTAGCATTTATAAATATTTATTATTATGAAAGATTGTTAATTGAAATAAATGTTATTATTAAATATTTAAAATAAAAAATATTAACTATTCATGTATTTATTTTTTAATTTGATGAAGATATCTTTTATATATATTTAGAATTTTTTGTTTTAACATTGTAATTTTGGAATATGTTGTTTAACTTGAAAATTCAATTATGTGTTTTTGTGATTCCTTTGTATTGGTGTAAACTTAATCTTTAAGAGTATGAACCAAAACTTAATACATGGATATGAACCTATAACTCATGGACATGATCTAACAAAAAGTAGACATTGGAATCCACTCACCATGATGCTTTAATATTTGAATATTTGTAAGGAATAGCAATATGTACAACCACCTTTAGAGAATTTACGAAAACATCAATCTTATTCTACTTAGTCAATTCTTTGTATGGGATGATTCAACAATGATGAATCAAGTTGGAGAATAACAAGAAAATGTACAATATGCTCCTAAGCAAGTGTACATATGCTCCTAAGATGGTGTTGTAATCCTAATGCAATTTCTTTTTATCCACTTAGAAACAAACCATAAGTAGTTTCAATAGTTCTTAGAATGTGTTTCTCTCAAATGATTCATCTTCATTAGGGTTAGTCTTACAAATACACCACTACAACATATAATTTGGGCAATTTTGTAATGCTCGCCAAAAAGCTCTAGAGAAATTAACCAACTAACAAATAAAGATTTTAAATTTTTTTTTTTAAATATTACTAACTAATGCAACATATACAACTAGAATACACATACCCATTAAACATCCATCTAATAATTATGCAAAAATTCAACTTAAGGCATCATTATAAGAGCACAATATGCAAGCAAAAATAAATACAACTCATCAATTAACATTCCCTAAAGTAACACTAAGAACGTAACATCATAATCACTACCATAATCCAACACAATCTAACATTTCCAACATTTACTGCTTACAATAACATAAGAGAACATCCATCAATTTAACTACCATGAATACATCCAATTATAATACAAATGCCACTAGTCCTCCTTGTATTCATTTTAAGGGCACCAATCCAAATGTTCCTAATCTCTCATTTTCTTAATTACTAACAAACCATCATTGATCCATTACTAAACATCACCTACAACATAGCTAATCAATTTCCTTAAGTAATAATAAACATACACATTCAACATAACACCCAATGCATAACCATGCTCGAGAGACAAGTACAATAAGGTAATTACCTCTTTTTCAACTAAGAGCACATACTCTATTCCAATCAAGAGTAATCCATTAATGTCTTAACATTAACTGTGAATCCAATTCCTTATTTCTATATATGATAAATATCTAAGATACAACATAGATTCCACAAGAATATCAACTTCATATCCTATCACAAGAATTATGATCACAACCTTTTACATCATTTCTATTGCATATGAATACAAGATCCTCTTACATCAAGATACATTTCTCTCAATCTACAAATACAACTATCTCATGAGTCCTAATATAAATATCACATGAATCATATTCCAATAATCCATTCAATATTTGAAGAGATAAATAATCCACATTCCTGCTCAAGAGAATCCAACGAAGAACATTCCAATGGAAGAAGGCATCAAACCACCCCCTGTACTACAAAGAATGACACAAAGTCCCATACACACTCTAGACCTAGGTTGACACCTAACAACTAAAGAGACCTCATCAATACAAACACCACAACTAAAAGGCAATAACATCAACAATAATCCAAAACTCATCATATGGCTAAATCAAAAGGACAAAACCGAAGAGTGTCATCACATGTTATCCTCACATACATAGGAGGGATATATAATTATGATAATATATAATACGGGAGGGTAATAATGGTATTCACATGGAAAGGAAATGTGCGTGGGTGGCAGGTAAACACTCAGATGGCAAAATGTACATGTTAGACGTATACATTAACCTTGGAAGATTGGCAACAAAGAATTTAAATCGTAGATAAAAGCTGGAAGGTTGTATGAAAAGGGCAGCGGCTATCCCAGTAGCAGTTCACCCCCTATCCATGTGCCCCATGCCCAACCTCGCGGAACAATGTTTTCCCCCTACCGAGTCGTGTTTTCTCCTACCACCGTGGATACGGATCTGTGCAGTTTATTCATAATTGTTTGTTCTTATAATCATCCTTTTGAAAAATTGCTCTAGAAAAAAAAAACATTTTAATAAATTTCTAAACTAATATTTAAACTCTATTTTTACATTGTAAATATTTTTTCCCATGTGAATAAACTGTAAAGCTAGGATTATCATCTTAAAGAATCATTTTGAATACGAATCATTAAAGAAGTGTTAACTTTATGGTCTAACTTTATGTTTCCAAGTATAATTTATATGATTGCATAGAAGAATACAATGAATATATTAATAATTATGTCATAAGATTCCATTCAATGTCCACTAAATTTCTTACTCCCATACATGATATTAAATAATAAAATGTAATGGTTAAGAGATTACTCAACTTTTATGCATTGATTGTATAGTTATTAATACCTTTCTATCATTTATGAATCTCTGTATATGTAAAAATTATTGAATCTAAGTGTAGAAAGAAGTTTTAACTCACTTGTTCTTGATTTTGCTTCAAGCAAAATAGGATTTCCAAGTGTGTTGTTCAATAGATGAATTTATAAATAAAATAGTTACTCAAACTGTCAATCAAAAAATTATAATAAAATATCAAAGAGGATGGCAACAATATTACACTTTTAATTCCTAAAGTAGCACATTGATTTCAATTCTTAAAGTAGCATAATGATTGAGCTATAGGCCCTCTTTAAACAAGTTGAAATTAAGAACATCCATAATTGTAAAATTTGTCATAACTATAAATTATACATAAAGGTGAAGTGAAACTAACTATTCATTATGTATAAGAAGCAAATTAGCACTTAAAAAAGATGATATTGAATGAGACACTTAAAATAGTTTATTTTTGGTCCCATTTGAATGATAAATCAATAAAATCAATAACTTTGTAATGTAATTTACTAAGAGACACAACTATATGGTGACAATAATAACACAAATGAAAGTATGTTGGGACCTATGTTTGGTAACACCTATTCATGTACTTAGATAGAATCACAATTCTTAAGCATAAAAAGGTCTAAAGTTATAGGGGTTGAACCATTTGAATGTTGAGAAGGTTGAATAAAATTTACCACTTATATTTCTAGTAGAAAAAGATTAAATTAAAAAACTCAATAATATGATTAAGTTTGCTTAATTATATGACATTGAGAGTGAGGTAATCATTAAGGTATATATTCTAAATTTACTTTACAATGTACAAAAAAATAGAGATGTTAAGCTATGTTTTTTTGAAACTCTAAGATGCTCTACAAATTTCTACTCCCTTGTAATTATATAGAAGAAAAAAATAATGTACATATGTACATATTGTAGCATCCTAAATTGTACCCCCCTTACAATTTAGACCACATTTAGGGCCCTTACCTTAGTGTTTGCATCCCTATGCTTGACTGGGACCCATTTATGCTTGCATCATGCAAATATGTCATCCATATCACATTTTACCTTGCAATGCCCCTTTATCCTAGCCCCATATTAGGGTAGGACTAGGGCGTGGTGCCTTGGTCTTCATTGGGATCATGGCACCATGCCATGGTCCCCCCTAATTGGGCCCTATTTTAGACACAATGACCCATCTCAAATTTGAGCAAGAAACCTTTCTCCGTGTTCGCTTATGTCAAAAAATTAACATGTTTCCATGACGGGAAGGTATATAAGGAGGTTTTCCCCTCTCATTTTGGATATATGGCAAAATTAGGATCAGAATAATTCAAGCATTCACCGTCAAGCATTTCTATAGGTCTTCAAGATTGCATACTCTTCATCTATCTATTATGGAGCAACTTTACATCATTCCTACGCAAGCATGTGTGTGTGATTAGGGTTTTGTCATGTTCATGCCATTTCATACAACATATGTGATTACATGAAGATTCAAGAAGGAGAGCATCATTATTAGTCATTACAAATCTGAAGTATATCCTTCCATCATTTTAGTTTAGTATTTGTAATATTTCATTCAAGGTTGATTCCTCAATTAGGGTTGACTTAGGCAAACCCCTATTCCAAACCTACTTATCCTTGTTTTTGTGTGTAGGAAATAGGTACATAGTTTTGATCTTTAGGATAAGCTTTATTTACAGTGAGGAATCAATCCCCCTTTGGTGTGTGAAAATTTTGGAGGACCATGGAGACCACCACCATAGTCCCAACATTTTAGGAGCTCTTTCAAGGATCAAATCTGAGTCTTCTTACATTTCTTAGTTCCAGGTGTACAGCTCAATTTCCAGCACTTTATCTTAATTCAATAATTCAAATTACAAAAGAGGAACCAAATTAATTAATTTAATCATTATTCATTCTTAATCCTTGCTGGTTTGTGACTGTATCTATTGGATTTCTCCCCTCTTTTGAATGTAATGGTTTCCCACGTCTAAAATTAGTGGTTTTATTTTTCTAATGGTGGAAACCCTAATTGTTCACCAGTACATTTTGGTGAACCCAACTCCTTACACCTTCATTCATGATTTATGTTTTCAGATCTAAGTGTTTATGCAATTTAGAATTCAATTTTTCATTTACAAGTTTGATTTCCAAGTAAATTTAAAAAATTAAGAGGTTAATTAAAAAAAAACTCTAATTTTTAAATTCAAAATTAAACTTGTAAATTGTTTAATTTGGATTAATTATTTTAGTTCTAAGTGCTTTTCATATTTCACAATTCAAAATTTCATTTATAAGTTTAATTTCAAATTATATTATAAAATTAAGTGGTTAATTTAAAAAACCTTAATTTTCAAATTTAAAAATTAAACTTGTGGTTTGTCTAATTTTGGATTAATTATTTCAAATCTAAATGTTCTTCCATTTCAAAATTCAAATTTTCATTTATAATTTCAAATTATAATTAAAAATTAAATGGTTAATTTAAAAAATAAAAAAAAAACTCTAATTTTTAAATTCAAAATTGAGCTTGTGGGTTGTTTAATTTGGAATTTTAGATCTAAGTATTTTCAAATTTCAAATTCTCATTTTCAAACTTCATTTCACATTTTTAAAAATCTAAATCTTAATTTCAAAATACAAAAAAATTATAATTAAAATAACAACAAAAATAAAAAAATAATGTAATAAAATACTTTTTTTTTAAATAATTGTTTTTTGGCTTGTCTAAGCTTGGACCAATAATTTTAAAATTTACTTTGTGAGCATTCAAATATCAATTTTAAATCAATTCATAAATTAAGAGGTTTTATTCACAAAACCCTAATTTATTTTGATTAATTTTCTTGGATCTTGTAGCATCATAATTTGTACACCCTCAATTGGGTGGTACAATTTCATGCTTAGGTTTAGCAGCCGCCTTAGTGCGTTTTCACGTTGCATTTTAAATTCACTATATGCTTTTAATTAATTAATCTAATTAAATCTAAAGTCTCCTTTTATCATTCCACATCATAAAATTGGGCCCTTTATCCTAAGTGTGCCCCTTTTATTTTATTCCTTCAATTAATTAATTTATCAAAAGCCCTAATTATGTCCTATTTCAACCTTCAAGGCTCAATTTTTCATATCAAAACATTTCAAAATGTCGCATCCTCTTGGGAATCACCTTATAATCATAATATCTCACATCCCTAAAAATTTGGGAAAAAGTTGGTCGAACTGATGTGAATCACAATGGTCCCCACTTTTCTCCCCAAATTTCGAGATCATATTTTGGTGGTATTATAATGTTTAAAACCAACTTGGTGCGAGAAAAATATCATTTCTAGGTCAGCCTAAGATAAAAAATAAACTCTAGGGTTTCATACATATAGCCTTTATTTTCCTAATTTGAAGGATCCAACAAATCTAGCAATTGAAGGAGCCTCTTATGAAGTGAAAGTGTAGGTTTATATGAAGTATTCAATCAACAAATCAAACATTTTATCAAGTCTACATCAAGTATTATTCATCATCAAGTGAATCTTTGAAGATATTGAAGAATAATAGGAGATCACCTGCAGTTGATTGGCTTGTACCTCTCCCTTATGGTTTGGTATGGTTTCATGTTATTTTTATATCTTGGTATGAGCTTTATAGCACTTTTTTCAGATTTACATTCATGCTTTAGATCCATTATTGCATTTGAGATTTGAAGCATTTACATTCATTTAGGGTTTACTCTCCAAGCATAGGGTAGAACTCTAGATTTAAATTAGGATCTGTTGCCCCCTTATCTTCTTTTTCAAAAATTGCCCATATGTGGGAATTCTTTTCTTCCTTATCACCCTTTTTTTATCAGAGAAATTTTGTCATATCAGAATTATGTTTTTATTTCCTGAGTTCCAATATCACCTGATATCATGATGAGATGAAAAGCTAATGCTCTTTGAACAATGACCAATTAACCCTACCATTCCCACTTCTTATCCTTTCTCAATGCCTAACTCTTCTCCATAGATCGATGTCTAAGTATTGAAGGTTCTCAATCTCTCTTTATGCCGGTCTCCAAGTCAACCCACCAACATGCATAATTCCCAAAAAGTGAATCATGAAGATTTAAAAAGTGCCATCATTAATGATAGAAGAAATGATTAAAAGCATGCAAAGGTGGTGACATGAGTGGAGATTCTTGATATTATTATTTATCTACAAAGAAAAACAAATGCACCACCTTGAAGACTGACTGAAGTAATGTATGCCATCATGAGATCCCTCTATCAGGATGGTCTTACTCATGCTAACTAATTACCATTTGATAACCCAAACTTGAATTGGCTGAAAAATTAGCAAGTAAACATCATCCAAGGGTTGAATGTTCTTGCATGGAAACAACAAACTGACTTTTCCAGGTATAGAAAGACTAATGCCTTGTTGAGAAAGATTGTTGAACAAGCTGAAAATCATGAACAACACTTGCAAGAAGAAATAGCTGCTAGAAGAAATCTTGTTGATTAGTTCTTGAGACATCAAAGAAAATGGTGCTTAAAGGAAAAGGCCCCCTCATACAGCTAGATGGAAAACAAATACAGGATGATATCCTCTTTGACCTAACCGATCTCACCTAGGAACTCATAGAAGATGAAGATGAATATTCAATAGTCCTCTAGGTCTTGATAGAAGACGAGACAAAAGAAGAAAAGATCGATAGCCAGATAGTTGGTCAGAATTCGGTACCCGAGGAGGAGCAAGTGTAAAGTTTTTGTGATAAGGTTTTTGCGTTAGTTTTGGTAATTTTTGTTTTATCTTAAATTATGTTTAAAAGGTCATTTTCAAGACTGTTGCTGGAAGACAAACCATTTCTTGGAAAAAAAAAAAAGAAGAAGGATTCTTAGATATAAAAAGGTAATTAGTAGATAGTTGAGGGGGGGGGAGGGACTTTTCAGGGAGAAACAGAGTTGGTGTTGTTTTTCTTTAGCAAATGGATTATATGGCTTATTTCTAAATATGAAGACTCTAAGAACAATTTAACAATTTAACTATTAGACTATGTTCTTCTTATGTGGATGCTCATTGTTCAACTTTTCATATGATGAACTGCTTTAAAGTTCATTTTCCTAAATCATTCATTGTTATATAATGTTCATCTTTGTGTGAGTATTGTATAACAATGGTTAGTTGATAATTATTTAGAAATATTCATCTATTGCTTTTAAGGCTAGTTATTTTACCTTTCATGCTTTCTGGTCAAAAGCATACCCTAGAAAACCCTATAACTTACATCATAAGAGGGAGTTGTACCTATAAAATTTAGAGGAAAGTTGTAGAGATAATTGCAACTTATCCAACTATTGATTGATAGTTTGTTCTCTTGTGTGGGCATAGTCATATTGTTATACTTTTTAAGGGAACAAAATCTGTCAACCAACAGATTTTTGGTGACTCTGCTGGTGAAATAAGGGAAATTAGTACCTTC
This sequence comes from Cryptomeria japonica, assembly GCF_030272615.1. Taxonomy (NCBI): domain Eukaryota; kingdom Viridiplantae; phylum Streptophyta; class Pinopsida; order Cupressales; family Cupressaceae; genus Cryptomeria; species Cryptomeria japonica. Next base: position 5,548,977 of record NC_081411.1, on the reverse strand, counting down.
CTATTTCAAATATTTATTATTGCTTCCCCAAAAATGGAGTTTGGTGACTATGATTAGTTATAAAGATGTTTTAGTGCCAAACAAGTAGGTCTAGAAGATGATCCTCACCAACAATTGAACGAGGGAGAAACATAATAAAATCAAAAAGAAGAATCAAGAATAATAGAGCACGTGCAAGTGTCATCAATCATTTCAAAAATCACATTGTTATGAATTTTACTTTTTTAATCAAAATTTTTAAAAAATATGAGGTACCTTAAAAAATGACACATGCCATACAATCCATTTCAGTCAACAAAAAAATACCATAATGTTAAATATTTTATGCAAGATAATTATTAATATTTTGAGTTCACAATATTATTTTTTAAAAATAATGTTAAAGTATTTGTTTTATATTGTTTTAAATATTTAATACAGTTGATAAAATAATTTTAATAAATATAAAGTTGTGGTTTTCGAGATTGGCAAATGTGAGGTTTTGAAAGGACCCACACTCTTTTACGACAAAATGGATAGAGACACACAAAACGTGTTCCATGAGGAATACAACAACCTGAGGAAATAAAAAATAATAAAAGTATATCCATGCTATAGTAAAAAATAACACAACCAAAAAGAAAGAGCCTACAAAATGAAAGGCCCTCTTTGAGCCATCAACACAAGCCTATTCAGTGTAAGTGATTGAGAAGTGGTCTTGAGAAGACCTCTATTTTGTCTTCAAAACTTGGTTCTGTAGGTCCTATGATCAAGGAGGGTTAGGGAGATTTCTAAAGAAGATCCCTTTAAGCCCAATGCATGTGGAGAAACCTCAACCACAAAATTTGGGCACAAAGAAGACAAAGAAGGAGATGAAGCTAAATCAACAACATAAACCACCTCTAAAGGGGTGGGAATAATTATGAAATAGTTTGATATTGAGGCACAAGATTTGCTTGAGCCATGAAAACGCCATGGTAAGTTACCACAAGGGATGTCAACATGGTCTTAACATGTCTTATTGTTGATGATGTGGAAGAAGAAAAATCTACATTGTAGGATTCAACCAGTTGCATCCTCCATTGTGAAGCGCTTGAGAAGGGCATTTTTCTATCATGTAGTCAAACCATGATTGTAATAGGGATAATTAGAATTGAGTTGCTTATAATTAAATAATGCCTACAATGGAATGAGAGACCATCATAATCAAGCTGTTAGGACCAAGGCCTATCTTCCACCAATAAAACATCTCTAAGGAGAGCCCTAAAGATGTTTGTGTCCACTAGTAAATGGGCATAAGCAGTATGGCCCATGTCAAAAGTGACTTAGTTAAATTTTAGAAAAACTCCAATAGTATTACCAATAACTTCAAAGAAACAATAAAAATCCCTCATATTGTTTGCTAGAATGAGGAAAACATGTAGCAAAAAATTCCTTGCATAAGGGAAAATCTTTATTTTTCCCTTGGTGAGAGGCTTCAAAGATTTTTAAATCCACTCAAGTTCAACTTAGGAATAGGATGTGTACTCTACTATACACTGTCATGGTGTTTGGCTTCACATTTTGTTGTCATTGATAATTAGGGTGTGTGGTTTGGAACTAAAGTAATGATTCCCATGATGTATTATATTCTAGAGTTTTAGAGCATGAGATTTGGTAGGAAAAAAGTTAGAAGTGATAAAGTGTTCAATGAGGAGAGGGAGAGGTGGGTGTTCTTGGAGGTTCTTGGAGGTTCCCTAAGTGAAGAGGGAGTCCTCTTAAAGGAAGGACATGAAGAAAATTAAGTCTTCCCAAGATAATTAGTGAAGAGAGATTGTGCTAGAAATATCGCTCAAGATAATTGGGATGAGCCTACATTGTAAAGGAGTAGCGCCAAAACCTTCAATGACTCCTATATTAGCAAGTCTTTTTTTTTTTTATCTTCTTAGCCTTTTCAAAGGGCTTCCATAATTTTTTTTTATCTATTTTCTACTATTTTTATTTTGAATCTTTTGTAAATAGATGGTGGGACTCTTCTTTTTTATTTTCTTCTCCTTCTCTTTTTTAAACTTTACCTTCATGGATTGTACTAGTCCAAACTAAATTATTCTACCTTCTAATTAACTAATGTCCCATCATTATCCTTAGAAATCTTCTAATTGATCATAGGTAGGGGCATCCTTCCCACATTTTGAAGGTTATAAATTTGACTCAAAATATTCTCATCATCTATTAGCTCATCAAGGATATCCTCTCCAGTATTAATATTTTTCAACTATTTAAGTGTTAACTAATAAAAGCTCCTCTTCCTAACATCAAGGTTATTTTGATAGTTGGCTTAGAAATCTTCTATGATAGCTTGATGCTTGTATTTTGGGCTAAACACCTTTTCACTTTCTGATCTGGATCATTTCCTACCTAATTTTATTGGTATTTAAATTTAGAAAGTTCCCATCAAGATTGTATCTAATTAAAGCTTTATAACTATTGATATTTAGAAAGGACAAATCCTCTTCAGATGCTCCAACACATACAATAGTTGGAGCCACATACAGAAAAAGGAAACTAAACTCCATGTTCTCCATGTTTATACTTTCATGTAGATTTCTTTTCAATCTTGAATATTTTATTGGTGAATTGGACAACAAGATGACCTTATTTTTCTAAAATGTTAGAAACAAAAAAGATGTTGTAGAAAACCTTGAAATTTTGATGTAGTTTGACATAAGAAATTAAATGAACCAATGTCCCCACCTAAATATCAATTATTTAGCCTCATCTAATATTATAACAATGTCCCTAAACAACTTGTTTATAAAAGAAAAAATAAGGGCATTATCGATCCTCTTGAAATGCTTTAGATATAGTTAATGAGTATAACTTCTTATCAGTTGATCTAACTTATATGAAAAGTCTCTACCTGTTTGATTTCTAATTTTAGGTTTGAATCTGTGCTAAATAAACTTGGAGAAATGGTCTCTATGAATTATTAATGGTATTCTACATAATACTTTATATGGTTATGAATATTTAATTGTTGAAGTGAACTTGGTTTTTGTTTATGTGAGATCATATATGCTTCAATTACACATATTATCTTTTAAAAATATTACTTTTTAAATCAAATTGATGCAAGGATAAGCCCTAATTCCCCCTAATTCGCCAGCCTTTCACACTAGTATGAATACACAAAAAGCTAAAATTTCATCTCACCATTTAATATCTTATGCAAACACTTGCAAATTTATATGAAGAGTTCAAATTTACATTTGTGTAAAACAAATATTGTTTTCTCTGTTTTCATCAGAGCTCCCACACACTGCTGCAAGACCTTTCTATTCCTTCTTCTATCTACAACCAAAATGTTGAAGAAATCTAAAAATATTAACCCAGCAAGAGCATTATGTTCCCTCTATTCTCACACCTCTAGCCACTCTCTTTTGTCTATTCCAATCTATCTTCTATTACTCCCTACGCCCTTTCATTTTATTCTACCCAGATTTATCTTCCACGTTTCCTTTGTTTCTGAACTGGGTTGATTTTGTTGGAAAAGTGCCTCGAATTCACTTGACCTTTGTTTGTGCTGATCAGGGTAGCCTATGCCGATGGAGCCACACTGCTTGTTCATCGAAGATCAGAGTAGCTCGAAGGAGGTTTGTCCAATAGCAGGTGTTATACCGATGAAGTCTCCTATTGGCGATCTAGGTAACCATTTTGTTCATGTTGATCGGAGTAGCCTATGCCAATGGAGCCGCACTACTTGTTCATTGAAGATCAGAGTAGCTCGATGGAGGTTTATTTGATAGTAGGTGTTATGTTTATGAAGTCGCCTATTGGCGATTGGGGTAACCGTTGAGGGTCTTCTATCGATGGAGATGCATTGCTTGTTCATCGGGTATCGCAGTAAGTCGAAACTGGCCTTGCCAATAGAGGGAGTTCTCTCGATGAGTGGTGACTCACCACAAATGTCCACATGGTCAATGGTTAATATTTTTATCATGCAGACAGTTAATGTGGTTGCACGTGTGTATAAGAATACGAACTGACTCGCCTCCTGGTGAATGTGGGATAATATGTTCTCACGAGTTCATGAATGAATAGACAGTTGAATAGACAAGGATCATTTCAAAAGTATATGTTCTCAGAGGAAACTGAAATTGTGTGTTGGCTATTTGCTACATTTTGTTTTTGAATGATATACTATCTTGTTCTATTAGTTTGCGAAAAGAGTTCTAAGAGTGAATACTTGAAAGGAAAGATCTGAAACTTTATTGTAATCATATGTTTACTAAAATAAAGAGATCTCTTTTAGGTGGTGGGTTTTTTCCCATAAGGGTTTTCCCACGTAACTCTTGTGTTCTTTCTATGTAGTGTTTTGTCTGTTTGGTGTTTTATCCATTTGTCTATGCACATCTTTAAGTTTTGTAAATTGAATTTTAATACATACTTTCTTTATTTCTCTATAAATTAACATTAGGAGAGCGTCTTCCGAATTGTGCTTTCCTTACAAGTGGTATCAGAGCCTGGCCAACTATGTTATCCTTGTTGGGTAGGGTCAGTTTTTTGTGTCAATTTTGTTTCAGTGGGAGTCTAGCAAAGAGTCTACTTGTTCTATTTATAGATTGAGATGGCGAACACTTTTCGTGAATGGACCTTGAGAATTTCAATGGCTCAAACTTTGAGTTGGGGTAACTTAAAGTTGAAGATTTGCTAGTTGACCATGATCTTTGGGTTGTTTTGTCTGGACAGAAACCTTCAAGCATGAAGCAAGAGGATTGGGACTTAGCAGACTGAAAGGCCAGAGGACTGATATGATTAAGCCTTGCAGATTTTGTTCTATTGAATGTTCATGAGGAGAAGACTGCTTCTCTTCTGTGGAAGAAAATGGGAAATATTTATTAGGGAAAATCCTTAGTGAATAAACTTTTCTTAAGAAAGAAGTTATACTCTTTGAAGATTGATGGAGGGACATCTTTAGTAGATCATTTGAATGCTTTCAACATGGTCCTTGCATAGTTAACTTCTGTGGGAGATACAATTACGAAAGAAGATCATTGTAAAATGTTATTGTGTTCCTTGCCTGACACGTGAGACCACTTGGTAATGGCCATTGGGAGTACTACTACCAAGTTTAAAATGGATGAGGTAGTTGCTTCTCTTTTGTCAGAAGAGATGAGAAGGAAATCTTCTGAGGTGGCTAAAGAGGATCTTACTATTCAAGGTAGGTCAAAGGAGAAAGACAAAAAGAAAGACAAAAAGTCCAAATCCAGGTCACAAGAGAGGTCAAAGTCTCCTAGAAAGAAGTCCAAGGTGAAATGTTGGAGCTATGTATAGAAAGGCCATATCTGAAAGGATTGCAAAGAGAAGAAGAAGAAGAAGAAGAAGAATACTTCTGATACTCAGTCTTCTCAGAGCGATGCAAATGCCTTTGTAGCAGCTCTGGCAGTGCCTGCATCTGATGATGTATGGTTGGTTGATTCAGGAGCATCATTCCATATGACATCTCACAAAGAATGATTCTCAAAGTATGAACATATGATGGTGGAAAGGTGTTCCTAGCAAGTGATTCAACACTAGAGATCATAGGGTGAGGTAGAGTAAGAATCCAGTTCCCTGATGGTAGAATAAAGGGAATTGATGGAGTTCATATACCAAGTCTCCCTAGAAGTCTACTCTCTATTAGTAAGTTGAATGATGTTGGAGTTCAGGTAACTTTTATGTCTAGTGGTTGTAAGATGACTAGAGAGTCTATTGTATTGGCTAAGGGTGAACACATTGGAACTCTGTATAAGTTAAATGCTAAACATGTGTGCTATTATAATGTCTTTGTAAAATCTGAAAAAACTATTGTGTTAACACTTGATGTAACCTCTATGGAAGTTAAACTTCGTGTAGATTAAACAATGTTATGGCATCATAGGCCCAGTCACATTGGAGAGAAGGGATTGAAAGCTCTGAAGAATAAGAATCTGGTAGAGGGGCTTGATAATTGTAATTTTGAGTTCAAATTTTGTGAACACTGCATTTATGGAAAGCAACATCATGTCATTTTTTATTCCAGTCCTCATAGATCTTCTGGTTTGCTGGATTATGTTCACTCTGATGTATTTGGTCCAGTATTTATGTTCCTTCATTATCGAAGTCTAGATATTATGTTTCTTTCATAGATGATTATTCAAGAAGGGCATTTGTATATTTTTTGAAAAGTAAATCAAAAGTGTTCAGTTGGTTTAAGGAGTTTAAAAACTTGGCTGAAAATCAGACTGACAGGAAAATTAAATGCTTAAGGACTGATAATGGTGGTGAGTTTTGTTTAGCATAATTTGAACAGTATTGCAAAGATCATGGAATAAAGAGGCATATGACAACACCTTACACTCCACAAAAAAATGGAGTTGCTAAAAGGTAGAATCGGTCTCTGATGGAGAAAGCAAGAAGCATGTTGAGTAGTGTTGGTCTCGAACAAAAATTCTGGGTTGAAGTGGTTGCTACAACATGTTACCTGCTAAATCATTCTCCTACTTCAGCATTGGTAGACAAGACACCTATGGAAGCATGGTCTGGTAAGAATCCTTCTTTAAGACACATTTGTGTTTTTGGTTTAGAGGCATATGCACATGTGCCTGAACTAAATAGATCTAAGCTGGATAATAAAGAAGCCAAATGTATTTTCATTGGCTATGACATTGGTGTGAAAGGATACAAGCTTTGGAATGTTGTGACTGAAAAGGTTGTATACAGCAGAAGTGTAATCTTCTGTGAGCTAAAACCTATGTCAATGGATCAAAAAATAGAAAAGAAAGAAAAATATGTTGTTGAAATTCCACTAGGAGAGGAAATACAAACTCCAAATGTACCTGAAAATGTAGAGAGTTCAAGAAACTCTAAAATTTCAGAAGAAGAACATGATAATGAACCTCCCGTTGAATCTCATGAAGTGTCACCACAGGTAGAAAGGAGACCCACACGGGAGAGATGACAACCTAACATGTATGATTATTCCCTAGAAAGGTTTAACTACTTAATGTTGAATGTTAATTGTACCTATGCTTTGCATACGAATGTTGATGAGCCTATTGGATCTCAAATCAGCAGATTGAAGGATTCTAAGAATATGCCAAATTCTATCTTTAAATTCTCCAACTGACTTGGTCAACTATAGAGTTATTAACTCTCTCACTTTAGGCTGTGCAAGACCTAGGTAGGTGTACCTATTCACTAGTTGTTCACTTAGTGTTGTTTATAGGAGATTGTGTGATTTTACTCAAGCTTGACTCCTACCTCAGAGTGGCATTAGGTTATGGGATAGAGATATAGCAGATGAGTTCAAGATTGTCGTTTAATGGAAGCTATTCGGTCTTTGTTGTCTATTCTATAAATATAAATGTCTATGTTACTCCTATTCCTACCTGATATCCTAATGGAAACTATTCTATGCTTGAAAATAAAAGTGTAATTGATCTGAAAAGGTTGTCGCTCTCAAATCATCAGTGCCTTACCTCTTGTTGGGCTACAGAGTCTAAATTTCCACTAGGACTTAATGTGTAACTCTTATGGGACAATGTTTAAACCCACCCTCTGGATGAATCTGTCAGTTATCCTTCCTCCAATAGATCTTTTTTAATCAACTTTTGCAATAGTTTGCCTAAATGAGTTTAACCCCTATCCTAGGAGACCATTCAGGGAAGAAATGCATGGAACAATTATATTTCATGGGCACTTCTTTTATTCAAACTGATAACAACAAGGAAATAAACTTCACTGTGAAGATTTTAAAGTAACCTTATCTCTCTCAGATAATACCACAAAAGAACTGCCTACAGGAAAGCATTAATATGTAACCCTATAGAAAAAAATACAACTGATTATATTGATGCGGGTTTCCGTAAGTACAAAATATCTCAAAGTATTATCTTATTCTGAAAAACTCCCCATAATCTTTATTCCTATTCTCTTATATATGAGACAAAAGATGCCTTCTCGAAGAGGTGCATCCTTCGAGACATTTGATTACATTTCATTAACCATTGGAAGCATTAATTAATCTCAATATGTTTATTGCTAGTGCAGTGGTGAATCTATCGGGCATTGTCATTTTGATATATCGACCAAAGTCACCCAGTCAAAGATCGTCTCATCGGTACAGGCCTTCGCGATGGTATCCTTCCTTCAACAGCATTTACACGATATGCACCACCTTCGGGTTTCGTCCTTTTGATTATTTCACTTCAAATTCCTTTTCACTTTATCGGTGTAGGTCTTACCGATCATTCCATCGAGCATCGGTACAAAATATTCATCTCTCTTCCGATGGACCGAGTCATTCCGACAAATCATCCCTCGGTTTAAAAACTATTCTTGATGTTATGTCATATCGGCATAAGTTTCTCCGACATAACCTCTCTCTATTTTTTCGTGCGAGTCACCTCATCGGGCATCGGGGTAACCTCAAGCGTGTCCTTCTGATAGTCATATCTTCTCTGATAACATCGACTTCTTGTCTGATCTAATCTTTTGTCTTTCGGTTTAATCGGCGTAAGTAACACCGATAAATCCTCCTTTGTCCTGGCCACTTATGTCTAATCTATTAGGAATCGGTGCAACATATTTTGCTTGTTTCCGATGGTTATAGCTTCCCCGATGATCACTCCTTCGGTTTTGAAACCAGTTTTAACTTTACACTGTATCGGTGTGAGTAATCCCGATATGTCTTCCTCTTCGGCTTTATCAGTCTGTCCATCGAGTATCGGCATGACTATTTTTACCACTTCCCAATGATTCATCTTGCTCGGCCCATCTTTCCGCACTTTCTGATTAATCGACATAAGAGTTTCCGATGAAAACTCCTCCTTTGCAATATGTTTGGCTTCTCTATCGGGTATCGGAATAACTTATTTCACCCTTCGCCGGTAATGTATGTTATCCTGATGAGTCTGCCTTCTATCGGTTTGCATCTGGTTCTTTTATCGGACATCAGAATAATGTCGCCTCATCGGCGAAGGTTAAGCCGACAACTTCGACCTCTTTACTAGCTTCTATTGGGGATCAGCATATCTTTTAATCCAAACTCTCGATATGAGTCTTATTTTCGATGGACCCACCTTCTTTCTATCACCTTCAATGTTAATCCTATCGGACATTGAAATGAATCTTTTTCATGCTTGTCGATGATCCGATGAATTTACTGTTTTGACCCTATATTCCTTTCTATCGGCGAAGGTTATATCATAACAAATTTCTAGGGTTTTTGATAGTGAACCCTATGCCGATGATTTTGCCTTCCTGATATGTTATCGATGTAACCTTTCCCGATGGATCATCACTTATCTTCTTTGTCGCCTCGATCGGAATAGGTCTTTCCGATAACATCACCCATATCGCCTAACTCATCGGGTATCGGGAGAGTGCAAAACGGTGATCTCTGATGACCCGATGGCTTTTCAACATGCATTCTGCTCCATTTGACATTGGCACAACTTTTTTCGATAACCTCATTGGGTATCAGAGTGACTTTTTCCCTACGTTCCCGATGGTGGATTTTACGTTGATGACACCATTCTTATCGATGTAACTCGTCGAACCCTTTCTTGCCACTTGCACCTTGGGAAACTGCCATTGGACTCATCGGTATAAGTTGTGCTGATCAACATGCACCCCTTTTCTCTTCAGACGATCTTATCAGAGTAACTTATGCCGATAAGTCAAATTTCATTTTCTTTCCAGGATATAATTTCTTTCTTGAATACATAAGTTTATGAGCTACTCAGTGGATTTCATAGGGACTAAATAAAGGGTGCAGAAGGCATATAGATCATAATATTTGAGGTTCTTGATGAACTGTAAAATTGTTCATGGGATCAAGATTTTTGGATGCATTTTGGAAATGTTCACAGAATTATCCTATTCATGGGACTTTAAATTTTGCCAGAATTTAGGGTCCCAACAGAGCCTAGGACTGTGAAAGAGGCTATCAACATGTCTAATTCAGATTCTTTGTTGGAATCCATGAATGATGAAATGACATCATTGGAAAAGAATCAAACTTGGGATCTGGTACCATTTCCTAAAGGCAAGAATCATATGGGATGTAAGTGGGTATTTAAGAAGAAGTATGGTCCAGATGGCAGCATTGATAAGTACAAGGTGAGACTGGTTAAGAAGGGGTACTCTCAAAAGGAAGGTATCGACTATGGAGAAATATTCTCTCCTGTAGCTAAGCTGACATCTATTAGATTTCTTTTGTCACTCGCAACAACATATGATTGGGAAGTTGAGCAGATGGATGTGAAGACAACTTTTCTTCATTGTGATCTTGAAGAAGAAATTTATATGTCCCAGCTAGAGCACTTTGTGGAAAATGGTAAAGAACATTTGGTATGTAAACTGATGATATGATGAAAGAAACAAGTATTTGGTAGAATACTGAGAGGGGAGGGTGAATCAGTATACTCAAAAACTGATACAAACTCCCAAACTCAAAATAATCTTATCAACATCAACCAATATCAATATCAATATCAACCGATTTGACTATTATACTAACTTAAAAGTAAAACAACTTCAAACTTGTAAAGATTAACAATGCTTAATCAAATAAGATCATAACCATAAAAAGCATTCACCACTTGACACAAATATTTATACGTGGAAAACCCAAATAGGTAAAACCCACGATGAGATGACACTCACAAAAATAGCTATCTGAACTCTTTTGAAGTTCACCCTGTTAGGAGCCAAGCCTATTAAATCTTTACAATAAGTTTTGCTAGGAATTGATTTTGTTAGGAATTACCCGGTTAGAGGATTTTACAAATATGCCTTGATGAAAAGCACAATACCCTCTTAAGAGTAACCTTGCTGAAGGATTTGAGAATCCAAACTAATGGATCACCTTGTGAGGGGATTTAGAAAGTAACCAAGCTTGTTAGAGCTTACCCTGTTAGGGGATTTCAATTTTTGTTGTGATTTTTAGAAAACAACAAGTTTTTCTGATTTGTCTGAATAGCACTACATCTGCTTGATCAGATCCTTCTTAAGCTTCAAATCTGCCTTCACTCAAATTGCAGATCCATCCTCCGGTTAGGCAACCTCACATTCAACTAACTTCTGCCAACTTTGCCAACATCGAAATGAAACAACATCATCAACCTTAAATACAAATCAAAATAGGTTAGCAACACAACAAAAACATAATTCTCATCATCGAGATTACAAACAAGTTGGTACAATCTTGACCGTTAGAAATCATAACAATCTCTTCACATTTAACAAGAAAATTCCAACCGCTCCATAATCACCGCTTCATCGGACTTGTAGCTCATCACGCGCTGTGCATTTGATGCAATGCAGTTTGCTCTTTTCCAAGACAATCAAACATGCCAAAATAAAATGAACGCATCTTCATACAATGACCACATGTGTCACCATCATTACTGCTCTATAATCAGATCACAAATCAACAAATTTGATCAGTTAGGGTTTTAACAAAAATAACTGGTAGGGTTTATCAGTTACAAAACATATAAAGGTTTAACCTTATACACCAATTAAACTTACAAACTACCATATACCGGTTTAAAACATCTTTAGTTTATCACACTGGTTGCAATACAAAAGCAATAATAAACAATAACATTAGCAAAATCATGAATACCATTCACCGATTCAATTGACATCAATGACAACATATCATTAGTGCAATCTATATGCAAAATGCCAACAATCTAAAAATACCAACAATCTCCCCCTTTGGCATTGATGATAATTTATATATCAACGCCTCTGATTTGTTGTTGTTTGATTAGTGAATAGGAATCCTAGTTTACATACCAAGTATTCACCATTCTTTGTCTGTCATCATCATGTCACTGGTTCACCTAATGAAACACAAAATTCTTCTCACCAGTTACATAATTCTTCTCTCCCTTTGACAACAATGCCAAAATGAAAGTAAAAATATGTAATATCAAAATCTCACTGTGCATCAACAAACTGAAACTTGATGCTCCCCCTGTGGAATACATCCACTCCAAAAACATCAATCCATGTAAAATTCTGCAAGTAGTTCTTGGACTGATGCAACCAACATCATATTCAACTAGCCTCATGAAGGGGTACAACCCCTAGTTGTCTTCTAAGACACTCAAATCTAGGCTTAGGCAGAGGTTTGGTAAAGATATCTGCACGCTGCTCCTTGATTGAAACATGCTCTAAGATAACATCTTTACTTTGAACTTTCTCCCTCAAGAAATGATACTTCAGTTCAATGTGCTTAGTCCTTGCATACAAAACAAGATTCTTAGAAATATTAATTGCACTAGTGTTATCACACAAAATATTGATAGGTTCTGAGATCTTCATCTTAAAACCTTCCAAAATGTGCCTCATCCAAATATCTTGTGTGCAATTCATATAAGCTACTACATACTCAGCTTCAATAGTATATTGTGATGTACAACTCAGCTTTTCACTACTCCATGAAACAAGTCTTCCTCCTAGAAAGAATGCTCCACTGGTAGTACTCTTCCAGTTGTTAACATTTCCTACCCAATCAGCATCTATGTATACCTTCAAATCAAAATTTCTTCCATATGGATACCATAACCCATAATCAACTGTACCTTTCAGATATCTTAAAATTCTCTTGGTTGCTATTAGGTGTGCTTCCTTTGGATTTTTCTGAAATCTAGCAACTATACCAACTGCATGGGCAATATTCGATCGACTGTGAACAACATAATTGTAGCGTCCTAAAATTGTGACACTTGCAATTTCCACTACATTTCGGTCTTCACGATGGTGAGGCAACACTGAACCTGAATGGAGACCCCAAAACTTGTCCACGACACCAAAAACTGCATTTTCTTGCACCCTGGCCTGAACCTCCTTTGCACCCTGCTGTCCTGGGAGGTGGGACTAGAGCGCCCAGCGCCCTGGTCCCCCAGGACCATGGCACCCAGCGCCCTGGTCCCTGGCCCTATTTTGGGCCCAGTCTTCTATGGGGCTTCGGGTCCTTTTGTTTGCAAATTGGAAATTATCATTTCCTGGTCGGCCTAAGGTCGGGAAAATCAGTCTATCAACCCTAATTGACAAGTATATAAACGACATTTTCTCTCTCATTTTGGTAAGATGGAAAAAGCGTGGAAATGATACTCAAACATTCAAGCATTCAAGCATTCAAGCATTCCTTCAAGCAATTCAAGCATCAGGTGTGCCTCCTATTTCTAAATTTTTCAAGAAAAAAAGAAAGTATACTCCTTTGAATGAATCATTGCATAGTATTATGAATAAGTTATTGGAACAAAATGTGCTTACTCTTCCTCCTGTTAGGCAAATAGATCCGGCAAAGATTACTTCACCTTATTTTGATATCAAATCTTTTTGTCAATTTCATCGTCAGCCTAGGCATGATACTGAAAAATGTTTTTATTTAAAGGGTAAAATTCAAGATTTGATTGATAATAATACTATCTCTGTTTCCGGAGTGAATGATAAAGGCAATACATCTGTAGCTCCTCCTAACCAAAATCTTAAGATTTTTACTGATCCATTACCTTCTCATACCTCTAATGCGATTGAGACTAATGATTCCTCTCTCTCATCTGATGGTCTTGTGTCTATGACTCCGAATGTGATTAACTTTGTAGAGCAGCAAGAAAACCCTAAAGAACCTTCCATCACATTTGATTCTAGTGAAACTATCAGGGCACCTGATGGTCCTTTATACATAGTTGCAAAAGTCAAGAATACACCTTGCCGTGGAGTGCTTATTGATCCTTCATGCATGGTTAATGTTATTACTGAAGAATTTCTTTTTACTTTGCAATTGAATCAAGTGATCTATGACAAAACATATGTGGTTGTGAAATTATTTGATGCATTTTCTTCTCCTGCAATTGGTTCTATTACATTACCTATTGAGGTCCATAACAAATCCTTTGATGTGAACTTTGCTATTATTCCTTCATCCGAACAATTTCGTGTGAAGCTTGGCTATCCTTGGCTATCTTCCATGAAAGCTATTGCTTCTCCTATTCATAAATGTTTGAAATTTCCCCATAATGGTGAAGTTGTTACTATCAATCATAGTCTCTTTAAACCAGCTGAAAGAACTTCTAGTGTTCCTATTGATTATTTTTGGCCTAAACAATTCCAATCTCTTCCTCCGCGAAGTGATCATCTTTTCAAATCTTATCAAAAGTGGAAAATAGATATGATCCTATCTCTAAGTGAACCTAGAACACCCAAACTTGATATTCCTATCGTTCTGGAGAAGGAAGTTCTTCCTTTGAAAGATAAAACTAATGTCTTTCCTCAAGAAGATTCCCAACCCATCCCTATGGATGTGACTATGTCTATATCTAATAAACTTTCTAAAAGTAGACCTATACCTCCTCGTCATGATGGACTTGGTCTCCTTCCTAAACCAAATATTCCTCCTTTATATGGAGCAGTTCCTCCTCCGTCCTTTTATAGAGAGAAGAGACCTTCCTCTTCTCCTATTATCCAGCCCAAGAGACCACAACCTAAACACCCAAGTGATAGGGATGAGAACATTCCTCCTCCTCAATCTTCTCAACTTCCTACTAAGACTAGACGAAATCGTTCTACTCGTGAACGCCGACGAAAGCGTCGTCTTAGAGCTCAGGCAGCTGCTTCTCAAACTTTGCAATCTCCAAAAATACCTTCAACAAGCATTATTCCATTCTCTCCAAAATCTTCTAAACATAAGATACATGATGATCTTGATCCTGTGTGAGTTAAATATCCTATTTTTATAAATCTTGATGATGATATAGATGAAAATGTTATTCATGATGAACATGTTACTCCTCTTGCTTCTGACAGTGAATATGAACTTGTTGATATTGATAACCATTTATCTAATGAATTTTCTAAAGCACTTATCCTAGCTCCTAGACAAGAACAACATGGCTTGGAACATGAACATAGCCCTTGTTTGGATCTTGTGATAGCTCCATCTGCTGTGTTGGATGTTCTGCCTCTAGAATGTTCCCTGCCTTCCCGAAACATTGATCAGCAAGATCAGGGGGTAGATGACGTGCTAGACTAGTTTCATTAGCATAGCAGATTCTCTCCTCCTCTCTTGTGTTACTTCTTCTATATGTTATTCTCATTCTTCTATTTGTTGTCCTTAGTGTTGTCTACTTGAGGATGATGCAAAGCATTGAGATCTCTTTTGGTCTCTCTCATGTTGACTCAAAAGACACATGTGTTCCCTTCTTCTAGGTGACCTTCCTTGATTGGGGAATGAAGAACAATTATGCATACATACATATGATATATATATACATGAACTATCATACAGCATACTGACCCCGAGGAAAGCGAAGTCACCTCGTGCTTTGTGTTTTGTGTCTATTATCCTTGGGTTTATCTCACACTTGGGGGCTAAATCTTTGTGATAACGTGCTCCTTTCCCTTCTCATTTCTTATGTGTATCACTACGTTAAAGCAATCACCCCCGTTGAGGCGTGTGCGATCGCTTTAACGTAGGGGGGCATACACCCTGTCTATCCCTTTAAGATACTTGAAAATTTCTTGGCGAATGTAGCTTTGCCTTGAAAATTTTTTGTATTTCTTTTGCATGACTCATAGTGAGGGAACCTTACTACTGATAGTCATGGTTCTCCCTCGTGATCCTCCCTTTTACTTTGTCAATCGAAGTCGTAAGATCCTTAGTCCACTGGGGGATTGGTGTGTCTTGCCTCCTTGACGTTGTGAAAGTCTTTCAATGTTGTTTCCTTGTACTTTACCGGAAGTATGAGCATACATACTCCCGCTAAAGTGGGGGCTAAATGTAGCATCCTAAAATTGTGACACTTGCAATTTTGACTGCATTTCGGTCTTCACGATGGCGACGCAACACTGAACCTGAATGGAGACCCCGAAACTTGTCCACGACACCAAAAACTGCATTTTCTTGCACCCTGGCCTGAACCTCCTTTGCACCCTGTTGTCCCGGGAGGTGGGACCAGAGCGCCCAGCGCCTTGGTCCTTTAGGACCAGGGCGCCCAGCGCCTTGGTCCTTTAGGACCAGGGTGCCCAGCGCCCTGGTCCCCCAGGACCATGGTGCCTAGCGCCCTGGTCCCTGGCCCTATTTTGGGCCCGGTCTTCTATGGGGCTTCGGGTCCTTTTGTTTGCAAATTGGAAATTATCATTTCCTGGTCGGCCTAAGGTCAGGAAAATCAGTCTATTAACCCTAATTGGCAAGTATATAAATGACATTTTCTCTCTCATTTTGGGTAGAGGATGAACAAATGTGGAAACGATATTCAAGCATTCAAGCATTCAAGCATTCCTTCAAGCAATTGATCATTCTAAGTCTCCATTCAAGGCTAAGTGTTGCATTCAAGACAAGGATTCAACCGTTGAAGAGGAGATCACATACTACAACATACAACATACAACAAACAACAACATCTATACCTTCGCACATAAGGATACAAACATCCTTACAACAAGGTATTAGTACTTGTTTTACATTACAAACATTTACATTTACAGCATTTCTCATTTCTTGGTTAATTCCAAAACCGGGGTTTGACCTAAAGGCAAACCCCTAATCCCTAACCCCCCAATTGTCTTCACTTTTCTGTGTGTAGGTTGCAGGTACGCGGCTGAAATTGAAGATCTGGAATCCTTGTGCAGAGATGAACAGATCCCCATTCGTTTCGCAGATTTTTCGGAGGACCGTGTGCACGCCGGGCGCCATCGTCCCGTCAAATTTTGCTCAAATTTGCAGGACAGCGCCGTATCGACATTTTACTGCTAATTCCAAGTCCACAGCTTCATCCTATATCCCTATCTCAGTTTATAAGCGAATCTTTCTCACTTTCTATGCATTCCTAGCCTAATCATTCTATCAACATTCTTTACAAAAGAGGGTAGCCTTGCTGTCTTAACCCTTGAAACGCATTTATCATCCAATCTTGCATTGTGTGGGATTGGATCTTGTGGGTTTCAACCCCTCTTTTGAATGTAAAGTCTCCTTAAGTGAAAACCATCAACCCTAGCAACCTCCCTTCTCTCTCCTTGGAGTTGGAAGAGGGGAGAGCAACTAGGGTTCGATCGATTTTCCGCTTTACAATAATGTAACTTGCCAATCATTGACTTGTATTATTTCTCATCTACACACTTAGATGCATTATCCTTGGACAATTTACAACCTATAACCATTGGTGTTCCAACTTGTTTACATTCACTCATGCCAAAAGTTTTCAAGACTTCTTTCACATACTTAAACTGAGTAATGAAAATACCATTCTTCATATGTTGTATCTGCAAGCCTATGAACAATTTTATTTCCCCTACTAATGACATCTCAAACTCATTCTTCATTTCATCTGCAAAACTATTACTCAAGACATCATTACCTCCAAATATAATGTCATCAACAAATACTTCACTAACCAGTATTTTATCTCCTTCAGACTTGAGATAAATGTTCTTGTCATCACTAGTTCTTGCAAAGCCTATCTTCATTAGTTACATATGAAGCCTTTCATACCATGCTCTGGGTGCCTTCTTTAATCCATACAAAGATTTATACAATCATCATACCATGTCTTCTTTATCAATCAATGCATAACCATCAGGCTACTCTATATAAACCTCTTCTTCCAATATCCTATTCAAAAATGCAGACTTAACATCCATCTGATATAACTTGAACTTCTTGTGAGCTACAAATGCAAGTAATGTTTTGACTCCTTCCAGTCTTTCTACTGGTGCAAAAGTTTCTCCATAATCTTCTCCTTCTTCTTGCACATAACCTTTGCAAACTAATCTTGCCTTATTGCGAACTACAACACCATCCTCATTTAACTTGTTTTTGAACACCCATTTAGTTACTATGACATTTTTGTTTACTGGTCGGGGTACCAGGGTCCAAGTGTTGTTTTTCTCAATCTGATCCAATTCCTCTTCCATTGCCTTAACCCAATTATCATCACCAAAAGCTTCCTTATCACTTCTTGGTTCAATGGTGGAGATCATGCAAGAGTTCTCTTTAACTCTTCTTCTAGTAAGTACTCCAGCATCCTTATCCGCAATAATTTGCTTAGGATTGTGATTCAGTCTCACATATCTAGGAATAACATGCTCATTCTCCTCAAGTTCAACTTCTTCATCATCTTCTTCTTCAGAAATTATCTGTCACAGTTGAACAAGTACATTGGGATTTTCCTTATCAGTTTCAAATTTAACTCTTTCAAGTTCCAAAAGAAAAATGCAAGGATCTTCATCCTTTTTCTAAGAACTGGTTCCTTCTAAAATTTCAGGACATTCATCGACATGAACATCAGCACTCTCAACAATTCTTTGAGTCTGGTTGTTGAAACATTTATCGGCCTTACTCTTGGTGGAATAGCCAAGGAATATGCCTTCATCACTCTTCGCTTCAAACTTGCTAATGTAATCACCTCTTTTAATAAAGCATTTACTACCAAAGATCTTAAAGTAACTAACATCAAGCGATCTTCCATACCAATACTCATAAGGTGTCTCATCCTTACCTTTTTTCACCAGAACCCGATTAATTGTGTAGACAGTTGTGCTTAGAAATTCTCTCCAAAATGTTTTTGCCACACCTCCTTGTATCAACATAGTCCTAGTAGCTTCAACCACTGACCGATTGTTTCTCTCTACTATACCATTCGACTGTGGTGTCCTTGGTGCAGAAAGTTGCCGCTTGATACCATTTTCATTACAATACTTAGTGAAATCCTCAGAAGTGAATTCACCACCTTGATCTATTCTAAGACATTTAATCTTTTTGCCACTCTCTTTCTTTGCTAAGGCCCTGAATGCCTTGAATTGCCCAAAAGATTCATTCTTATCTTTGAAGAATGTGACCCACATCATCCTTGAATAGTCATCAATGAAGATCATGAAATATCTATCACCTAAAATGCTTCTGGTTCTTATTGGTCCACATATGTCTATATGAGCCAAATCTAACAAGTGCTAACTAAGAAAGACTTGCTCTTGAAAGTAGAATAAGTAATTTTCCCTAACTAACATTCTTTACAAAGAGCACTAACCCATTTGTCTATCTGAGGTAGACCTCTTACTGTCTTAGACTTACTCACTTTAACAATATTGTCAAAATTTATATGACAAAATATTATATGCCAAAGGTAGTTGTCATCTATCTTTGCAATCAAATAGTTGCTAACTTTAGGATTAAGATGGAAAAGATTAACTCAAGTCTATTTAGTGATTGCGATCAAATAACCTTTGTTGTCAAATATTTTGCACATCCATTTCTAAATTCCAATGGGTATCCTTTGTCATTCAGTTGTGCCACACTCAAAAGATTATGCTTAAGACCTTCAACCCAATAGACATCGTCAACATTTCTCTTCCCATTAAGAGAAATAACTCCCTTACCTTTGACCATACAAGGTGAGTCATTGCCAAATCTGACAACACCGCCATCAAACTCTTTCAAGGAAAGAAATTTGCTCCGATCACCGATCATGTGATGTGAACAACCACTATCAATGATCCAATCATCAGAGTTATCCATCCTAGACACTAAAGCCTTCTTGTTTGATTTCTCTTCCTTAATAGCCACAAACACAATATCTTCACTAGCATCATCATCAGATTCATCATCAGTAATACCACTGTTAATAGCTACAAGACAATCTCTCTTGCCTTTACCCTTATACTTCTTAAATTTGTCTCTCTTGTATTCGTTTTCACTATTAGGGAAATTAGCTGCTATATGACCAATCTTATTGCAAGCAAAACATGTCAATGGTAGCTTACCTTTGTATTTACGAGTACCTCTAGGCAATCATTTTGCCAACAATGCTTCAAGCTCCACAAAACTGTCTTCATCATCAGCATCTTTGCTAAATCTAGATTCATAGCTATGGTTAGTATCTCTACTTCTTCTCACATATGGGTTAGAGACAGAAGCTTTGAATGCTGATTCTGACTTTTGTACACTACCATCATAGCCATTTAACTCAAAAGCAGTAAGTTTTCCAATGATAGAGTCAAGAGTTACCTTTGTCTTGTCAATGGATTTTAGCTCCTGAATAGCTGCAACACGAATAGCATAGAACAGTAACAGGGTTCTCAGTACCTTACTAATCACTGTGGCATCTTCCACTTTCCGTCCTACGTTCTTTATTTCACCAAATATTTCTTTATTCCTTTGACCATACTGTTGGATATTCTCGCCTTCAAACATTCTCATGTTATTAAACTTTCCTCTTCAGCTCTCCTCTTTAGAAATCTTAATATGTTCATCATTGCTATAAATCTCTTCAAGTTTTTTCCACACTTCATATGCAGTTTGAAGACCATGAACATCTACATATTCAGCATAAGATAGGGAACTTATGATATCCTCTAATGCTTGATGATTCTCTTGTTGTTCTTTCTTCTGATCATCAGTCAGAGTACCAGTAACATATGGAGTTTCTACATGCTCCCAATACTGACTACCAAGACTTTTGATATAAATCTTCCTTCTATCACTCCAGATTCTATAGTTCTCTCTGTTGAACTTAGGACCTTTCTTCATCATGATCTACAGGGTTTTTTCCTCAAGTTGTTAGACTTAGAGATCAAAGAGGACCTGAGAAGCTCTAATACCAATTGATGATATGATGAAAGAAATAAGTATCTGGTAGAATACTAAGTGGGGGGGTGAATCAGTATACTCAAAAACTGATACAAACTCTCAAACTCAAAATAATCTTATCAACATCAACTAATATCAATATCAATATCAATATCAATATCAATATCAACCGGTTTGATTGTTATACCAACTTAACACTAAAACAACTTCAAACTTGTAAACATAAAAAATGCTTAATCAAATAAGATTATAACCATAAAGAGAATTCACCACTTGACACAAATATTTATATGTGGAAAACCCAAATAGGTAAAAACCACGGTGAGATGAGACTCACAAAGATAGCTATCTGAACTCTTTTGAAGTTCGCCCTGTTAGGAGCCAAGCCTGTTAAAGCTTTACAATAAGTTCTGTTAGGAACTAATTCTATTAGGAATCACTTGGTTAGAGGATTTTACAAATATGCCTTGATGAAAAGCATAATACCCTGTTAAGAGTAACCTTGTTGAAGGATTTGAGAATCCAAACTAATGGATGAACTTACAAAGTACCATATACCGGTTTACAACATCTTTAAAGTTTATCACACCGGTTGCAATACAAAAGAAATAACAATCAATAACATCAACTAAATCATAAATACCATTCACTGGATCAATTGACATCAATGACAACATATCATTTATGCAATCTATATGCAAAATGCCCACAATCTAAAAATACCAACAATTCAAAAAGTCTCTTTATGGTTTGAAACAATCTCCCAAAATGTGGTATCAGAAATATGATACCTATGTATTATCTTTTGGATTTGTGAGATCTAAAGCTCATCATTGTGTGTACAACAAAACTAAATGTGATAGGATTCTTATCATTGCTTTGTACGTAGATGAAATGTTATTCATTGGAAATGGTAAAAGTATGATCTCAAATTTGAAATCTCAGTTGTCCTTGAAATTTGAAATGAAAGACTTGAGGAAGAGAAGTACATTTTGGGAATGGAAATTAAAAGGGATAGATCTAAGAGAAAGCTTTGGTTCAGTCAGAGAAAATATATTACTAATGTTCTTGATAGATTCAATATGTTTGACTGTAAACAAGAAGTTGTTCTGATCCTACAAGGAACAAAGTTATCTGTGCATGACAGTCCCAAATCTCAAAAGGAGATTGATGACATGAAGGATGTATCGTATTCAAGTGCTATTGGCAGTCTTATGTATGCGATGGTTTGTACCAAACCAGACATTGTCCAACTAATGGGAGTACTTAGTAGATTTATGGCAAATCCAGGAAGTCCGCATTGGGATGTTGTGAAGAGAGTGTTTAGATACTTGAGAGGTACTTCTCAGTATGCTCTGTGTTACCATGGACATGTGGTTGGATCACAGAGGACTATCAACATTCAAGGATATGTGTATTCTAATTGGGCAGGGGACATTGAAAACATGAGATCCACCAGTGGATATATATTCATGATGAATGGTGGTGCTATCAGTTGGATGAGCAAGCGACAACCTATAGTCGCTTTGTCCACTACAAAGGTAGAATACATGGCTGCCACACATGCTTGTAACGAAGCAGTTTGGCTTAGGCGTTTGAGTTATGATATTGGTTTTGATGTAGAGCAAATTGAAGTTTGTTGTGATAGTCAGAGTGCCATTTGTTTGGCAAAGAATCCTACATTCCATGCGAGGTCTAAACATATTGATGTCCAATATCACTTTGTTCATGACATGGTGGAAGATGGAAAAGTAAATCTGAACAAGGTAGACACTCTGGAAAATATTCCAGATGCCTTAATGAAACTAGTATGCACTTACAAGTACAAGTGGTGTACTAGCTCTATGGGTCTTAGTACCCATGGTTCTCAGTAACGTTTGAAAATGTTCAGCAGTCTAGGGAATTCCTCATCAAGTGGGAGTTTGTTGGAAAAGTGCCTCGAATTCACTTGACCTTTGTTCCTGTTGATCGGAGTAGCCTATGCCAATGGAGCCACATTGCTTATTCATCAAAGGTCAAAGTAGCTCGATGGAGGTTTGTCCAATAACAAGCGCTATGCCGATGAAGTCGCCTATTGGCGATTGGGGTAACCATTTTTTTCATGCTGATCAGAGTAGCCTATGCCGATGGAGTAAAACTGCTTATTCATCGGAGATCAGAGTAGCAGGCATTATGCTGATGAAGTCGCCTATTGGCAATTGGCATAACTGTTGAGGGTCTTCTGCCAATGGAGCCGCATTGCTTGTTCATCGGATATCAGAGTAAGTCAAAATTGGCCTTGTCGATAGAGGGAGATCTCCCAATGAGTGGTGACTTACCACAAATTTCCACATGTGTCAATGGTCAAAAGTTTTATCATGTAGATAGTTAATGTGGTTGCACCAATGTATAAGAATACGAGCTGACTTGCCTACTGGTGAATGTGGGATAATATGTTCTCACGAGTTCATGAATGAACAAATGGTTGAGCTTCCCGATGGTTGAACTTCAGACAGTTGAACAGACAGGGATCATTTTAGAAGTATATGTTCTCAGAGGAAACATAAATTGTGTGTTGGCTATTTGCTATGTTCTGTTTTTGAATGATATACTATCTTGTTCTATTAGTTTGTGAAAAGAGTTCTAAGAGTGAATACTTGAAAGGAAAGATCTGAAACTTTATTGTAATCATATGTTTACTGAAATAAAGAGATCTCTTTTAGGTGGTGGGTTTTTTCCCGTAAGGGTTTTCCCACGTAACTCTTGTGTTCTTTCTCTGTCGTATTTTGTCTATTTGATTTTTTATCCATTTGTCTGTGCACATCTTTAAGTTCTGTAAATTGTATTTTAATACATACTTGCTTTATTTCTTTGTAAATTGACATTATGAGAGCATCTTCTGCACTGTTCTTTCCTTACAAATTTCATTGCAATTAAAAAAGTAGAGTTTTTGTCTTTAATTGTTGCATTATTAGCTGGGAAGAAAACAAATCCTAAGTTTCCTAAATCTGAGTTAGTTGCAGCACACAAGAAAACTTATTAAACTTCATAACAAAATTGGTGTAGGATTATTTTTTCTTTCCTTTCCTGGGTGCTCCAACATTATAACTAGACTTGTAACCTAACATAAAGTATATTGTTCTCATCTTTAGTAATAGATATGATAACTTTTTACATGTTTAATTGAATAGTTGCGACAATGTATCCATCAATACCAATATTAATTGTTTACCTTATAATCAAACTATCAGTCTAAAAATATTACCATAATCATAATTTAGATAATATCAATATATAAAATATATAATTTGTTTATTTTTTGCTTTTTTCCTAGTTAAAGATTAATGTCAAATATATTTTGGGTTGTATTTATGTATATAAGTTTAAATTGATTTATTTTATTCTCTTCTAAGATTTTAATTTTATCAATTCTTTTAGGTTTGTATGTATGGTTTCTAATTTTAGATTTAATTAATATAAGATTTAGAAAAGGATACATATTATATATTCATTTTAATCAAATTCTAAGTAAATTATAGGTTGTGTACATGACATGATTTCTAAGATGAACTCTTGTGTATATAGTTCTATTAATCTTATAGTTTGCAATGAGGCAATGTTGAGATTGTAAGGTGTACTTTTGAGATAGTCCACATTTTTTTGTTTAATTGTAATAGTTAAAAAATAATCTACAAGGACCAAATTTTTTTTAAAAAAAATTAAAATATTGTAGAAAAGTTCAAATTAAGGTGCAATTGTTGAAAGGTCAATACTTGGATAGTTAATTTTTATAGATGCAAGAATCATCATCTTCTTATTTGATTTTATAAAAATAAATGGATTGATTATTTTAAATTTCAATACTCAAGAACATTTAATTAATCAGTTATTTTTTAAAGATGGAAGAATCTTCATCTTCTTATTTGATTTTATAAAATAAAATGCATCAATATGAATTCCTTCCCCTCCTCTTATGCTACTTTTCTAGACACTTAGCAGTTTGTTTTTAGCTATTTTTTGTGGATAGTGTGCTTCAAGGAGTCTTCCTCCAACATTTTGTAATGTTTTTCTTCTTTTTCTTTTTTTTTTAAGAAAGCAACAAATAATTTCAGAATACATAGCACCATCAAATATAGTTTCAAAAAATAAAGTTGCAACTAGTTGTAGAAGCAACATATAGCAAAGACAAAAATTTACAAAATGTACAACACCCTCAAATATCTCCTAAATATTTTGTAATGTTATATGCTTTTCTCCCAAAAGGTCTACATAATCTTTCACCATTTGATGGTCCCGACCACAATGGATAAGAGTTTTTGAATAGCCAACTTTATAAATTCACCATGACAATGATGGATGAGAGAATTTTTCAGAAACGAAATTTAGAAATTCACAACACATTTGAAATAATAGTTAAACCAATAATATACTAATTAATTTTGTATTGATTAAAGCTAAAAATAATAAAAAAGTTAGTAAAGAAATAAATAGCAATCCCAAAAGGACTGTAGAGGAAAGAAAAATCTACAAGGCTATCAAGATACCATCACAGAACTAGCAAGTTAAGCAGACGTACAGTTAACTGAAACAAATCAACAATTAAAGATGTCATATACAACCAGTTGAAACAACCCAACTATTAAACATAGAAGTAGAAAACTCGTTACAATACAAAATACAAACAACTACAACAACCAGCTAATGAAGCATAAGAAAACTACCAGAACTGCAGCCACTAACTCATTAATGTTATCACAAAAAAAACTTAAAATTGATATAATAGTAACCATTAAAATAATATTTTACAATTTAAATTTATTAAAAATAATCCTTTTAAATTTTTTATTTGAACACTCCCACCACTTATTTAATCTAAACTACAAAATTTTATTTTGAAAATTAAAAAGAGAAGAAAAAAAAACAGAAAATGTATGCTAGAACCAGTTTCAAAGATCCCATACAACAATGATTAAGAAAACTTTAGAAACAAAGAAGAGAGTTCCACAGGCAAAATATTAGAAATCAAAGACTTCAATAAAACAAAGATGACGAGCTTTTGACAGTAAATAGTCAAAACAAATTGATCACACTTTTCAATGCTTTTGCTTTCGTTTTCGGTTTACGGCAGGATATGCTGCCAAGTTTGTTCTTGGTCTGTATAATCGATCAAAGACAGTTAAGGCTTTCCCTTCTTCCCCAACTTTCACTGTGGCCTTAAACCCCTTCTTTATTGTGACAGAATCTAGTCTACATTCACTATAATCCTGGGTGAGTAAAACTATAATTAGCAGATCCCCTCCACCTTCTCTTAGGATCCAAAATTTGTCTTCAATTTTAAATGTATAAAAGCATAAATCGATGTTACAAGCATAATTCAAATTTAAATATAGTGATTGCACTCGATGAGCTTTCCATCTTCAGTGTAAACTCTCCTCTCTCTATCTCAGTTACTGCTTGGGCGCCGATCACCTTAGAAAATAAATTTGCATTCAATTTGGACGATGCTCTATCCATTGACCTCTGTGCCAAAATGATTTTCTTTACCAACAGCCTCTGAAACAATTAAAATACCAGCTTAAATAGAGAAGATTATAAATAATTGATAAAAACATTAAAGATAAAACATAAATTTTAAAATATGACTTAATAAAAGCAGAGCATTTATTTTCCCACTTAGAAAAGTCATTATCCACAGTAAATAAACTTTCTTTCCACTCAAAGTCAGTGATTGCGCGGACAAGTAGGAGTATTACCCTCAGTTCACATATGTAATTTCGTACGCATGCAAAATATCCATCGTCGGGCATTTGAATTAGCAGACTTTTCAATCCTGGCAACTCTTCCACCCCTTCGACACTCTGCAGCTGAGGACATCCTGTGAGCTTGATTGTCTCCAGACGAGGCAGATGCGCAAGGGTCGGCAACGATTTCAAATTGGAACAATCACACAGTCGAAGAGTATTCAGTCTCTCTAGCTGCATTAACCCTGCAGTTGACCACATCCAAAAATCGTGATTTTCTGCAGACTATGTAGATCTGAAAGGGTCGGCAAGGATTTCAACGCTGCACAGTTCTCTACTTTTAACACTTGAAGCTCTGTTAGCGTAGATAAACCTGATATTGTTTCTAAATTATAACATTCCTCCACTCTCAGAGTATTCAGTCTCTCTAGATGCTTTAATTCCATTTCTTTTAGATTTCTGAAGTCAGAAACTGTAAGCGATCGAAGTCTGGGACACATCTCTCCACTGACTACTAACTTGGATGTATTAAGAAGATTACCAAGGTGTATGGTTTCAAGGCTATCCATGCGGCTGCTTGTAGAAGAATCCACATTACCTTTGCTCAGGTCCAGCTTCTCACTGAAGTCGAGGTTCGTACATACCAATCTCAATGATCTAAGCTTACTAAGTCGTCCAAGTGATTGGACCAAGGATGTTATATCTGTGCTATATATTGAAAAACGTATATCCAATTCTTCCAAATGAGTGAACATTTCTATTAAATCCGGAAGCTTTTGCAAATAAGGACAGCTCCAAATCCATAACCTTCTCAATTGGAAAGTGGCCTGGCATTGACAGTTACTCTAAAAATGAGACTTTAATTTTATGAATTAGATTCAAACATACAACTTACAAAATATTGAGTGAACAGTTGAAAACTATTAAAAATATTTTTGTTATTGAATAAAGAGTTGAGATTTTGATTTTGAATTTTAAAAATATTTTTGTTAGAGTTAAGAGCTTAAATATTGATTTTTAATCTTAAAACTATTTTGTACACAATCTATTACACTGTATCAAAATAAAATAGCAAATTCATAAAATATTTATATGACAAATTTAATAACTTATTAAATTCTATATTATGTATATGTGTATATATTTATAAATTAAAAAACTATTATCATCTTGAAAACAATTTATATAAATATAAATATTCAAATTGTAATTATTTAAAAATTGATTTTATTCAATATATATATTTATATTTATTCATAAAAGCCACTATTATCATTGTTTGTCAAACTATACTTATAAAACACTTTATATATCAAAATAATTTTTAATAAAAATAAATAGTAAAACAAAAAAAATTTAAGTTTTATAAATTCTTTAATATTTAATAAATGAGTAGAACAAAAAAAAACTTAACCATTACCTTTAAGAAATGGAAGCAAAACCCTTTTCATGCATATTGCTTCAAATTGTTTCTTTGTGTTGCCAATTACAGGGGATTTCAAAGGACAGCAGCACAATTAGTTGCTTTTTGGATTACATCAAGTATCAAATGTTTCAGCATAAAAAAAGAAGATCTCATTTGCTTCAGGTAACTTCAAAGATTTTTTAAATTGAGATTATAGCTGCAATACATGCTATCGTATGGCTTGTCCTTTTGTTGGCCAAGCTTGGTTATCCTCTGTATGTACAACAAGAGTGTGGTTGGAAACTTTGACAGTTTTATGTTGCACAAACAGTTTATGTGGTTGTATGACTGAAAACTTTGTTCTATATGACTGTTATTATCTTTTAACTCGGCAGCCTTTGTGGTCCTCTTTTTTGTAATTTTTTTTTTCATTAATTCAATTTAATAAAAAAGTAATGCAATTGAAAAATAATACTATACTTTGTAGTCAAATAAATGAATCCAACGCGTCATTATTTCTATATCTAATATTAGTTGGATTTAGTGGAAACAATTTTAAAGTTCCTAATGGTTTATTTCTATATTCAGACTGTTGAGATTCTAGACAAATATTGAATCAACAATAGTTTCTCGAAAGTATGCAAACTTCAAAAAAGTTTTCTGAAAGGAGACTAGATTTCCAACAAAGAAAAGCAAAATACCTGGGTATAGGTCTGCAACTGTTGCTGAAATGTGCTCCACAATTCTCGCACAGACCAAATATATAAACAGTGCAATTTCCGTAGAGGAATCCAGGATGGAATGTTCATAAATGTTACACCATACTTATTCATTTCAAGCCACAGGAGATCAGCCTCAGCTATAAAAAAACTAATTCTCATTCCAAGGGACGGATCCCAGAATGAATGGAAGCACCTGCCGCCATTTGTTTCTGCAAGGATTTGTCGAAATCCTTTTGCTTCCTACATACAAGGATCTGGTTTAAGTGTGATTGGCTACAAAAAGATTATAAAAACACAAAAAAATTTCGAATGCTTTCTGTAACTTCAATTTAAGAAAAAATGTGAAAAAGTATACCATAGGTCCAAGGAGTTCTGGTTGCCACAGGCGACGAGGGCTCAACTCGTCTACTATTTGTCTTCCTAAATCGCGGAGGTGATCGTGCATCTCAAAGCGTTCGTGCTCAGCCGATTCAAGTAGGCACCTATCTTGTAGGATTTGAAGTGCATGCTCAGCGTTGCTCCAACCGGATGCTTTCCAGATTGTTATAGCTTTACTTTTCAAATCATATTTTACTTTCTTATTAAAAAAACAGGCTATATCTATAAATATCTGTTTCTCCTCTCTGTCCAGACTATCAAAGCTGATTCTAAGTCTTTGCATTATATCATTAGGTTGGATTTTCTTAACTTTTTCCAATTCCAACTCCCAAAAATGCTCACCTTTACCATAAACATGGCTGCCTAAAACTTTGAGTGCGAGGGGTAAACCTCCGCAGAATCCCACAAACCTTTCAACCAATTTCTCATATGAAGTAGGTGGATCGGGTCTGCAG
This sequence comes from Cryptomeria japonica, assembly GCF_030272615.1. Classification (NCBI taxonomy): domain Eukaryota; kingdom Viridiplantae; phylum Streptophyta; class Pinopsida; order Cupressales; family Cupressaceae; genus Cryptomeria; species Cryptomeria japonica. The sequence continues at coordinate 5,519,716 of NC_081411.1, read as the reverse complement.
AAAGCGTGGCTACAGAAGAGGGTTCTAGCATGATCAAAATTCATTTTCTTCATCCTATGAAAAATATCTGCACCCGCTAACAAGCTTTGGTTACGGGTCGTAATAATTACGAGGCTACCAGAGCTTAGCATAGCTGCAGGTAAGAGGGTATCTAACTGGTCCCGATGATCGATATCATCGAGGACAATAAGAAAGTGCCAATCCCTTGGCGTTCCCAGACGATGCTCCAGGTGTCCTATTCCTTTAGCAATACTGTCAAACTTCCGATTTTCAAGAAAGAGATCTTTACAGAGCTGACTTTGCAAGGAACGCAAATCACTATCTCTCACGTCAGAGAGAAAGCACGATGCTTTGTAGCCTAAACGCTTCCTGTTAAACAATTCTGTGGCCAGTGTGGTCTTGCCAGACCCCCCTAGACCAAAGATCCCTGCTATTCTAACCTTGTCTCTCACTGTCTGCGAAAAAGAATCTTCGAAATCTTGGACTTGCTCAGCAAGTCCGACTGGATATTTTGCAACATGTAACGGTTTCCTTCTCTTCATTTCTTCCAGCACACGGGACACAATCTCTTCACACAAATTGCTGAAATTCAAGACGGAGAATTTTTTTAGAAAGCCATTCTAGGGAGGTAAATTGAATGTCATGCTAGAGAAAAATGGAAAATATGATGAATCACAATGAATACAAAGCAAAACCGAGAATCTGTTTGGAAAGGCATTCTACTAAGGCAAAAATGAATGTGATGTACTGGAGAAAAACTTAAGATAAAACATTATAAATCGCAATGAATATAAAGTAAATGGTAGTAATCTTACTCTTGATGCCGGCTACGTTCATAACCAGATATGCCTGCAGCAGATGCGAGAGCATCTTTCCATTTACTCAAATTATCAAGATTTCTGCCTTTCCTTTGATAATCACAAAATGCTGCAGTATACTGTGACTTCTTCTCGTTCCTTTTCCTTTTCTTTTTTTCGATGTAGCGTAGCTCCCACGGCTGGACATCGTAGAAGACAGGAATAAAGAGGGCGTCAGGTTGTTGATTTAACATAAGAACAAGCTCCTCTAAACACCATGAGGACTGTGCATATCCTTTAGAAAAAATGGCTATTTGCACAACAGATGAGCGTATGGCATTCTCAATGGCAGACGTAATAGATTCCCCGCCTTCAATTTCTTCACGGTCTAGAAATGCCCGGCACCCTCTTTCCTGAAGAAGTTTATAAAGCTGTTTAGCAAGGGTTTCTTTGACGTCAGGCCCTCGGTGGCTGATGAATGCATCATATTGTTTAGGAGATGATGAGGAGGAAGCCATGAATGCAGGACTAGAAACTAATTTCAGGAAGCCATGAAGCCATGAATGAATGAAACTTTCTAAAGCACAGTACCTTGGAGACGACAATGAAAAATGGAGGAAGAAAATTTATCTATATAGAATTCGTCGGTGATATAATGTGTAATTGCGTCTGTCCATGTAGAATTCGTCGGTGATATAATGTGTGATTGTGTCTGTCAGTAGAAGACTAGGAGTTCGGAAAATTCCCACCTACAGTAGAAGATTAGTAGGTAGGAAAATTCGCACCAACGCTGAAGATTGCTAGGTATGAAAATTTCCAACTATGGGGGACCAATGACTCACACAGCTTGCACGGTATCCGCTTTTATGTACGCTTGAAATTTTTCCGTGCCTCTACTAATTTAACGTTTGTGCGATTATGTTTTTTAATTGGAGAAAGTAAATAAGAATTACAACTAGCTGAGAAAAAGGAATGTGTTACACCAGCAACATCAACCAAAATCATTGTTGAAATTGTTGAATTTAAATTGTTTATGTTTTTTAAAAGTTTAATATTTTTTAAAGCTTTAACTTAGTAAAATGCATATATATTAAAGTTAATTAAGGTTATTAATTAAATCTATTGCGAAGATGGATATTAGATAATAGGAATATTAAATATTGTTAAAAATAAATAGTTAGTTTTGTAATTAAAAATGTATCATATAAATTTGAAATATGGATATTTTAGATTAAAAAAAACTATAATTTGTCTTTAGACAAAATCAATGCTTGTCAAGTTGTCGTGTACCCATTGCTCTCTATTTTCCCTGATTTACCTTTGCTTCCTTCATTTACTTTGCTATCAAGAATTAGTTGTATTTTAAAATACCTTGAAAAGATTGTTGTTATGTTGTAGTGGCACATGTTCTCTTAGCTCAATGGCTAGAAAATATAGGCAAAGATCAAGGGCAACATTCCTTGACCGTGAACATATTCTTAGGACAATCACCTAAACATGGATTCCTTATAGTGTACCAAATATAAGTGTTTCACTATTGATTGCTCCATGAATGCATCTAGGATGAGGGAAGATACTTGAAAGATGAGAGAGGTGAAATGAATGTCATTAAAGATAGCACCTAACATTGAATTTTGTAAAACATGTACTTAAGAAAATTAGGGTGGGAAATAAAGAGCAGAAAATGGGCTAGCAAGCTTAGTGGGCTTAATCTTAAGGAAAACTCCATAGTTGAGCATACTTATGTTTGAGTAGTACTAAGATGGACGAATCCCTAGGAAATACCAAAGTTTCAACTCTATGAGCATCATCAAAATGCATTGAATGATAAGTGGGCCATTCATGTTTATAAGAGAGAAGCTCTTGTAAACCACTATTCATGCTATATGAGAGATTTTATCTCCAAGGTACACCTCACCACCATCATCTTTTATGAACTCTATAAATTACTCCTTATTTATACTCAAATGAGAAGAGACATTTTAATTAATCAAGAATGAGTAATCACTAGCAACATTAACATGTTTCTTTAAAGTATCATCACAAACATTATAATCATCGAACTTATTAATTAAGGAATTCATTCCTTCCTTTATTTGTTGTTTGTTATCCTTGTTAATGTGCTCTTAGTTACTAAGATTATGAAATAATTTACTTTACATTTGCTCTAATATTGAGATCTAAAATTACATTTATATTTGTTCCTATATCTTTTTTTCTTACCCACTTTTCTTTATACTAACTAATTACAAAGTGGATTTTTTAAAGGAAACATCCATGTACTTCCTTTATATGTGTGCGTCTAGCATCATAAATTGTAACTAGTGCAATTCACACCTCATAATTATGCTCCTACTTTAGCGTGTCCTATCTCCATTCCCCCTAGGCTCGTTTTGGCCCTTTTCTACTCTGCATATGATGCTACTTGTGTAAATGCTTGAGTGGAACCCATCCCAGGGCTATGCCCTTTCATTTATTGGTTGCTTATCCTATTTTTGGATGACAAGGCCATTGTGGCACCCTTGTCTTGACTAGGGTGCGGGTCCTCATCAATCATGACCCATTTTAAATATGGGCAGGCACTCCCCCTCCTTGGTGGATTTTGGTCCTTGCGCCTCAATGTGACCATTGGAGGTCAGACTAATCGGTAATTTAGCTAGGGAACCTTATATAAAGACATCTTGTCAATTCATTTTAAATTTAAGACTATAAGGCTCCATCCATAGCATTTGAGTATTCAACATCAAGCATTTTTTAGAATTTGAGGTAACATTTCATATCCTTCAACCATCATGGAGCAAATTCACGTCAATCTTCATGCAACCATATGTGTTTGATTAGGTCATTCATGTTCATGTGTTTGTATCGGTATATATATATATATATATATATATATATATATATATATATATATATATATATATATATATATATATATATATATATACATATACATATACATATACATATACATATATATATACATATACATATATATATGTATATACATATACATATATATATGTATATACATATACATATACATATACATATACATATACATATGTATATACATATATATATGTATATGTATATATATATATACATATACATATATGTTTATGTAGATATATGTATATATATAGATATGTGTATATATATATATATATATATATACATATATATATATATATATGTATATGTATATGTATATATATGTATATGTATATGTATATATATGTATGTATATATATATATGTACGTATATATATATATGTATGTATGTATGTATATATGTATATATGTATGTATGTATATATATGTATATATATATGTATACATACATATATATACATATATACATATATATACATATATATATACATATATATATATACATATACATACATATATATACATATCTATATATATATATATATATACATATATATACATATATATGTATATATATACATATATGTCTATGTTTATATATATGTATATATATATGTATACATATATATGTATATGTACATATATATATATATATATATATATATATATATATATATATACATGTAGCATCCTAAAATTGCGACACTTGCAATTTCGATTGCATTTGGGTCTTCACGATGGTGACGCAACACTGAACCTGAATGGAGACCCCAAAACTTGTTCATGACATTAAAAACTGCATTTTTTAGCACCCTGGCCTGATCCACCTTGCACCTTGTTGTCCCTAGAGGTGGGACCATGGCGCCTAGTGCCCTGGTCCTTCAGGACCATGGTGCCCAGCACCCTGGTCCCTGGCCCTATTTTGGGCCCGGTCTCTTATGGGGCTTCCGGTCTTTATGTTTGCAATTCGGGAAATAATCTTTCCTGGTCGGCCCAAGGTCAGAAAAATTAGTCTATCAGCCCTAATTGACAAGTATATAAACTACATTTCCTCTCCCATTTTGGTAGATGGTAAGAGGAAGGACATATGTGTACAAGACGTGGAAACGATATTCAAACATTCAAGCATTCAAGCATTCAAGCATTCCTTCAAGCAATTGATCATTCTAAGTCTCTATTTAAGGCTAAGTGTTGCATTCAAGACAAGGATTCAACCATTGAAGAGGAGATCACCTACAACATACAAAATACAACAACATTTACACCTTCGCATGTAAGAATAGAAACATTCTTACAACAAGGTATTGGTACTTTATTACATTACAATCATTTACATTTACAGCATTCTCATTTCTTGGTTAATTCCAAAACTGGGGTTTGACCTAAGGGAAAACCCCTAACCACTAACCCCCCAATCGTCCTCTCTTTCCTGTGTGTAGGTTGTAGGTACGCGGCTGTAATTGAAGATCTGGAATCCTTGTGCAGAGACGAACAGATCCCCCTTCGTTTCGTGGATTTTTCGGAGGACCGTGTGCACACGGGGCACCATCGTTCCGTCAACTTTCGCTCAAATTTGCAGGACAGCGTTGTCTCGATATTTTACTACTAATTCCAAGTCCGCAGCTTCATCCTATATTCCTGTCTCTGTTTATAAGTGAATCTTTCTCACTTTTCATGCGTTCCTAGCTTAATCCTTCTATCTACATTCTTTACAAAAGAGGGTAGCCTTGCTGTTTTAACCCTTGAAACTCATTTAGAAACCAATCTTGCATTGTGTGGGATTGGATCTTGTGGGTTTCAACCCCTCTTTTGAATGTAAAGTCTCCCCTAAGTGAAAACCGTCAACCCTAGTGACCTCCTTTCTCTCTCCTCGGAGTGGTGGGGGGAACACTTAGGGTTCGATCACGATTTTTCGCTTTACATTTTGGTGAACCCGACATGAACATCCTTTCTGATTATTCATGGTTAGATCTGAAAATTGGATGCCTTGATTACATTTCCATGTTTGATCTTTTGCAAATTTTAGAGGATAATTGCATAAAAACCCTAAATTTTCTTTTTAGTAATTGAGCTTGTGAAATGTTTAATTGTTAATGCTTGTTTCAGATCTACCCTTCTATTGCAAATTATCAATTCATATTTGTGCTTTAATTCTGAAAATTAAGTGGTTAAGTGTCAAAACCCTAATTTTTAAAACCCTTTTGATTCAACCTTTGACCGACAATTTCACTGATCAAAACATCTCCAAATCAACTGTAACTTTGGATTCCACAATAAAATCATAATATCTTTCATCCCTGAAAATTTGGAAAAAAGTTGCGAGGACCGTGTGCACCCTGAGCGCCATCGTCCCCTAATTAGAATTTGGAAAAAAGTTACTGTATTTTTCTGCTAAAATCCAGAATTTTGGCTGATTTCATCAATTCTAACACTTTCAAAATTAAAGTCAAAGTTGGTCTAGTGATTGCTTGGATTAAGGCTCCTAATCATTCAAAAATTGTTGAAATTGAAATTTTGTGTCAAAATTGTGTTCTTACTGTGCTAAATCTGAAAAGTGTGTTGGCATTCATTCGAAATTTCAGTGCTTTATTCAAATTCTTGCAATTTGTGGCTTTTGAAATTAAATGTTTAATTACAACAACTTTGATTTCTGCTTTCAAAATTGAATTTTGCGTGAAATTGAGTCAACTTTTAAAATTCAAAACTTGCATTGCTTTTGGTATTCCCTCTAAAATCATAAAATTCAAAATTTTAGTTTCCCTCTCTTTTTCAAAATTCAAATTTTGCATTTTTCAACAATCTTGGTAGGGTTCAATTTTGAGATTGCAACTTTAATTTGGCCTATCTACAGATCGTAAAATCACTCAATTTTTTCAGATTAGCTTTAAAATCATCATAACTTTCATCTCTGAAAATTTTGAAAAAAGTTGTTTGGACCGTGTGCACTCCGTTCGCCACGGTCCTTGACATTTTTTCCGAAATTTCGGGAGATGGTTGTGATTGCATTTAACAACCTAAATCTAGGAGATTGGCTAATTTTATTGAAATTTGCTACTTCTAAATTCAAAAGCTTCTCTCTCTCTAGTGCATGAGTTTTACAACAATAAGCCCTACTTACACTATTCCCGTTAGACGAAGCCGTAGAATTAAGTCTTTCCAAGGTTTAATTACTGAGGAGATGGAACCTAATTTGAATAGCCTTTTTAACGAGGACACAGGTAATTCCTCTAATCCTCCTAATGATGAAGAAGCTCTCCATGAGGTTTTTGTAGAACAACTTTCGAAATTGGATAACCAATTTGATGATTTTCAGCAATGGATGTCTCAAGAGTATCCCGATAGTCAAGCTCTTTCATTAATTGAGGGTCTAAAACGTATGGTGCAAAGTGATAAGAATGGAATTGATATTTTGCGTGGTATTGTACACATTGTGGATTCGAATGTGATGCCTATGAAGAGTTGTGCTGAAACTTTATGTTATACACAACCTCTCACTCAAGTCAATCATTCTATTCCTTTAACAACTTCTATTGCTAGCATACCTACCTTTACATCAAACATAATGACTACTTCTATACCAGACATTCTGCCTATGATCACCAGTCATGGGGGCAATCCTTCCTCTTCAATTAACCTTCTTCCTTCATTCAATCCGACTTCTTCATTCATTCCTTCAATGAGTGTCCCTATTACATCTCCACAAATGAACATGACACAAGGGGGCAATTCATTTAACCATTCCATTCCTCCTTGTAGTGCTCCTCTTTTCCAATCATCTCCTATGACTAACTATCATAGTGTCCCGCCACCTTACTCTCAATCAATACCTTCTTTCAATAACATAATACCTCCATCACAATCTAACACGTCTAATATGAACTCTTCGACTGAAGCGACCATTAACAATCTTGCACAAACTGTCTCTTCTTTACAGCAACAAATTGCCTCTATGAATCAATCTAAGTTTAGTGTGCCCACATTTGATGTTGCGAGCCCACTTTCTCTTGACATTGTTTGGGCTATCCCTCCTAAACATGTTGAAATCCTGCATTTGGAGCTTTATAATGGTAAAGGTGATCCTCTAACACATGTTAAGACTTTTCAAACAATATGTACCGATTTTGCTTATGACCAAAGGTTGCTTGCAAAACTGTTTACTAGGACATTAAGAGATAAAGCCCTACAATGGTATTGCTCGTTGCCTTCTTATTCTATTACTTCTTTCGAACAACTTGCAAATGCTTTTATTCAACAATTTCAAAACAATATAAGTCCTAAAGTTACATTGATTGATTTAATGCATTGTAAACAAGGTGTTAAAGAAAAAGTGACTGATTTCATTAGTAGATATAAGCATTTGTATGCTCAAATCTCTTTTCCAGTGCCTGATAATGATATTCAAAGAATCTTTATTTCTAACTTACAAAAAGATATTAGAGAAAAACTTCTGTTTTCTAAGTTTACTTCTTTCCAACAGTTGTGTGCAACTCTTCACAATTATCAACTGACTGTGAGTCAAATGGAACAAGCAAATCCTATGGCTCCGAGTGATAAGGGTGATAGTAGTCAACAACCATTTGGAAAGTTTAAACCGAACAGAGAGTCCGTTAAATTCAATGAAAACATCATCAACAACAATGTGAATGCAGCATCAGGTGTGCCTCCTATTTCTAAGTTTTTCAAGAAAGAAAGAAAGTTTACTCCTTTGAATGAATCATTGCATAGTATTATGAATAAGTTATTGGAACAAAATGTGCTTACTCTCCCTCCTATAAAGCAAATAGATCTTGCAAAGATTAATTCACCCTATTTTGATAACAAATCTTTTCATCAATTTCATCGTCAACCTGAGCATGATACTGAAAAATGTTTTGCTTTAAAGGGTAAAATTCAAGATTTGATTGATAATAATACTATCTTTGTTTCTGGTGTGAATGATAAAGGCAACACATCTGTAGCTCCTCCTAACCAAAATCTTAAGATTTTTACTGATCCATTACCTTCTCATACCTCTAATGTGATTGAGACTCATGATTCCTCTTTCTCATCTGATGGTCTTGTGTTTATGGCTCCGAATGTGATTAACTTTGTAGAGCAGCAAGAAAACCCTAAAGAACCTTCCATCACATTTGATTCTAGTGAAACTATTAGGACACCTGATGGTCCTTTATACATAGTTGCGAAAGTCAAGAATACACCTTGCCGTGGAGTGCTTATTGATTCTTCTTGCATGGTTAATGTCATTACTGAAGAATTTCTCTTTACTTTACAATTGAATCAAGTGATCTATGACAAAACAGATGTGATTGTGAAATTATTTGATGCATTTTCTTCTCCTGCAATTGGTTCTATTACATTACCTCTTGAGGTCCATAACAAATCCCTTGATGTGAACTTTGCTATTATTCCATCTTCCGAACAATTTTGTGTGAAGCTAGGCTATCCTTGGCTATCTTCCATGAAAGCTATTGCTTCTCCTATTCATAAATGTTTGAAATTTCCCCATAATGGTGAAGTTGTTACTGTCAATCATAGTCTCTTTAAACCAGCTGAAAGAACTTCTAGCGTTCCTATTGATTATTTTTGGCCTAAACAATTCCAATCTCTTCCTCCGCAAAGTGATCATCTTTTCAAATCTTATCAAAAGTGGAAAATAGATATGATCCTATCTCTAAGTGAACCTAGAAAACCCAAACTTGATATTCCTATTGTTCTTGAGAAGGAAGTTCTTCCTTTGAAAGATAAAACTAATGTCTTTCCTCAAGAAGATTCCCAACCCATTCCTATGGATGTGACTATGTCTATGTCTAATAAACTTTCTAAAAGTAGGCCTATACCTCCTCGTCATGATGGACTTGGTCTCCTTCCTAAGCCAAATATTCCTCCTTTATATGGAGCAGTTCCTCCTCCTTCCTCTTATGGAGAGAAGAGACCTTCCTCTTCTCCTATTATCCAGCCTAAGAGACCACAACCTAAACACCCAAGTGATAAGGATGAGAACATCCCTCCTCCTCAATCTTCTCCACTTCTTACTAAGACTAGATGAAATTGTTCTGCTCGTGAACGTCAACAAAAGCATCATCTTAGAGCTCAGGGAGCTTCTTCTCAAACTTTGCAATCTCCAAAAACACCTTCAACAAGCATTATTCCATCTTCTCCAAAATCTCCTAAACATAAGATGCATGATGGTCTTGATCCTATGTGAGTTAAAGATCCTATTTTTATAAATCTTGATGATGATATAGATGAAAATGTTATTCATGATGAAAATGTTACTTCTCTTGCTTCTGATAGTGAATATGAATATGTTGATGCTGATAACCATTTATCTAACGAATTTTCTAAAGCACTTATCCTAGCTCCTAGACAAGAACAACGTGGCTTGGAACATGAACATAGCCCTTGTTTGGATCTTGTGATAGGTCCATCTACTATGTTGAATGTTCCTCCTCTAGCGTGTTTCCTGCCTTCCCGATATATTGATCAGCAAGATCAGGGGGCAGATGACGTGCTAGACTAGTTTCATTAGCATAGCAGACTCTCTCCTCCTCTCTTGTGTTACTTCTTCTATGTGTTATTCTCATTCTTCTATTTGTTGTCCTTAGTGTTGTCTACTTGAGGACGATGCAAAGCATTGAGATCTCTTTTGGTCTCTCTCATGTTGACTCAAAAGACACATGTGTTCCCTTCTTCTAGGTGACCTTCCTTGATTGGGGAATGAAGAAGAATTATGCATACATACATATGATATACAGGAATTATCATACAGCATACTGACCCCGAGGAAAGCGAAGTCACCTCGTGCTTTGTGTTTTGTGTCTATTATCCTTGGGTTTATCTCACACTTGGGGGCTAAATCTTTGTGATAACGTGCTCCTTTCCCTTCTCATTTCTTATGTGTATCACTACCTTAAAGAAATCACCCCCGTTGAGGTGTGTGCGATCGCTTTAATGTGGGGGGGGGATACACCCCGTCTATCCCTTCAGAATACTTGAAAATTTCCTGGCGAACTTAGCTTTGCCTTGAAAATTTTTGGTATTTTTCTTGCATGACTCATAGTGAGGGAACCTTACTACTGACAGTCATGGTTCTCCCTCGTGATCTTCCCTTTTACTTTTTCAATCAAAGTCGTAAGATCCTTAGTCCACTGGGGGCTTGGTGTGTCTTTCCTCCTTGACATGGTGAAAGTCTTTCAATGTTGTTTCCTTGTACTTTACCGGAAGTATGAGCGTACGCTTATACTCCTGCTAAAGTGGGGGCTAAATGTAGCGTCCTAAAATTACGACGCTTGCAATTTTGACTGCATTTGAGTCTTCACGATGGCGACGCAACACTGAACCTAAATGGAGACCCTGAAACTTGTTCATGACATCAAAAACTGCATTTTTTAGCACCCTAGCCTGATCCTCCTTGCACCCTACTGTCCCTAGAGGTGGGACCATGGCACCCAGTGCCCTGGTCCCTGGCCCTATTTTGGGCCCGGTCTCTTATGGGGCTTTGGGTCTTTATGTTTGCAATTCGGGAAATAATCTTTCCTGGTCAGCCCAAGGTCGGAAAAATCAGTCTATCAGCCCTAATTGACAAGTATATAAACTACATTTCCTCTCCCATTTTGGTAGATGGTAAGAGGAAGGACATATGTGTACAAGACGCGGAAACGATATTCAAACATTCAAGCATTCAAGCATTCCTTCAAGCAATTGATCATTCTAAGTCTCTATTCAAGGCTAAGTGTTGCATTCAAGACAAGGATTCAACCATTGAAGAGGAGATCACCTACAACATACAAAATAAAACAACATTTACACCTTCGCATGTAAGAATACAAACATTCTTACAACAAGGTATTGGTACTTTATTACATTACAATCATTTACATTTACAACATTCTCATTTCTTAGTTAATTCCAAAACTGGGGTTTGACCTAAGGGCAAACCCCTAATCCATAACCCCCCAATCGTCCTCTCTTTTCTGTGTGTAGGTTGCAGGTACACGGCTGTAATTGAAGATCTAGAATCCTTGTGCAGAGACGAACAAATCCCCCTTCGTTTCGTGGATTTTTCGGAGGACCGTGTGCACACCGAGTGCCATCGTCCCGTCAACTTTCGCTCAAATTTGCAGGACAGCACTGTCTCGACATTTTACTGCTAATTCTAGGTCCGCAACTTCATCCTATATTCCTATCTCTGTTTATAAGTGAATTTTTCTCAGTTTTCATGCATTCCTAGCTTAATCCTTCTATCTACATTCTTTACAAAAGAGGGTAGCCTTGTTGTTTTAACCCTTGAAACTCATTTAGAATCCAATCTTGCATTGTGTGGGATTGGATCTTGTGGGTTTCAACCCCTCTTTTGAATGTAAAGTCTCCCCTAAGTGAAAACCGTCAACCCTAGTGACCTCCTTTCTCTCTCCTCGGAGTGGTGGGGGGAACACTTAGGGTTCGATCACGATTTTCCACTTTACAATACATATATATATATATACATAGATATATATGTATATATATATATATATGTATACATATATGTATATATATATGTATACATATATATATACATATATATGTATATATATCTGTGTGTGTATATATATATATATATCTGTGTGTGTATATATATATGTACATGTATATATATATAGATGTACATATGTATATATATGTACATATACACATATATGTATATGTAAATATACACATATATAATGGTATGATGAAAGAATAAGTATCAGGTAGATTACTGAGAGGGGGGGAATGAATCAATAAATAGAAAAACTGATACAAACTTTCCAAATCTCATTTTCAATCACAAAAAGTAAACTTATAAATGAAATACCACTGTCAAGATAAAAACTTGTAAGGAAATCGGTTGACTGTTACAACAACTTAACAGTAAACAACGTCAAACTTATAAACATCCAAATGCTTTATCATATGTCAACAGACTTCATTTCTCAATGCTTCCAGTTATCATGCCTTATCAGAATAGTTGAGTAGTTAATCAAATCAACTGTAAGATCATAACCACAAAAACATTCACCACATGACACAAATATTTTTGACGTGGAAACCCAAATGGGAAAAACTGATGGGGGTTCACCCAACTTGCTCACACTTCACCTAGCTGGTGTCGCTCAATTCCACCAACTCTCCAGGTCTAGGTATGCTCTAAGACCTCCAAGTCCTTATCAGTCTCTTCTAGGGCTTTCTTCTTCTCAATCTCAAGGTGTTTGCTTCAAGTGTTTTACTAGGAACTCTACCAATTCACAATGTTTCCCATGTGCTCATCATGGTTGTCTTGGCTTCAACTTGTCAATTTGACCTCCTACAGTTGTAAGTTGTTGTATAGGTGTGGAGGTGTCTTCTAACATGTTATGATTACCATTTTGGTCCATTTGAGGTTTGCAACCATTATCTTTCTTACCGATTTCACTATTTTGCCTAAAAAAGGGCTACAAGGAATGAGCCCATATTAGGCCTCCAAAATCTGGTTTTCTAGGGCTTGGAGGAAAATGATCCAAAAGACCCTACAAAAAGTTTGGTTTTTATTCAAAGAATCACCTATCTCCAAGTGATTCTAGTGGTTTAATTTTCTCAACCCTCTGTACAATGCCCTAACCCCAAAATGAGGGTTTTGAAGGGTTTCTAGGCCTTCTAACCAGTAGTGACTGGTCAAGTTTGGAAAATGAGCATCAAATGGTCTTGTCAAGGCTTCCCCTTGCATAGGAAACTCTGTATGAACTTCATGGACCCCTCCAAAAGGTTAGATTGTGGTTTTGCATTCACCCCTGCACTTTGCACACCAAATTCACCCTGTCTCCTCTAGGCGGGTTGCTCCTGGACTCGCCTAGAACAAGGTGTTAGTCATATCAAACTTCATCTTCAGAACTTGTCCCTACATATATACACTATACAAGTAGTTTCATTCCATGTCCCAATAGTCCGTGATGGCAGCATGGAGGGATTTCATGGGGCAAACCATTTTACATAAAAGTGTTATTTACAAGCCAAAATTGGTTGTTTGCAAACTAAGCAATGAAAACACTAACGCAACCTAACTACAAATTTTGAAATGAATTAAATAGCACTGAAAAACACCAAAGAAACTTAATCCATTACTAGATCAATTGATTCAATCCATTTGTATTCACAAAATGAGCAAAATAAGCCAAAATGGTGTCAAACAGTCCGAAAATGAGTAGTTTCAGATTGTTGATCTTACAAAAACAAAACTCCATCCTCAATAACCATGAAAGAGAAGGTTTTTATAGTCTTCCCCATTTTTTGAGGCATTCTAGGGCATTGGGCTATCCCTAACTCCATCGCTAAGCAATTTAAGACAAAAATTGTCATGACAACTTTCAAACGTTGTCATGACAACTTTTTGCATCTTTGCACTTTTTGCACTTTTTGATTTACTAATCTATGAAACCTATTATAAGTCATTACTCATGACTTTTCAAGCATTCCTAAGACTATTTTAACCCTCCCTAATTCTTATACCAACTTTTAACACTTTTGACCATCAAGAAGGCCAATTTCCTACTCAAACCACTACTTATGCACAAAATGCAAACCTAAGAAGAACTAACTCAAACTAGGCCTACATTTTACTCATCACACTCACTTGTGGACCCTCCTAGAGTCCTTATTGAGAATTTAACTTGGCTAAGGTCAGTACAAGCCAAAATTGAGAAAAGACTAATAGCCTAAGTCCTAGGTGCTCCTGCACCATTCTCCCAAACAAAAGAAAAACTAAGTCACCTCCTTGGGAATCAGATTTTGATCAATTCCTAGCTTCTTAAACTTGATCTCAAGCACCCATGTATCTTCAACATCATCCATACCCTGCCACTTGATTAGGTTCTCTCAATAGGTTTGATGCCTTGTCTTCTTGGCGATCCTTGAACTCAACACCTTCTTAACCTTTGGATTTGGTTTTGCTGGTAGTTGAAGGTTGTTGGCATCATCTGATACCTCTGAGCGACTAAAATATGAACCTTGGATTGGCCCTTTATAGGCAACTAATTCTGCTATGTTGAAAATCAATGACAATCCTATGTCACTAGGTAGGTCCACCTTGTATACATTTTCTCCATACTTGGCTAGAATGGCACATGGACCCAACCTTCTCATTTGTAACTTGTTATGCACTCCTTGTTGTAGCCTTTCTTTGTTTAGGTGCACCATGACAAGATCTCCTACTTGGAATTGTAGGTTTTTCCTTCTTTCATCAACTTTTTGCTTGATTTTGCTTGTGTTCTCCATCAATGCTTGCTTGACTGATTCACGTACTTCCTTCATTGACTGACAAAAGTCTTCTGCATATCCACTTCTTTCTGTTGCATTACCTAAGTCTCTCAACTCCAAAATATCCCTCGGGTGAACACCATAGACCACTTCAAAAGGGCTCTTGCCGATGGTCCTATTTTTTGAGTCATTATAAGCATATTCAGCTTGTGATAGCACTTGATCCCATTTCTGACCATACTCTTTGGTAAGGCACCTCAATAATTTCCCCAAGCTCCTATTTACCACTTCACTCTGCCCATCTGTGTGAGGATGGTAGGCTGATCCAAAAGATAGGTTGGTGCCAAGATTTTGCCAAAGTGTCTTCCAAAAATGACTCATGAACTTTGAGTCCCTATCTGAAACAATGCTCATGGGTAAACCATGTATCCTTACTACTTCTTTGAATAACAAATGAGCTATTTGGCATTCATCATGAGTAGTCTTGCAAGGCACAAAGTGGGCCATCTTACTAAATCTATCCACAATGACATAAATACTATCAAATCCCTGCTTTTTCCTTGGTAAACCTACTACAAAGTCCATACTAATGCACTCCCAAGGTCTATTTGGTATGGGAAGAGGTTGATATAAACTGGCATTTGAAGAAGTACCCTTGGCCTTTTGGCAGACTATACAAGTCTCCACATATTTCTTCACATCTTGATTCATCCTTGGCCAATAATAATACCTCTAAACCAGCTCTTGAGTCTTATTGACTCCAGAATGTCCACTAAGCCTTCCATTATGCTTCTCTTGTATGATATTTTCTCTCATTGAGCCTCTAGGCACACAAAGCTACCCACTTCTAAACAATAGTCCATCTTGCAAAGTAAAATAAGAATAATCACTATGGAAATGATTTTGATACTCCTTACACACCTTGTAGGCATTTGAGAAATCTTCATCCTCCAGGTATAGATCTCTAAAACTGTCAACTCCTATGCTCCTCAATTGGATTTCTTGGACTGTCAAAAGTCTCCTACTTAATGCATCAGCAACACGGTTTAACTATCCTCTCTTGTGCTTGATTGTGAATGTGTAGGCTTGCATGTACTCCATCCATTTCATGTGTTTATGACTAAGTTTTGTATTGTGAGTTTAGAAAGCTCAATGCTTGGTTGTCCGTATAGACTACAAATTCCTTAGGAAGGAGACAGTGTCTCCACTTCCTCAAAGCCTGCACTAAAGCATATAACTCCAAGTCATAAGAGGAGTATTTCCTCTTTGCATCACTTAGCTTCTCACTATGGAAAGCTACTGGTCTTTCTTCTTGGCTTAGGACAACACTCACTACAACATTGCTTGCATCACATTCCACTATGAAAAGTTTCTCAAAACTAGGCAGGACCAACACCGATTGAGTAGCTATCTTCTCCTTTAAGGTTTCAAAACCTCTATTTGCTTGTTCATTCCACTGAAATTTTGCCTTCATTCCACCTCTAATGGTGTCTAATGTTGGTGCTCATGTAGCACTGAATTTCCTAAGGAACTTCTTGTAGTACTGAGCTAGTCCATGGAAGCTTCTCACCTCTATTGCTAACTTAGGAGTGCACCAATTTACTATGGCTTCAACCTTGATGGGATCCATCTTGAGGTTTCCTTGAGACAACACAAACCCAAGGTAAACCAACTCTTTCTTAACACATTCACACTTGTCCAAGTTCATGGTTAGCTTTTCATCATACAAACTTTGTAGCACATCTTGCAAATGATTAATATGATCTGCCATATCCTTACTAAAAATGAGAATATCATCTAGATATACCACCACAAATTTACCTATGAAGTCCTTCATCACCTCATTCATGAGTCTCATGAAGGTGCTTGGAGCATTGGATAAGCCAAATGGCATTACAAGCCACTCATAAAGACCCTCTGTTGTCTTGAATGTTGTTTTCAATTCATCACCCTCCTTAATCCTAATTTGGTGGTATCAACTTTTAAGGTCAATCTTGGTAAAGTACTTGGCTTCCCATAAACAATCCATTAGGTCTTCTATTCTATGAATTGGAAACCTATATCTGATGGTGATCCTATTTATAGCTCTAGAATCAGTACACAATCTCCAAGTACCACCTTTCATTAGGGCTAACATGGTAGGAATAGCACAAGGGCTAATGCTTTTCTTAATTAGGCCTTGGTCTAAGAGCTCTTGGATTTGCTTGGCAATCTCAACATTTTGTTGGGGAGTCATTTTGTAAGCTGCCTTGTTAGATAGGGATGCTCCAGGAATGAAGTCTATTTGATGGCTTATGGTTCTTTTAGGAGGTAAGGTGGCTGGTTGTCCATCACTCACTATGCCTTTGAACTTCTTCAATAGGTCTTCAACCTCTATTGGTGAATCTAACTGTTCTTCCTTGTCTCCCTCTTTAGGCTTCATTACTAATGCAAATCCTATACCTTCACCTTCCTCAAGTGTCTTCAAGAACTATTTTCCACCCACCAAAAGAACATTAGGACCTATTGTCCTCTTTTCACCTTCCTCAAGGATAGACTAAATCTTGAATGTGACTCCACCTTTCTTGAATGAGTATGCATTCTTGGCTCCATCATGAATAGCTTGTCTATCAAATTGCCATGATCTTCCCAATAGAAGATGGCATGCATCCATGGGTAGGACATCACATAATGCCTTGTTCTTATACCTCCCAATGGTAAAATCCACCCATGCTTGCTCATTGACTAGGACATGTTGGCCTCTGTTCAACCAAGTGGCTCTATAAGGGTTGTTGTGAGGTATCCTTTGCAATTTGAGCTTACTCACTGCCTCTTCTGACACAATGTTGTCTGTTAACTCTAAATTAATGATCACTTTGCAAACCTTGTCCATAATCTTGCATTTGATCCTAAATAAGGACCTTCTTTGACTAGGCTCTTCTCTGACCAGTTCTTTCATCAAGGTTCTTCTTATCATCAACTTGTAACCTACCTCTGATTCTAAGGCAACCTTTGAAGTCTTGCTGCTTGAAGTCTGTTCTTGAAGATAGTTCACTCTCCTTTCACTACCTTGTGATGATGATCCCTTCTTTGTACACCTATATGCTGGATGACCAAGTTGGTTGCAATGGTAACACTTCATTGCTACAAAATATGAGGAGCCTCTACCTTGTCCATTAGATCTTCCTCTAAAACCACTATTTGATCCCCTTCCTCTATTGAATCCTCCTTTACTAGTGCCACTTTCTTCCTGCTCAGTGAGTTTAGACTCACCTTGTGTTCTTTGTTCAGAACTTCTTCCTCCAAAGCCTCCCAAATGGCCTCTATTGTCTTTTCCTCTACCTCTGCCCCTATTGCTACTTGAATCTTGTCTTCTTTTCAGTTTTTCTTCCACCTTAAGGGAAAGTTGATAGGTTTGATGAACTGTCTTTGGGCTCATTAGATTGATTTCTTCTTGGATGTTCCACCATAGACCATTTAGGTACCTAGCAACTTTGAGACTCTCTTCTTCCACCGCATGAGATCTAAGGCTAAGTTTGTGAAACTCCTCTATATAACTACTAACATCAAGGTCTTTTTGTCTTAATTTCTGTCTCTTCCTATGAATTTGCACCTCAAAGTCATTAGGGAGATAGACTTCTTTGATTTTGACTAAAATCCCTTTCCAAGAAGAGATGGGTGCTTTGCCCATTTTCTTCCTCTCATCTTGCACAAATTTTCACCATGTGAGAGCAGATCCTCTCATCCTTGAATTGGCTACTTTGACTCTTTGGGCTTCCATTATGCCTTCATATTCAAAATGGTTCTCCATGCCTTCTATCCATTCTAGGACCACTTTTATTTCCATCTTACAAGTGAACAATGGCAATCCTTCTAGTGATTTACCACTCAAGGCTTTCAATGCCTTCAACAAAGGTTCTTGTTCTAAACTAGGATCAGGTTCAGGTACTTTGTCCATCTCTAACACTTCTTTACCCTTCCCTTCTTCTCCTTCAACCTTTTCCAACACTTCATCTGCCTTGGTTTCAATTGCACCAAGCTTACTTTCCAATTCAATCAACTTCTCCTTCAGGAGTCTATTCTCTTCCTCCTAATCATCCACTTTCTTTGCCAACTCTGCATTGGTCACCATGGTGTTATCTCCTATAGATTTCATTGAGGACATCAACTCTTCCAACCCAAATATTATAGGCTCTGATACCAATTTGATGGGGGTTCACCTAGCTTGCTCACACTTCACCTAGCTGGTGTCACTCAATTCGACCAACTCTATAGGTCTAGATATGCTCTAAGACCTCCAAGTCCTTCTTAGTCTCTTCTATGGCTTGCTTCTTCTCAATCTCAAGGTGTTTTCTTCAAGTTTTTTACTAGGAACGCTACCAATTCATAATGTTTCCCATATGCTCATCATGGTTGTCTTGGCTTCAACTTGTCAATTTGACCTCCTATAGTTGTGAGTTGTTGCAGAGGTGTGGAGGTGTCTTCTAACATGTTTTTAATACCATTTGGGTTCATTTGACATTTGGTTTCATTTGAGGTTTGTAACCATTAGCTTTCTTACCGATTTCACTATTTTGCCTAAAAAAGGGCTATAAGGAATGAGCCCCTATTAGGCCTCCAAAATCCGGTTTTCTAGGGCTTGGAGTAAAATGGTCCAAAAGACCCTACAAAAAGTTTGGTTTTTATTCAAATATTCACCTATCCCCAAGTGATTTTAGTGGTTTTGGTTTCTCAACCCTCTGTACAATGCCCTAACCCAAAATGAGGGTTTTGAAGGGTTTCTAGGCCTTCTAACTGGTAGTGACTGGTCAAGTTTGGAAAATGAGCATCAAATGGTCTTTTCAAGGCTTCCCCTTGCATAGGAAACTCTCTATGAACTTAATTGACCCCTATAAAAGGTTATATTGTGGTTTTGTATTCACCCTTGTACTTTGCACACCAAATTCATCCTCTCTCCTCTAGCCGGGTTGCTCCTGGACTCACCTAGAACAAGGTGTCAGTCATATCAAACTTAATCTTCAGAACTTGTCCCTGAATATATACATTGTACAACTAGTTTCCTTCCATTTCCCAATAGGCCATGATGTCAGCACAGAGGGATTTCATGGGGCAACCATTTTACATAAAAGTGTTATTTACAAGACAAAACTGGCTGTTTGCAAACTAAGCATTGAAAACACTAAAACAACCTAACTACAAAGCTTGAAATTAATTAAATGGAACTTAAAACACAAAAGAAACTTAATCCATTACTAGATCAATGTATTCAATCCATTTGTATTCACAAAATGAGCAAAATAAGCCAAAATGGTGTCAAACAGTCCAAAAATGAGTAGTTTCAGATTGTTGATCTTACAAAAACAAAACTCCAACCTTGGTAACCATGCAAGAGAAAGTTTTTATAGTCTTCCCCACATGTGGAGGCATTCTAGGGCTTTGGGATATCTCTAATTCCATTGCTAAGCAATTTAAGACAAAAATTGTCATGACAACTTTCAAAACTTGTCATGACAACTTTTTGCATCTTTGCACTTTTTGCACTTTTTGCTTTACTAATCTATGAAACCTATTCTAAGTAATTACTCATGACTTTTCAAGAATTCCTAAGGATATTTTAACCCTCCCTAATTCTTATACCAAGTTTTAACACTTTTGACCATCAAGAAGGTCAATTTCCTACTTAAACTACTACTTATGCACAAAATCCAAACCTAAGAAGAACTAACTCAAACTAGGCCTACATTTTACTCATCACACTCACTCTTGGACCCTCCTAGAGTCCTTATTGAGCATCTGACTTTGCTAAGGTCAGTACAAGCCAAAATTGAGAAAAGACTAATAGCCTAAGTCCTAGGTGCTCCTGCACCAAAAACCACGGTGAGATGAGACTCACAAGATAACTATCTGAACTCATCTAAACTTTGCCATTTTAGGAGCCAAGCCTGTTAAAGCTTTACAAAAGTCCTATTAAAAACTGATCCTATTAAAAACCACTCGGTTAAGGGATTGACTACAAATGCCTTGTTAGAAGCAATACCTTGTTAGGAGTAACCTCAGTAGAGGTTTTGAAAATCCAAGCTAATGGATCACCTTGTTAGAGGATTTGAAAAGTAACCAAGCTTGTTAGAGATTACCCGGTTAGGGATTTCAGTTTTGTTGTAATTGTTAGAAAACAACAAGGGTTTACTTGATCTATCTGAATAGAACTACACTTGCTTGATTAGATCCTATTTAAGATCCTATCTGCCTTTACTCAAATTGCAAACACATCATCTGGTTCGGCAACCACACACTCAATTGATCTCTGCCAACACCTTCAACAAGATAACTTCATCGACCTTATAACAAATCAATTAGGTCAGCAACATAAGTCAAAAATCTCATAGAGATTACAAACAAGTCAGTTCAAGTATGACCGTTGGATTACATAACAATCTCTACACATTAATCAAGAAAGTCTTGACTGCTCTTTGATCAACTCTTCAATCTTTGTAACTCATCATGTGCTTTACATTAGATGCAATACACTTTGCTCATTCCCTAGACAAAAATTCACCAAAAATATTTTGAAATTGTTTTCATACAGTGACCATACATGTCACCATCATTACCGCTCATCATCAGATCATAAACCAACATAACCAATTGAACAATCTTAATCGGTTAGGGTTCAACAAAAACAACTGGTAGGGTTTACCGGTTACATCAAATAGATAGGGTTTAACCTTTTACCAGTTACCAATTCAACTCACAAACTTTCAGACCGGTTTACAATTTCCTTCACAAAGCTCATTTTACCGGTTACAAGACAATATTGTGAGATTTTGCCAAGATCAAGGGCACAATGAAAAGCATAAAAGAGAGACAAAAGAATGACAAGAACAAACTATATTCTCATCAATATGCAAATGTTCAATTGCATTAACTAATACAATGAATATGGGCATGCTTATATAGGCAAGGCCATGTGGCTCAATGAGAAACAAGGGTAGGTAAGAAATACTAGGGGTAGGTAGGAGAAATAATATAATATTCCACAAGAGGTGGATGACCCACCGAATGTGGAGTGTAACAGAAAAATAAGATCACAAAAGGTGGAATTTCTAATACAAGCTATATCCCTATGTGCACACTTTCCTAAGTGTCTCAAATCCAAACTACAAAGAGATGCATTATCCTAAGTTAACTTAAGTAAAGTGCAATAATATCCATAATGAATATTTATTTACACCAACACCCCCCCTTAAGTGCAACTTAGGGGAATGAAGACTCAAGTCAACAATGCAAGATGGATCTCGGCTACTAGGCCATGATAGGTACCAATGTACAATATGCAAATGCAAGCAAAACTATGCAATGTAATCTCTCACAAACGGAGAAAGGGAGAAAATCCAGTGTGAAAAAACTCACCCCCAAAAGAGAGATGAATGTACAAAAGACACCCAAAGAAGAAGGACAAAACCTCAAAGAGCAAAAAGTCCCCCCCATAAGAGAGGAAGGAGAAGTCAGCTGACCCCCCCAATGAGACATCTTGCACCCCCAAGAGAGCTTGCAACTGCTGGAACTTACTCTCGGTGAAAGGTTTGGTGAATATGTTTGCAACTTTCTCCACTGTAGGACAATATTGCAAATCAATGAATTGCTCCTGAATCAGCTCTCGGATATAGTGCATATGGATCTTGATGTGTTTGGTCCGTTGGTGCTAGACCGGGTTCTTAGAGATTGCGATAGCACTCTGATTGTCACAATGTAGAACTGTCGGCCATGGAGTGGTGAACCCAAAATCTGTGAGAATCTGCTGAAGCCAAATGGTCTCAGTCACTGTATTAACAACTCCTTGATACTCAGCCTCAGTCAAAGAGAGAGCAGTAGCATGTTGCTTCTTGCTCTGCCAACAAATGGGGCCTAAACCAAGGTGAAAACTGTAACCTGAAGTAGACTTACGATCATCAAGATTGCCAGCCCAATCGGAGTCTATGTAACCAACCAAGCAAAGTCTTGTGCCTACTGCATAGTGAATCCCATAGTGATGTGTACCCTAGATGTAATGAAGGATGCATTTGGCAGCTTTCCAATGAAGCTCATGTGATTCTTGCATGAAGCGAGAAACCATGCCAACTACAAATGAAATATCAAAGCGTGTATGAGTCAAGTAGATGAGACTTCCCACAAATTGATGATACAATGTGGCATCAACTGATGGAGAAGAACACTAAGCCTCAAGCTTGACTCCTGAAAGAAAGGGAGTTGGGGCAGGCTTACAATCAGCCATATGAAAGTGTGCAAGTAGATCAAGAGCATACTTGGGCTGCGATAGTGTAATCTCAAAATGTGACTGTGAAATCTCTATCTTGAGAAAGTAGTGCAAAAGACCCAAGTCAGTCATAGCAAATCTATCATACAAAGCAGATTTGACACTGCTAATGACGGATGTGGTGCTCCCTGTAATGATAAAATCATCAACATAGATCACAAGTATCAAGTGAGAGTCATCCTATCGCATAATGTAGACATTCGGATTGAAATGACACCTGGTGAACCCTACTGAGAGAAGAAAGGAATCCATCTTGGCGTACCAAGCCCTGGGGTCCTGCTTGAGGCCATAGAGAGATTTCCTTAGTCTGCAAACCAAGGAAGTATCTTGGATGAAACCCTATGGCTGCTCCATATAAATCTCCTCATCAAGATCACCATGAAGAAAAGCAGTCTTCACATCCATTTGATGTACAGTCCAACCATGAGCTACAACAATAGTAAGTGTTAAGCGAATGGAGTTCATCTTGGCTATGGGTGCAAAGGTCTCAGTATAGTCAGCACCTGGAACTTGAGAGAAACCTTTCACAACAAGCCGAGCCTTATACTTATCCACACTACCATCCACTGCAAACTTGGTCTAATAGATCCACTTACATCAAACCATCTTTCTCCCCTTAGGGAGATGGACTAAATCCCATGTGTTGTTCCTCCTCAAGGAACTATACTCTTCCTCTATAGCTTGGTCCCACTCAGGAACCCCTGACTCTTCCTGAAATGTCCGTGGATCGGAAGTGGTAGCAATGAATGCATGTGGAAGATCCTAATGTTGTGATCTAGTCCTCTGTGTATCTGAAGGATCCCCAACAAGAGAACTTGTTGAATCAAGTGTCTATCGAGCCCAATGAGGTCTAGGTGGAGGTGGAGAATGAGGCTCCTCAACTACAAGTGGATCCTATGGAGGTGTAACCCTATGAATTAGAGTTAAAGGAGTCTCATCATCTGAATCACTAGCATCACTATCCACAATGGAGGAAGGTGGAGGAGGTAGAGAGGCTAAGCTAGGAGAGCTTTCCTCAAAGTGAACACTCCTCTAAATGAACACCTCATGTGTCTTAGGATCCATCAATCTATATGCCTTAACACCCTCAAGATATCCAACAAATATGCAAGGCCTACTCTGAGGTTCCAATGCCTTGCATTTCTATGGAGGTATGCAAGCCCATGTTGGACACCCAAAGACTTTGAAATGTCTCACAATCAGTTTCCTACCAACCCAAGCCTCAAAAGGAGTAATACCTTGCAAAGCTTTGTGAGGAACCCAATTTTGGATGTGTGTGGCACAACTGATAGCCTCTGACCAAAAGGTGGGATCAAGAGAACGTGCATGTATCATATAGCTAGCCATTTCTTCAAGAGTTCTATTCTTGTGTTCTACAACTTCGTTCTGCTGTGGAGTGTATGCAATAGAATGCTGAAGGTCAATCCCCTCAAATGTACAAAAATCTTGAAGTCTTTTGTTCACATATTCCCTTCCATTATCTGTACGAAGAATCTTGACCACTTTCACAGATCGCTTCTGCACATGAGTCTTGAAGTCGTGAAATATATCAAATACTTCACTCTTATGAATGAGAAAGTAGACCCAAGTGAAGTGGGAGTAGTCATCAATGAAGGTGAGGACATAGTGGGCCTTGCTAAATGAAAGTGTTGGAAATGGACCTGCTACATCGCTGTGAACAAGTTGAAGAACTTACAAAGCTCTCCAAGCTTTCCCTTATCAAACTTCTCCTTGGGATGCTTGCCCATGGAACAACCTAAACATACACCCTCTGAAAAACTAATTCGAGGTAGACCTATGACCATGTCTTTAGTGTTGAGCTACTGAAGATAGAGGTAGTTGACATGACCAAACCACTCATGCCATAGCTTACTTTCTAAATTTGAATGAGTAAGAAAGGCCCTAGAAGGAGAACTTGGTACAAAGTGGGAGAATGAATAAAGCCTTGAGTTGTCATTGACTTGTCCCACTGCTACCAAGGCATCATCATCAAGTTCCTTTACCACAACTGAATCAGGTGTAAACTCAACCTTTTTCCCATTCCCATAGTGAGTGATTTGGTAGATAGAGAGAAGGTTGGTAGAAAAGTTAGGAACATAAATAACATTCTCAAATGTTCCATCATCCATGTCAACTGAACCTTTCCCTTCAACCTCAACTTGTGTATCATCACCTATGTATATGTGAGGTACCTTAGATGGCTCCAATGAAGAAAACTACTCCTTTGTAGAACCCATGTGATAAGAGGCACTCGAGTCAAGTATCCACTTCTATGAAGAACCTATCGTTGCCACAAATTCTTTCCCTTTTCCCTTAGATTGTGAGGAAGAGGAAGGAGATGAATCCTTCTTTGTGTAGGCAGATGGCAAGTTGTTGTTGTTTTTCTTAAGAAGATTTGTCAACTCATCAACTTGCTTGGTGTGGCATCGATTCTCATCATGACCATACTTCTTGCAATATGCACAAGTTGGTTTATCCTTCTTAGGTGGAGTCCCCTTCTTGGAAGAGGATGAAAAATCACCTTGTGATGGAGAGGATGGTTGTCCTTTTTCCTGCTATGGTAATGACTTAGATTGCTTCTTCTTCTTGTTGGAATCTTTGCCTTGAATCCCTTGACTCTCTTGATTAGCCACCAAAGCCTTGGAATTTGAAGACTTGAGAAGCCCCATGTTCAACAACTTAGATTGTTCCAATATCAACATTTCTATGAAAACATCAAATGAAGGCATAATGTAGAAACTCCCCCTCACATCTCTCCACTTCACATCTTCTCCCCCTTTGACAATAATGCCAAAGTGGAGGCACAAGCTTCCCTGTTCCATTATGTTACTCCCCCCGAGGAGTAGCGTCCTTCAACACATCAATCCTGAAAAAAAAAATTGACTATGCAATACTTGATTGATGTGGAGCATATACCTTTAGTTCACCTCCTGAAGGGGTAGCACCCCTGATTCACCTCTTAAGTATGTAAATGTAGCCTTTGGGATAGGCTTGGTGAATATGTCTGCTAATTGATCCTTACTGGAAACATGTTCGAGTGCAATCTCTTTGTTCTGAACCTTTTCCCTCAAGAAATGATACTTAAGCTCAAAGTGCTTGGTTCTAGAATGTAAAACCAGATTCTTTGAAATATTGATAGCACTTGTGTTATCACAAAATATGCTTACCGGTTCAGATATAGGAACTTTGAAGCTATTTAGTAAATGCTTCATCCAGATTGTCTGAGTGCAGTTCATGAAAGCTGCAACATACTCCGCTTCTGCTGTAGACTTAGAGATACAACTCTGCTTCTTACTCATCCATGAGACCAGTCTACCACCGAGAAAGAATGCACCACTGATTGTGCTCTTCCGGTCATCCACATTACCTGCCCAATTAGCATCTGTGAATACTTTCAAGTTGAAATCATTGCTATATGGATACCACAATCCATAGTCAACAGTTCCCTTTAGATATCTAAGGATCCGTATCTTCCATTTGTCAAGCCCTAATACTAGGTGTAACCTTACCGAGTGTAATCAATCCCACACCTCTTAATTTTATTCTTCCAATGGCTGCTAACAATCCTTGGGGGCCTATTGTGGGCCATTGAATCTTGGTGCTAATTTGAATGCTTTGCCTAATGGAGCAAGGGATCATTTGCTTAAGTTTAGAGGTGATGGGAAGGTCTCATCTGATGAGAATTTAAACACATTTAATGTTCAATGTGGTGTGTTATCCGTTCAACATGAAGATGTGGCAGTAAGATTATTTGTCCAGACATTAACTGAGGCAGCGACAGATTGGTTTTATAATTTTCTGAATGGTGTAATCACAAATTGGCAAGGGTTGAAAACTAGGTTTGAGGATAGGTTTAAGGTGGCTGAAGATGAACACTCCCTTGTAGCCCAGTTAGCTCAATTAAAAAAAGAGATCTCTAAATCTATGAGAGATTTTGTGGCTAAACATGATAAGATTGTCCATAAAATTACCATAAATCCAAAACCTTCAGATGATAATTTGAAATGTTTCTTCATAAATTCCATGCCTTCGGAAATAAGTTTCTTGATTTGAAGACAATGAGTTACAAATTTGACAAACACCAAAACACTAGAAATTGAGTTAGAAGATAACTTGATTACCATTGGAAAATGGAAAAGAGAAGTTCAAGTGACCAGCGCACAACCCTCTACCTTCTCAGATCCTATAATACAAAGATTAATGAATAATGTCATAGCCCTCAGAAGACAAATGCCCAAGGCTAGCACATCATATCCACAACCCTACCAAGACATTCCAAGAAGGAAAACTAACCAGTCTATGGGAAATGGAAACAAAACCTTACCATTGCCTCCAGCTCAATAGAGAATAGCAATTGAAGCCCCACCACCTAAGGGAAATATGTCTGTTTTTCACTTAACTGATGATCATGATGGTAGTTCTTGTCCAGAAATGGTGCATTATGCACAAACGATAAGTACAATAGAAGTAATAAGTGAGCTTGGTCCAGAAGAGGAAGTCTCTAGGCAACCTAGCGACTCTGGAATAAACTTCCTAGAATACCAGTCAGATTCAAAAAGAGGAGGTGATATTTTGGTAACCCTTGAAGATCCTTCCTATGCAATCCTCACTAGGAATCAATTCCAATCCAAAAATATAGGTACTTCTATATTTTCTGAAACATAGGCGAAAGGTAAAGAACTTTTGAACCGGAACTTAGAAAGTGGTTCAAAGGTTCAAGAGGTTCAGATATTGAAGCGCCCTAATCCTGATACTTGTTTTGATATTGTTGAATTTTGTAAGGCATCTAGAATTCAAATATCTCCTATTGAATACCTTAGGTGGAATCCTAAATAGCTAGATAAGCTAATTAAATATGTGCATGGGGAAGCCTCTCAATCACAAGTCACTAAGCAATCATTGATCAATCTTGAGTCCTCACAAGTTGAAAAGGTTACTGAATTTGTAGAATTGTATGGTATTGTTCTAGAGGTATTAACTAATGAATTAAATCAACCATCTTTAGAACCCAATCAAAAGCTTGAGCCATTCTATGTATCCTTATTTATTAATAGTTTTAAGCTTGATAATTGCATTATTGATTTAGGATCCTGAGATAATATTATGTCTTCTACAGTTGCTAAAGCATTAGGTCTTTCTCTCACAAAGACCTCTGGTAAATGTTATTCAATGGACTCAAAATAGATTCCTTTACTAGGTCAAATCAAAGATGCTCAAGTTTCCCTAGCAGTACATCCTAGCAAAAGAGTGAAATTGACTATTTTGGTTGCTGATATTCCCGCAAGCTATGGAATGTTGCTAAGAAGAATATTTTGTAAATATTTGGGAGGGGAGATTAAGATGGATTGGTCTGAAGCAATAATTCTTATTAGTAAGTAGAAATTTTCTCTCCAACCTAAACCAAAATCTTAATATACAGTTTTCCCCTCTGATGACCCAAAATCCCAAATATTGTATCAAGAATGTGATTTTGGCAATTACTTTCTTTTCTCTGATGACATGGGAGAAACACAAGAAAATGTATTAAGCCCTCCTACTGGTCTATGGGTGATGGAATTTGATGGAAGTCGTGCATCGGCCGGATCTAGTGCTGGAGTGGTGCTTATTTATCCAAAAGATGAAAAGTTTCCTTTTTCATTTAAGTTGGAATTTAAAAACACTAATAACACTGCAAAATATGAGGCCTTATTATTAGGACTCAAGCAAGCTAAGAAAAGAGGAATCAAGTTATTGAGTGTCAAAGGTCATGTTGAATTGATTGTTAATCAGGTGCAAAATCTCTTCTCAGTTAAAAATTAAAGGCTTAGGCATTACAGAAATAGAGTTTGGGATGAGATAGAATATTTTGATGCTTTCTCAATTGAGGCAATTCCTAGAGAGCAAAATTCCCATGTTGATTCCTTAGCGGTGTCAACATATTTTTTACTCTCACACCTTGACTTTGGTGAAGATGTCTATAGAATTGAAGTGGTATATCACTCTAATGTTCCAAATAATTTAGATTTCTAGCAGGTGTTCAAGAGTGATAAAAATATTAATAATTTCTTGTAGAATGCTGAAATGTTTGCCACTTCTTTCTTTGAAGGGTCTAAGAATGAATGTAATGAGTTCCGCCCAAATTATGGAGAAGGTCCTAAACAAGAGGTTATTCAATTGAAGGGAAATAAAATTCCAAAAGGTCTGGTGTCCTTAGAATGCTTCTTTGATCGTAATGATAGGTATGTTGGAAAAAGTAATTCTCAAAACCCCTGCAATTTAGGAGAATATGAAAAGGTTAATGTAGGTGATGAAACTAACCCAAGGATGATCAATTTAGGCAAAGTGTTGTACCCCAAAAGAAAGACATTTGTTTATTAAATTGTTACAAAAGTTCCTAGATGTTTTTTCTTGGTCCTATGAGGATTTAAAGGATTTTAGAAATGGCTAATTCCAACATCATATTCCTCTCAAACCAAGGGCGGCTCCTTTTAGACAGAAGTTGAGAAATTATAATCCCAAAGTTGCAAATGCTATTTTCAAATAAATAGATAAGATGCTTCAAGCAAGGATTATCTATCCTATTCACCATTCAACCTGAGTGGTAAACATCATTCCCGTTAATAAGAAAAATGGAGAAATGAGGATTTGTGTGGATTTCTACAACCTAAACCAGGTGAGTCTAAAGGAAAATTACCCCTTGCCAGCAATGGATCATATTTTTCAAACTGTTGCTGGATCCGAAATGATGTCAATGCTCAATGGCTTTTCTAGTTACAACCAGATAAGTGTAGCAGAAGTGGACCAACACAAAATAACCTTTACCACACCTTGGAGAACTTTCACCTATAACCGTATGCCTTTCGGCCTAATAAACGCAGGAGAAACTTTCCAAAGGGAAATGAACCTCTCAATTGGTCACCTCATTGGTAAAATTATACTTATTTATCTAGATGATTTGACAGTTTTTTCCAAGAGGAGGAATCACCTAAGATATTTGGAAACTATATTACAGAGGTGTAGAGATCACAGTATCTCTTTGAATCCAAATAAATCAGTTTTCTGCGTGACAGAGGGAAAGCTATTAGGGCATATAGTCTCACAGGATGGGTTTAAAATTGATCATTAATGATTCAAAGCTATTTAGAAGTTGAGTTTTCCATCAAATAGAAGCGATGTTAAATCTTTCTTTGGACAGGTGAGTTTTCTCAAAATATTTCTGCCAAAGTTTGTTGAAATCATCGAACACATTGTAGGTTTGATGAGTGAAAAATATATTTTCAAATGGCATGAAGAAGAAAAGAAAGATTTTGAGGAGGTAAAAGAAGCAATCGCTCGTGCCCCAACCCTAATTAATTCTAATTTCAAAAAGCATTTTATTATGTATTGTTATGCCTCAGAACATACAATGTTCGACATTCTTTTGGAAAAGAATGAATCAAATGAAGAAGTCCCTATAGCATTCATGAGTATTCAACTCAAGAAGAATGAATTGAATTACTTATTGGCTGAGAAGTGGGCCTTTGCAATTTTTAAAGCTGTCAAACACTTCAAGTATTATATTGCATTCCCATTCAATTGTTTTTGTGTCAAATCCTATGGTGAAACATATTTTTACTCAGCAAGAGGTGGCAATAAACAATAGAGCAGTCTAGGTTTCAAAGGTTCAGGAGTTTGATCTAGACATTAGGCCAACCAAATTAGTCTAAGGACAAGGATTATGTTGTTTGATAGTTGAAAATAAGGAGGAGGAAGAAGAATTTCCATCAACCTTATTTGTCAGCTTGTAGGATGAATGGTTCACAGATGTAGCTTATTACCTCACTTATGGAGAATGCCCAGAGCATTTAAGTCCTAATAAGAAGAGAAATCTTACACTAAAGGCAACTAAATATGTGATCATCGATGACATTTTACATAAGAAAGGCTTGGATGGAGCATTTCTGAGGTGTGTTGACAAGGAGCAGCAGTAAAAGCTTCTGAAAGCTTTCCATAGTGAAGCATGTGGAGGTCATTATTCATCAATAGTTACAACTTTCAAAATTCTCAGGAGTTTTTACTACTAGCCAGGTATGTTTAAAGATGCATATAGATGGGTTGCGGGCTGTGAAAAATGTTAAGTTGTTCTTTGGGAGGCCTCAATTAGCCGTGTTACCATTAAGCTCGATGGTCATAGATGAACCCTTTAAGCAATGGGATTTAGATTTTATCAGTCCATTGAACCCTCCGTCAAGTGTTGGTCACACTCACATTCTCACAACTACAAATTATTTTATGAAGTTAGTGGAAGTAGTTCCTATTTGGAAGAATACTTCAGAAATCATTTGCAACTTTTTGAAAGAGAATATCCTGACAAGATTTGGTGTACCCTGGAAGATTGTAAATTTAATGCCACAAAATTTTCCTCTGAAGGACTGAGCATGTTTTGTTATGATCATGGTATTCTTTTTTTGCATTCTTTAGATTAGTATCCACAAGGAAATGGCTAGGATGAATCTAGCAATAAGAATTTGATCTCAGTAATGTGGAAATTGGTGATGGAAAATACGAAGGATTGGCACAAAGATTATATGAGGCGTTGTGGGCTAATAGGACTTCGCATAAAAGGGCCATAGGTATGACTCCATTTGAATTAGTATACGGACTTGAAGCACAATTGTCTTTGCCTCTGGAATTGTCAACAACTAAATTGCAGAAGCTGATTGAAGATGAATTATTTCAAAGTTCTCTGGAGAAGCGAGTTATGTATCTTTCAAAATTTGAGGAAGAGAGGCAGGAGTTGGTTGATCACATCACTACTCATTAAGCCAGGGTAAAGAAAGTCTTTGATCGTAGAGTAAGACCAAGTAAGTTCATGCTGGGAGATCACGTCCTGCTCTAGGACAAACACCGAGAGCCAAAGGGAGCCCACGGGAATTTTGCCTCTCTTTGGAAAGGTTCATTCATGATTAATAGGGTATTGGGCCCTAACTCATTTAAACTTGAATATGCTAATGGAGCCATGTTGCCCCTGCCCTATAATGGGAAGGATTTAAAGCTTTATCAATTGTAAGCAGGTGTCATCTTTTGTACATAGGTTTTTGGTGTCTTGTCTATTTTGTCATGGTTTTTTGTAGTTTGGCCTTTGTTATGTTGGCTTGTGTGCATAACCAGAGATTCTAGATTCAGTTCCTGCTCCTTTGCAGTCTCGGTCCCCAATCAGAGCCAATGTTACCCTAATATTTTTTCAATAGTCAAAATCCTATTTTTGGGTAACCAAGCATCATTAATTTTTCCTCCTCAAATTTGGAACATTCGTTCTCACTTATAAAGAGACCTTGCTTGTTTTGTTTCGTTGAACCTATATGTTGAACCCCTGTCTCAGTTCAATGTTTAAAGTTCACCTGGTGCCTTTTTGTGTGTCTCATGGTCTTGTTTGTTGTTAAGGGGTAGGCTTAAGTATGTTTGGTCCATGGGGTAAGTGCACCAAGATGGTGAACAAAAAGGGGGGTATAAGTGGCCACTTTTTTTTTTCTAAAAACAGGTAAACCTGAACTTCAAAGAGATATTCGAAGGTCATGCACTCAAAAATAGGAGTTGAGAAAATAATAAGAATTGTAGTACTCTGAATCTAGTTTCCAAAATACTAATTTTTTTTTTAATTGGATAAGATTAAGAGGGTCAAACCTCCCTCGCACGAAAAACTATTCCCATTTTTTTTAAATAAATGTAGCATAGCTGTTTTCGTGCATTGCACAAAATATATAATTAGATTTAGTATTTTGCAAAACCCTTTGGTAAGATGATAGATAAGATTGAGATCTAGAAGTTGTGTATTTTTTTTTAATTTTTCGTTGAGTATTTTTTTTAATGATTTTTTGAAGTGACTGCATCCTGAAAAATTTGGTACCTGTTTGTGCACTGGGCATCAAAATAATTGAAAATGAAAACTTTTTAAAAAAATTGTATAGAATCTAGTGTAGAACAATAATATGTAATTTATTTTTAATTTTGTAAAGTATATCAAAAGTTATTAAAAAAATGGTAGACCTATGTCTGTGAGGACTGTCAAGGCACTGGTAAAGAAAATTAAAGTTTACTATGCTAACGTTGTCTAAAAATAGAAAACCTTATATGGTTAGAAAGATGAGAAGACATGTGAGATTATGGTAGTAATTTTAGAGATACCCACTTGATCATTTGTAAACCTGAGGATGAAGTCAAGAAATCATGTTGGAAGATGAAAAAATGTGTAAAGGGACAAAAATGGAGGGAAAATGGGCTTGCAAGACTTAGGGTCATTTTCCAACCCTCTTACCAAGCCAAAATCCGCATGGGTTCTTATGTGCAAGATAACCTGCTCGGGTTTTGAAAAAACAAAAGTACCATTCATAGTTCTACATAACCTATACAGGTTATGTAGAACTAAAACCATTGTTTTGAGTTTCACAAAACCCATATAGGTTATGAAAAACTACAATTTTGAGCTTCACAAAACTAGTATAGGTTATGACAAACATCATTTTGAGTTTCACAAAACCCGTGCGGGTTATGAAAAACCATTATTTTGATTTTCAAACAACTAGTACAGGTTATGAAAAACATCATTTTGAGTTTCACAAAACCCGTACGGATTATGAAGACATCAAAATGTATGCTTGTAAACTTGCATATATGTATATATGTTTGTATACATTCATGTCTCTCTTCTTTTCCTCTCTCTCTCGTCTTCCTTCCCCCATCACCATCTTTGTCTATTCCAAGCCCTAATTATCCTCCTTGAGTTCTATCTCATCTCTCTCCCCCTCACACTTCTCTCTACTCTTCTCCTTCTCATTCTATATCTACCTCATGTCTCTCACCCTCTCCTCCTCCTACTCTCTCTCTCTCTAATTTTCTCTCTCCCTCTCCCTCTCTTTATCCTATTCTCCCCATCTCCACCCTCTCTCTCCCTCTCCCTCTCCCTCTCTCCCAATCTCCTCTCTCTCCCCTTCTATCCTTCTCCCTCTCCCTCTCCTTATCATATTATCTCCCTCTCTTCTTATCCCCTATTCTCTATCTTACCCCCTCTACCCCTACTCTCTCTCTAACTGCCTTTCTCACCCTCTCTCCTTATCCTATTCTCTCTCTCTCTCTCAATCCTATTCACCCTCTCTCCCTTCTCTTTCTTTCCCTATCTCTCTCACTCTCTTACTATCCCCTTCTCTATTTATCTCTAACACTCTCTCCCTCCCCCTCTCCTTATCCTATTCTATTCCTCTCTTCCTACCCCCTACTCTCTCTCTCCCTTCCCATCTCCCTATTCTCTCTCTCTCTCTCTCTCTCTCTCTCCTTCCCTTTCTTCCTATCCCCTTCTCTCTTTGTCTCTAACTCTCTCTCCCTCCCCCTCTTCTATCATATTATATCCCTCTCTTCCTACCCCTACTCTCTCTCTCTCTCTCTCTCTCACACACACACACACACACAACCCTATTCTCACCCTATCTCTCTCTCTCTTACTATCCCCTTCTCTCTCTATCTCTAACTCTCTCTCTCCCCCCCCCCGCTCTCTCTCTCTCCCCCCCGCTCTCTCTCTCTCCCTCTCCCCCCACTTCTTCTTTGGTTCCTAGTTGTACATAACCTGTACGGGTTATGCAGAACTAAGGCCAAAACTTCTAGTTTTGCATAACCAATATGGGTTATGAGAAATTCGGGTTTTGAGGAACTTGTTTTTTTATAAATAAATATAATTTTCCTCAAAACCGGTATGAGTTTTGAGTAACTTTTTGTTTTTTTTATTACTTTTGGCTAGGCTTGGTGTTACCAAGCCTAGCACATTTTTGAATTTCATAGAACACGCACGGGTTATGAGAAATTTAATTTTTTTTTTGCATGTGGCCACTTTTCTATTCACCATCTTGGTGCACTTACCCCATGTTGAACTTGAACCATTGGACCCTTTCTGTTCGGTTCAAGATTCGTATTCATCTTTGTGTCCATCTCAAAGTCATCATTTGTTCCTAGTTCAGTTTTGTGTTAAGCCACAAGGTGATGTTTTGCACTTTAAGGTCCCTTCACGATTGTTTTCTCATGTTGAGCTTGAACCTTTGAACCTTGTTAAGTGGTTCATGGTTCAACGTTCACTACAAGCTAACTGTAGAAATATAATGAGGTTGGGTAAGTTAATGAAAGGTGGTGTGGAAAAAGGAATATTCTGAGCATGTCAAGTTTTAAAATTCTAATTATGGAAAGTAATCATGAAAGTTCGAGCCGCTTGTAAGGAAGTGATTTGTAATAAAAGAAGACATCAAAATCCCATCAAATCAGGAGTTCCTTCATACGATTGTATGACTTGTTCAGAAACATGCATAAGTTTTGTATAGATTTTCTTACCCTTAATATGCAAACCCTTCAGTTGTAATTTCATAGTTGCTTATTGTTGAAGAAACGAAGGGAGACGAAGTTAATTATAGCTCTGTATTTCCAAGGGTTGCAGGGATTTCATGACAGTAATAGGTGATTTTTGATTATCCTTTTCCCATTGTGTTACTTGCTCGGAAAGCCACTATAGTGAAATATTTGTTTTGGATAGAATGTTGTCTTTGTTTAAAAATTATTGATAAATGTAAGAGCAGAAGTCACGAGGCCAACCTTGCCCAAACTTGGCCACACATAATGTTTAGTGAGTACACTTCCGGATCTCGGGGATAATTCTTTGGCTCAGGCTGACTTGGGAGATTTTCTAGCGAGAGTGGGAAACCGAGATGGTAATTCAATATGGAAAAGATTGTTTAGAGTGGATTGATTGAAGCTGCAACTTTTCCTACTACTTCCCCTTGCCCCAAATTGGTTATGAAATGCTTGAGTAGATATGACGTAGATAGTAGATGTATTAGAACTAGTAATGGTGAGGTGTTAGTGAAAATTGACAGGATACGATGATGGCTGCCATGGGCATTCCTCATAAGGAGCCATATGAAGACTGGTCTATTGGTACTTCATATGCATTTTTCTCTGAGAAAAAGAGCACCTATAGGAGTGTCATTGCCCGAATTTGTCTCCTTACACTGTAGAAAGGAGGTTCTAAATTACCCCGACCTCTCACAAAGGAGCATTTCATAACAGAGGTGTGAGATATTGTAATTATGTTGAATAGGCTTATAAGAAATGCCATGCGTTCTACTGGGAGGATTAGATGTATTTTTACATTCAATTATTGTTGGCTGGTGAAAAATATTTAGACTGGGCACAGGTTATTGTAGACAAACTTCATGAGGGTTTGCATAATTTTGTTGGCATGACCAATTTCCATATGTCTTCTTATCTCTTTTATATCCTTTCTTGTACCAAAGAATGGCAAGGACTACATCATGAACCCTAGGTCAATAGCATGAAAATTTATGAGTATTACCCACACTTGCAAGAATAAAAGTATGTTGATAATTTCATGAGATGGAACAATGGTTTTATTGGTAGACTTGTCTTTGAGTTGCAAGGAAATGTGAATAAGAGGATGTCAGCTGAAGCCAAGGAATTAGTTAGCATATATGGAAGCTAATTCCTCTAGATCTCTAGATTTACCTACATTAGAGTGGGGGGATTTGAAGGTGAACCATTTAAACTGCCCAGGTATGCCCTAGATAGTCATGTGCTTATTGAAGTTTGTAGATAGCCTGCCCACATAGATAAGAAATTAAAGGAAAAGGGTAAATCTGGGGTAATTTTTCTAGTTGAACTTGGCCATTACAATTTCAGGTTTGTTTCCGATGCTCTGAACCTGAAACTAGAATTCAAGAAATTGAACTTGGAGCCCTATGTTGCCATATGTAAGTTTGACAATAGAAGATTTGCAATTGAGCATTTCAATATTGATACAGATTTTTGATGTGAGCCCCAATTAGAGAACTACTAGGAAAATTGTTTTAATAAATTAGAGGTCAGAAGAAGACTGTGGTCAAGGTTCACCTTACAACAAATAATTATATTGGGATTGTCAATAAATATTTCAAGAGTACGAGAGGAGGAGAACGAAGATGTGTTGGACCCTGAGTTCAATGAAAGGGTTCAAGGGAAACCAAGTCCCAAAATTAAATTGGGATAGAGGAGAGGAAGAGAGTATTCAGGATAAGTCCTTTAATTTCATAAGGAGAATATAGAAGTGGTCTAGGGATCATATATTCACCCCAAAAGTAGAAACAACTAGTCAACTTCATGCTACTACTTCATTTCCCACTTCCTCCTCTAATGCGATTGTTGATATTGTAGATGCCACAAGATGAAAAGCAAAAGAAGTGGGAAGTAAAAGGTCAAAGGAATATCTATTAAATTCCTTGTCAGTTCAAGTCACACACTCCAAAAGCAAACAGGGAAGCAAGAAATCTACAAGAAACTAGATTGTTGGTGACCTAGGCTCAGCTGAAGAGACTCAGGTAATTATGGATGAACAAGTGCTAAATGATCCCCTAGTTCAAGATATGGATAAGGAAAAAGGACCTAAAGAAGACCAGGACCCAATAGGTACCACGACCATTGTTTCTCCTCCTAGCTATCAGACGCCTTCACCTAAAGCTTCCTTCGGTGCTCCCAGATGGTTGGAGACCTCTATTAGAAAAAAGAGTAGTTCGGTTCCCAATACTATTCCCATTGAAGACATGATTAGCAAGTGCCTTGGGAAAAAATCTAAGTCCAAAAGACTTAAAATGGAAGCTATGATAGATGTCGATGATAACACTAGGCACTAGGTAGTGGTAACGGTTAGACCTACCTTAGATAAAGATGCAGGAATGTTACTAAAAAGGATTATATTATCGAAAAGGTGGATCTAGGTGTTGCTTCAAGGTCTGCGGATGTTAAGCATTTGGAGTCCTCTGCCAAGAGGATGATATCTAGAACTTGGAAAGATGAAAAGGACAAGAAGGAGTTGAAGAAAATTGTCAAACAAATGGTTGAATATATCAATACCATACATAGCCCGAATCCCCAACCTCTATCACAAGTATCACTATCCTTTGATCCAAAATCACCAGTGAACCTAAAGCTACTAGATCAAGTTCAAAGGAACTGCATGGTGGCCAAAATATTTGATAGATTGCTTGAGTCCATAGCTCAGGAAGTTACATATTACATTGATAATCTGGTAAAAGTGTTTGGGGATGTCGTAGCTGTAAGTAAAGAGTTGGAATTGGAAGATTTGGCATGGGAGAAGGAAAATAATAAATGGGTAGCAATATTGACACAAATGAATGATGTGCAGAGGTTTGGAGTTATGAAATTTCTTGTTGAGAAGCCAGTGGATGGTTTAGATGATAACATGCTATATGTGGCCAAGAAAAATATTGAATGAAGGAACTCAATCATCAAACAAGGTCATGAAGAATCCATCAAATTGCTTACGGAGTTAAAAAACTCATTAATATATGTATATGGTGAAAATGGATAGCAATAAACAACAATATTGAAAGACTAAAATGGATTCAACCACCAAACCCTAGCCTAACAATGAACAAAGATCCACCATAACATATGAAGATAACCTAAGACAATGCAAATAACTCAAAATCACAAAGATTATACCATCACATGTCCACTAGGGTTTTGATCTCCATTCTTCCTATCTCCATTGATCTTGTTTGATATGCTTGCTCTCAGATTTTTGTATGCACAAGAGCTCAATAAAGAACGGAATGTGGTTGCAAGTAGAAGTGTAGTATAGCCAAGTCCTCCAAAATCAGTCATTAGGGTTTGTCAATGAAGAAAGCATCTCCTTAAATAGAAGACACAATAAGAAATGGAGGGTTAAGATTGAGAGGTGTAAAAAGGAGGTCGGCTAGGATTAAAGGGTAGGTATAAGAAATACCAAAATAATGAAAGAGGTAGGTAGTGTAGGAAATAAGAGATGAATGACATGTGTCATGTGTAGAAAAAGATAATGAATTAATTTAAATAAATAAAGATTTATTTAATTAATAGAAGAAATAGGACAATTAAATAAATAAAATATTTATTTAATTTAGGAAAGGGATAATTTAAATAAATAAATGTATTTATTTAAATGAGAAATAAGGCTAGAAGAAGATAAATGAATTAATTAAATAAATAAAAATTTATTTAATTAATAGAAGAATTAGGCTTAGATAATTAAATAAATAAAATATTTATTTAATTAGACATGACAATTTTGGGTGTCTACATTTTGCCCCTCTTTGAGACAATGCAGCTTGTCGCGTTGTTTCAAAGAAGATAATATGAACTGATACAGAGTTGCCCCAGAATAAGGAATTATATGCCCCCTCGAGAGATTGGATGAAAATGTCTGAAAAGATTGCAGACAATCTCTCGATAAGAAAGATGGGAGAGAATGGGTGAGCGAATAGAGTGACAGAGTCACGGGATGAAGAATACTGACTCAGGAAAATGCAGGCGAGGGCTAGGGTAGGCTATAAGATAGGCCACGGGCAAAAGACATCCTCATTGTCATCCACACCCTTAGAAGATCACAGTGCAGAGCGAGAAAAGAGCAGCAGCAGTCAGCAGCGATGGCATTCATTCATAGATTCGACCGTGTCCGCGGATTCCAGCGACCAGCCGATGCAGGAGAGCCGGTAAGTACCCGAAAACCTCCTCGTACTTTCATGCATTTCGAGTTTTGTCATAAATGCATGTTTAGGAGCAATAAATGCGCTAGAAATAGGATAGTTTAAAAGTGCAAAAACACGCAACCGCGTCTGTGTCAGCGCCAGGCGCGTCTGTGTCCAACAGGCACGTCTGTGTCGGGTCCAGGCGCGTCTGTGCCTGGAACCGCGTTTGTATTGAATGCGGACGCGTTTGTGAAATGTAGCAGCGTCTGTGATTTTTAGTAGCGTTTATGTCATGTAAGGACGTCTGTGTCCCATGATCGCGTTTGTGTCTGGCATAGGCACGTTTGTGTTCAAAAAGCGCGTCTGTGTTGCAGAGGCACGTTTATGCAGTCTATAAGCGTGTTTAGGAGTTAAAAGTGCGTTTGTGTTGAAAAAGTGCGTTTGTGTGTTTAAATGCATGGTTTTAGTCTTTTAGGTCAAATCGGCAGTTCTGTGATGAACATACGCTGTCGATTGGATAAGCTGTTGAGAGGATACACTCAAGCAGGTCCTCTAGGAAGATTAGGATAGATCAAGGCACTTTGTGATGAACAGGGAGCACCAAGATAGACAGCACTTTGTGATGAACAGGGAGTGCGAATGTGAGTGACACTTTGTGATGAACAGGGAATGTCACACACGTAGTACTTTGTGATGAACAGGGAGCACTACTAGGATAGATAGCAACACTTTGTGATGAACAGTGAGTGTCACTAGGGTAGATAACCATATACATTTAGGTAGCGAGTAGCATTTTGTGATAAGCAATGAATGCCATGATAACTGACATGATTGAGTTGCTTGACTGCAGGAGTATTTGCCGATGTTGGAGTCACGGGAGAGATTCCCATCGACTCAGAGACTGCGACCAGAGTTGTCGATTCAGGACATGATTTCCATTGAGGAGATGGGTCTCACACATATGCTCTATGTGCCCGAGTTTCGGGCAAACATGGGGTTGCTGACTGCGTTGGCCGAGAGATGGCACTCAGAGACATGCATGTTTCACCTACCGATGGGTGAGATGACAGTGACATTAGAGGATGTATATAGGATTCTACATGTTCCTATTGATGGAGAGTTGATCCCCTACGACCGTGACGGTGACAGGGAGGCATTGAGACGGGTTTTTCAGGATCCTGAGTTGGAGATGCGAGCAGGTCATGTAGCCTGGGACACCATGACTGCCACAGGATTAGCATTGCCAGCAGTTGTTGGGGGAGTCATCAATGGATATTTGTGTCCAGACAGGGCCACACGAGGATTGGCGGTGGGTTGGGGAGGGGCCTTGGAGACGCTGATGGCAGAGCACACTAGGTATGCATGGGGACCATGTGTCCTAGCACATTTGTATTATGAGCTGCATCAGTTTGTATACCATGGATCAGTGGATTTGGGCTGCGGTGTGACTCTCTTGCAGGTGTGGGCCTATGAGCACCTTCCCATCACACGGCCGATTCACTTCAGAGGCAGAGGACAGGGACAGAGTTTTGTGCACCTGTATGCCATGATTACATCCCAGCCTCGGATTGGGAGATTGGAGCACTGGAGGAGAGTTATTGATGACATTGACATGGTGATTTGGAGGCCGTATCTAAGATGCGAGGAGTGGGAGGATGACGCAGTGGAGCTGCCCTACACCTTCCGGAGTAGGTACCTGATTGGGCGGACGCCCTATATATTAGAGAGACAGCTGGTGGACAGGGTATGCAGGCAGTTTGGGCGGATCCAGTGGATGCCACGAGGCTCGGGCATGTATGCCCGTATGGTCAGAGATCAGGTGCAGTTTGGCCCACTGCTATCCTATGATCAGGCAGTGATGCAGCTAGCGGAGATGATGCCGATGCCATGGGACATGTGGCCAGAGGTAGATGATGCAGGGATGGACGCAGAGTACTCTGCGTACTGGGCAGAGAATCCATTTCCTAGATTGACAGATCCAGCAGAGCTAGTGGATGGAGAGGGTGGAGGAGAGGATGATGATGGAGGAGGGGATGGAGGTAGGGGCCGGCGGAGGCAGAGGGGAGTGGTGGGAGAGAGACGGGTAGCACCTCGGAGGGAGGGAGGACAGGAGAGAGCAGCTCCAGTGGTGAGAGGACGGGGTGGACTGCCCCTACAGGTGCCAGCAGCACAGGGTCCGAGAGAGGGACAGAGACAGGTGCAGCCAGAGGGACAGAGACAGGTACAGCCACAGGTACCTATACAGGCACAGGGACAGGTGCAGGCAGAGGCACAGGGACAGGTACCTGTAGAGGAGGAGCCACAGGTAGGGACGGAGAGCGGAGACTCTGAGGAGGATGAGGTGGTGAGGCTGCGGGAGATCTGCCAGGGCCAGGCAGATGAGATTGAGGATTTGGTTTGAGAGAGGAACCACCTCAGGATCAGGGTCCGAG
Organism: Cryptomeria japonica; assembly: GCF_030272615.1. Taxonomy (NCBI): domain Eukaryota; kingdom Viridiplantae; phylum Streptophyta; class Pinopsida; order Cupressales; family Cupressaceae; genus Cryptomeria; species Cryptomeria japonica. The sequence goes on along the minus strand of NC_081411.1, from coordinate 5,477,538 downwards.
ACACAGAGCGGGAGAGGGATCAGGCCATCCAGAGATACACAGAGGCCGAGACAGCTCTGAGGGCAGGTAGGCGGGCAGCAGAGGATGCAGGGGCAGGCTACGCATATGTTTTGCGAGCCGGAGAGGAGATCGCCTACTGGAGGGATCTATACTATGCAGCCGTGCCAGCAGATCAGCAGGCTAGGAGCTTCCATAGATCGTCGCGCACAGTGATGGCTACGGGAGGGAGCCGCAGGAGATAGGCATCCAGCGGTGGGGTCATGGGGCCTCCACCACCACCAGAGAGACAGGGGGATCCAGGGGCGGGTCCATCTATAGCTCAGACTCCGTCGAGGCGAGGCGGCTCCGAGGGAGGGAGTTTCTCATAGCTATAGTGGGCTCCCATTGTATCAGTAGATGTACCATTGTTGTATTATAGACACCTGCGGGTGATTCTTTTGTAGCCATATGATTCTTTTGACATCATTGTATTATGACACATTTGATTATATATGAGATGATTCATTTTTGCGGCAGCTATATGCATGTGTACCTTATGTGATGAGATGTTCTTATGTGATACCTGTTTTATGATATAGATGCTTATATGATGCAATGCAATACATCTTTGTTCTTTTATGTTGTATATGTGATGCATGATGCAAATGTGAATGTATGTAATGCAAATGAATATGATAATGCAAATGTAAATTGTGCTAACAGGTGTTGTATGCAGGATGTGATGCAATTGTGATATCTATATGTATGTATGAAATGCTTATATGTGGTGATGCAGGTGTAACTATATGAAATGCAAATGTTTTTTTGGTGTGTCATTATACTCAGTCATGTGATAGCAGGCTACGTGGACTCAGAAGGACAATGGAAGTCAATCAAGAAAGGGGGATGGAAGACAGAAGATATGAACGTGAAAGAGCTTCTTGTGCGTTATCATCATTGAGCTTTATTATGGCAGAATAGGTTATGACAATCGAGACATTTGTTCGGCCCAAAAAGTCATTGTACCTGTTTGTATGGAGATAAGACAGTCACAAACAAGGAATGCCCCAGTTCATACTAGACTCACAGTGTCCTCATATCCTTGGACAAGTCATAGCATTACTAAAAGACAATCCACAGACAGCAAATGCAAATAGGTGACGATACCCCATCCTCGCCTTTCTAGTCAAAGACATCCTGGAGATAGAATCTCTAGTCAAAGACATCCTGAAAAAGCTAAAAGACATGTCACCAAAAAGATAAAATCAAAAGAAAACCAAGACTCGACACCAACATCCACTGTAGTCCTCAAGTTTAGTGTCTCTTGTCACTTGTATAAGTCGTATTTTGATTGTGGTCACAATGTTCACTTTCACAAAAAGGATAGATAGCACTGAACCATAATGTTGTCTGAGTCTGTTGAAAGATTTGATTTTGTTGAAGCTCATTGTTGCTGCTGTGTCTCATCTGAAACTGACTGAATCCATGAAACTGATACTTTATTGTAGAGAAGAAGAAACTTTATTGCGGATCTGTGATGCAAGTGCTGCTTTATTGCGGATTGTGCGCGGATAGACTGAAGAAAGCTGAAAGAAACTGTACTCCTCGAAACATGTGATGTTCTCAGTTCCACCCCCATTACTAGACGTAGGAATTGGTCGTAGTCACAGATAGGATCTGATTTAGTATGGATGGAAAAGGGAGTGAAAGGGGAGGGTTATGGATGGCTAACCAATCTTAGTTAGATCAATAACAAGCCATGATGGGAATGGGCAAGTTTATTGTGAGCGAATAAGTTGTGAGTGTGTGCAAAGTGAAAGGATGAAAGTGAATCCTGAAGGAGGGAGGAGCAAAGTCCCTACGCATGGCGCTGGGAACCCATTTTTCACCATGGTACTTGCCCAGGGCGCCACCGAAGTGGTTTTCACCGTTGGACGAAATTATTTCTCTTTACTTTTCTCGATTTTTCAATTTTTTTGTTGTCACAAGGCACCTGTTTGCCAGGTTTTCACCAAGTAACGATTTTTTTGTTTTTTATAATTTTTTTGTGTTTTTGAAATTTTTGATTTTTTTTTTGTATTTTTGAATTAGGATACTCAAAAAGAGCTTATGTGTAGAACCTGTGAAGGTGCATGCTGTTAATAGGATCCTCTAAGGGTTCACCTTCTGTAGTTGAGAGCTGATATGCCCCAGATCCATATACTGCTGTGATGATGTAAGGACCAAGCCAGTTGGGTTCAAATTTGCCCTTCTTTTCTCTATCTTGCTGATTCTTGGGGTTCTCTCTGAGGACTAAGTCACCTACCTCAAATGTGTGAGGCTTGACCTTGTGATTGTAACTGCGACTCATTCGTTGTTGGTAAGCCTTGAGATGATTAAAAGCAGTGTGTCGTCGTTCCTCCAGCAGTTCTAGTTCTTGTAAGCGAGAGACCCTGTAGTCTTCATCATTGATTATGTTTCTCAAGGAGACCCGTAAAGAAGGTAACTCGACCTCAATAGGCAAGATGGCTTCAGCACCGTAGACAAGTGAGTAGGGTGTAGCTCCTGTAGGTGTGCGGACACTGGTACGATAGGCCCAAAGTGCGGGATTGAGTTGGACATGCCAGTTACGGCCAGCGTCGTCGACTGTCTTTTTAAGTATTTTGAGAATTGTTTTGTTAGACGCCTCAGCTTGGCCATTACCTTGGGGGTAATATGGTGTGGAGAAACGATGAGAGATATGGAAGCGCTCACAGAGTTCACGAACATCCTGGTTCTTGAAAGGACGCCCGTTATCGGTGATAATGGAAGTAGGGATCCCGTATCGGCAAATGATGTAGTTCAGGATGAAAGTAGCGATTTGTTTCCCAGTAACTTGTGTGAGGGGCACAGCTTCAATCCACTTTGTGAAATACTCTGTGGCTGTGATAATGAATTTATGTCCATTAGAAGAAGGAGGGTGAATCTTGCCTATGAGATCGAGTCCCCACTGACAAAAGGGCCAAGGAGATGCAAGTGGCTATAGTTCCTGCGCTGGTGCATGTATGAGGTCTCCATGAATTTGACACTGCTTACACTTCTTGACAAACTGATATGCATCTTTTTCCATAGTAGGCCAGTAGTATCCAGTCCTGATGAGTCTCTTGGCCAAGGTAGGACCACTAGTATGCGGACCACATATCCCTTCGTGTACTTCTCGTAACGCAATCTGAGCTTCGTCACTCTCTAAACATCTAAGGAGGGTGCCATCTAGACCTCGTCAGTATAGGATATCAGCTAGGATAACGTATTGGGAGGATTGGCGGATGAAAGTGCGGCGTTGGTTGTTCGATAAATCGGGAGGAAAGATGTTGTCGCGAAGGTATGTGAATATGGAACCATATAACTGGGATTCAGGACCAACAACACATATCATTTCCGTAGGAGTGATCTCATATGACGGAATCAGCAGGTTGTCAACCAGGAACTCATAGCAGGTCTCATTCTACGGTAGGTCAATGAGCGAAGCAATTGTAGCCATGGCATCAGCAGCACGATTCTGTTCTCTTGGTATCTGCTCAAACTCTATCTTTGCAAAGTGCTGTTTCAGATTATCTACTAGTTGTTTGTAAGGCATTAGCTTTTCATCTTTTGTTTGATAATCATCAGTTGCTTGACGGATGACAAGTTGAGAATCCCCAAAAACATGAAGTTCTTGGATCTTCCACTGAACTGCAATTCTTAACCCAGTTGTTAATGCCTCGTATTCCGCTATATTGTTGGTACAAGGAAATGATAAGCGGTATGACTTTGGTATAGAATTGCCTTGGGGAGTTATAAAGAGTATACCCGCTCCTGCCCCATGCTGTGTGTATGAGCCATCAAAGTATAGTTGCCATGGCTTTGCAGGTGATATTGTTAGAATGGACTCATCTGGAAATTCTAACTGTAGAGGAACATCATCTATCATGGGAGCATCTGCCAATTGATCTGCAATGGCTTGTCCTTTTATGGCTTTTCTGTCCACGTATTCAATGTCGAATTCACTCAAAATCATTACCCACTTAGCCAGCCGCCCAGTAAGTGTAGCTTTGTTGAGAAGATATTTTAGTGGATCAATTCTGGCAATCAACTTGGTCTTGTGAGTAAGCATGTAATGTCGTAATTTTTGTGAAGCGAAGACCACAGCAAGACATGCACGCTCAATTGGTGTGTAGTTCAGCTCATATCCCACCAATGTGTGATTGATATAGTAGACTGCTTTTTCCTTGCCGTCAGGTATTTGCTGTGCTAGTAGTGCCCCCAGCGCTGTTGGAGTAGCTGATATGTAAAGTAGCAATGGTTGATCTTGAATTGGTGGCATCAAAACTGGCGGGTTCAAAAGATAGTCTTTAAGTGCCTGAAAAGCCTGTTGACAGTTCTCATCCCATTTGAACTTAATGTTTTTGTGTAGCAGGTGCTGGAAAGGATTGCACTTATCTGCAAGTTGTGCTATAAATCTTCGTATGGACTGGATTCTCCCTTGTAAAGACCGAAGTTGACTGATATTCTTGGGTGGCGACATGTCCAAGATAGCCTTGATTTTTGCTGGATCAGCTTCTATTCCTCTTTTAGACACAATGAATCCTAGGAGCTTCCCGGAGGTTACTCCAAAGACACATTTCTTTGGGTTTAATCTTACCTTGTATTTTTCCAGCCTATCAAAAGTAACTAAAAGTATATCCAAGTGTGTATTTCTGTCTATTGATTTAACCAAAAGGTCGTCAACATAATCTTCCACCGTTACATGCATGAGATCATGGAAGATAGTAGTCATGGCTCGTTGATACGTGGCACCTGCATTTTTCAGCCCAAAGGGCATGACATTCCAGCAGAAGGTTCCCCATGGACAAGTAAATGATGTTTTATGTTGATCTTCAGGTGCAATCTTGATCTGATTATATCCAGAAAATCCGTCCATTAAAGATAACATCTCATGGCCTGCTGTGAGATCAACAATTAAATCAATGTTTGGTAATGGGAAATCGTCCTTCGGACAAGCCTTGTTGATATCCCTAAAGTCTGTACATATTCGGATGTTGCGATCTGGTTTGCTGACAGGTACTAAATTGGAAATCCATTCAGGATAATCAATTGGGCGGATGAATCCGACATCTAATAATTTCTCCAGCTCTGCCTTGACTAGCAATGCCACCTGTGGATGCATTTTCCTTAATTTCTGCTTTACTGGTTTTGCCCCCGGTTTGACTGTTAAATGATGCATTACTAAGTCGGGGTCTAGTCCAGGCATATCAGCATAAGACCATGCGAAGTTGACTTGTCGTTCCTTAAAGAAGCTTATGAACCTTGCTTTCTCGGCCTCTGTCAATGATTGAGCCAAAAATATGTTGTGTGGAACCTCTGCTGTACCAATGTTTGTCTTTATAGTCTCCTCTACCAACATGGATGATTTTTCCTCGTATGATGCTGGGAGAATGTCAAGCCTTCCATCTTCGGGCGCCTCAGAGAGGTTTTCACCCTCAGATACGTCCTTTCTTTTTACTTTTTTAGAGTCAGAGAGCGCCACAGTGTGGTTTTCGCCATAAGACCCTTGTTTTGTTTTTATTTTCACATTTTTGCGACTAGAAGGCCCGACACCCTCACCAAAGTATGCCATGTTATTTAGCTCTATGGCGTATCCTGCTTTATGGTCTCCAAGAGGAAGATCATCGCGAATGCCCAGATAATCAACAATAGCTTCGTCATTTTGAAATGTATCAAACTGTGGTGGTCCATCCTGATCCCAGTCAATGAGTTGGGGGTGAGCGAGGGGAAGGTCTTTAGTGTTTTTAGAGTCCGCAAGACTAATAGTGAAGATGTGGTTATATTCAGGTATGTCAAGATAGTCATCGAGGTCGTCAATGGCACTCTCCTCATCAGTTTCGATCATGAGTGAGTCCAAATTATCATCACTAGTAGCACCCTCAGGGATAGGTGTCCTCATCCTATGTGATCCTGACCTAGGGCCTTGAAATGAAGCTTGTGCGGGATCCTTATGGGTCGGTTCTTGACCAACTCTGAATTTCTTGTAAAACTCCTCCTCCTCTGTAGGTTCATCTGGCTCTCTAAATGTCTCATTGAGTTCATAGTCGCTGGAGGATTTGTCTGAACCCCATTCCCACTCATTGGAGTCTGTGGAATAATTATCCTCTTGTTGAACTTCAGCCACTTTGACTCGCCATATCTGTTTTGTTCTTTTGTTTTGAATCTTGGGATTTAGAAAACCAAGCCCCTTAGAGCATTCCCTTCTTGTAGTTAGCTCAGGTTGTAGAGGCTCCATGACACCTTCTTTGCGTAGTCCGAGAGGGCTTTTTCCATCATACCCGAATCTCTGCAGAATTTTGAAACCTTTACCATAGTTTTCACAGGGTATTATAATTTGATCATGTGTATCATCTTCAGCGTCCTTATATAGCATTTTATATAAATTTTCTTCCTCTAGTTCGCCCCATTTTTGAAAGACGGTAGGATCCCATTTGAGGAGCATGATGGAGATTTGCTTATTAGGCTGTGGCCTCCCATATTCCTTGGGAGAGTTCATGACTTGTCGTAAGAACATTGTTTGATTCAGAGTGTATTCTCCCATGCCTTTGTCTTGAAACTTGGCTCTAAGTTCACCTTGTTTGGATGTCGAGGGCTTTAATGACTCAGGATCAATATATGTTGAAGAAGGAGTAGCCTCACGATTGCTAGGAATGATAGTCTCAGTATGTGATCTCAAGTTATTGCAATATATGAATGGATTTGGATCACCATTGACCGTTACCTCGACTCCATTATGAGGAAACTTTATGCACTGATGGTACGTTGATGGGAGTGCCCTCATTTCATGAATCCATGGACGTCCTAGCAATATGTTATACGTGAGGTCTAGATCCAGGACTTGACAAATCACGTCCTTTGTGACTGGCCCTATTCTTAGTGGTAAGATGACTGTGCCCTTGGACGAACGCTCTTCATCATCATAAGCCTTAATAGTGATTTGGTTTGTAGCATTCACAGCTTTGTCAGAATATCCCAATTGTCTGATGGTGCTCAATGTACAAATATTAAGACCTGCTCCTCCATCTATCAGGACTCATTTTATTCAGTGTTTATGTATGAAGGCTTCAATATGTAGAGGTGCATTATGAGGCTGACTTATGGAGGCGTCATCGGCTTCTGTGAATGTGAGGGAGTGTGGAACGGATAGGTATCCCACCATGGCTTGAAACTGGTCCACGTTCAGATCAGTAGGGATAGCAGTATCTCTCAAGGTTTTGTCAAGGACAGCTTTATGTGCAGGAGATATACGTAAGAGCTCAAGAATAAAGATGAGTGCGGGTGTTTTCCCTAATTGCTCTACAAGATCGTACTCAGGCTTAGTTGATGGAAGATTGGTATTCTTAGTAGAGGTACCTGGCAATGTGATCTTACCTCGACGGGTTGTAACATGACATTCGGAGGTAGATGTGGACGAAGATCCCACACCTTTTAGGACAATTTTAGGTCGCTGAGGAGGATTCTCAGGATTTTTATTTTTGATAGTAATGGTAGAAATATGATTGTCCATTGAGATGTGATTAATAGTGGAATCATAATTGTAAGATGTTCTGGTGTAATTGGCTTGATCATCTGTGACTTTGCCTTTTCCCTTGTCATGTTTTGGGAATGGTTCCTTAAACACCTCATGCTCTTGGTTAGATGAATGTCCCTCAATCTCAATATCTCCTCTGTCAATGAGATCTTGTACAATGTTTTTCAATCGATGGCAATTACTTGTCTTGTGACCCTTGCTCTTATGAAATTCGCAATATTCATCATCATTCCACCAATTCGGTTTTACCTTTGGTTCATATGGAGGAAAATCTGGGACCGTGATCACCTTGTTTGCTACAAGCTTTTTGAATACTGATTCAAGTGGTTCTCCCAATGGAGTGTACTTCCTTCGTGGTTTAGCAGCCGTTTGATTGTTCACTTGATTGTTGGTAGAACTTGATCCAGAAAAGACGAACTTTGGTCTCACTGTGTTGGCATCCACAACACCATCATTAACTATGTTCTTGTTCTTGTTCCAAAATTTTGGTTTGTCCTTTCCTTTGAAGTCCTCTTTGTTTTCTTTGAATAGTTTGATAACTCCTTGTTCAATCAAGACCTTTTCTATTGCTAGGCCCTTTTCAATGACATCCTTAAATGTAGACAAACAAGCTTTTCTGAGATCATAGCCAATAGCCTTGTTAACATTTTGTGTGAACATCTCCACCATTTGTTTCTGCGGGATTTCACAAGAGCATCTGCTAGCTAAGTTTCTCCATCTTTGTAAAAATGACGCAAAAGATTCTCCTTCTTTTTGTTTCGTATTGCACAAGGTAGTAACTGAGACATCTGTTTCAATGTTGTAAGAAAAATGCTGAATGAATGCTTCTGCTAAGTCGCCCCATGACTTAATACCAGGAGGTAATTGAGAAAACCATTCCATCGCTTGATCTCCTAAGCTCTGTGGGAACAATCTCATTAAGTATGTTTCTTCTGCCGCTACCTCAATGCAAGCTGTGAAGAATTGTCTTATGTGTGCCTTGGGGTCTCCTCTCCCTCTATATTTGTCGAATTTTGGTGTTACAAAGTGCGGAGGAAACGGAGGCATTGGAATGCTCTTATCAAATGGATAAGGGCATATATCTCTCATAGTATATGTGGGTTTTGATGTGCCCATGTCTTCCACTTTCTTTTGTAGATCTCTAATTTGTTGCTCCAAATTATTTTTGGGAGGAGATGGATTTCTTGTAGCATATCCCATGTTTGGGACACCCATTTGAGGAGGAGCTTGTTGCATGTATGGATGATACTGATCGTAGACATGTCCATATGGAGGTCTATATTGTTGCGACATGTATGGAGCACTTGGCATAATTTCTTGCTGAGGGACCCCATATCTATTTTGTGTGTATAAACCATATTCAATAGGCCTTTCATTTTCCATTGTGTTGCCCCCAATTTTGGCATGAGGTCTTCTTGTGTCAAAATTTTGAGGAAGTCCTTGTGTATCCATTTGTCTTGGTTGACCCATATCTTGAGCATGTGTTTGAACATAAGGCCTCCATGATGGTCTTTGAGTGTAAGTATCATGCATTTGAGCTTGTGTATGTGGGATTGCTGGTTTCTGAAGCAAAACTGATGGTGACTCTGGCATCATATTATTGGGTCCTCCACTATTTGGTCTCCTTTGATCCATGTTATGTTGAGTTTGTTGTGAAGGTCGACTTTCCATAAGTTGAGATAAGTCAAAATCATGCGGTATTTTGGCTCCACTTTGTGCCATCATGTTTAAAAAGTATTGACGATCTCTCCTCATTATCTCTTCAACCAATCTATTGAATCGAGGATCCATTATAGATTATTGTATGTCTGCTGATAGTATTGAAGAATTGTCCACATTATCATTGAGTGTAGTGTTGTGTATAGCGTTTGCGCTTTCCACATTTGGATTGTGTCTATAAACATTCATGTCTGGTAATGTAGTGTGCTCAGGATTGTAGAAGACATCATTGTCATACTCATAAGAACTCATGTTTGCGGATTTTTGAGCTTCTTTGACTTTTCTCCTAGATTTTTGAAGACGGGTTTCAACCATGAACTAGGTGTTTAGCAATATGTGAGAAACTAGATGAAAAATGACAAGAGTATGTAAGACCAAGAGTTGTATGGAATGTCAATGAATCTTGAGGTGTACTTGCAATGTCCCAAGTGTAAGACCAAGTATGTATGTAGTAGAGTAGGTGTGACTTCCAAAGAGAGGATAGTTTCTCTTGATGAGGTAAGCTGACCTTGACTCTAAGTAAGACCAAATGAGACCCAAAGGTAAGAAACCTCGATGAGGGACCACTTAGCAAAGTGTAGCTGTATGTAGTGTGTTGACAAAGTATGATGAGGACAAGCAAGTGACCTTTTGACTCAAGTTTAGACAAGTATGAATGTAAAATGAGGTATGAAGCAATGATGGACTGTGTGAGACCCAAAGACAGGTTGAATGCTAGATGAAACCTGAAGAGATGACCTAGGAAGCTCAAATATGCCGAAACTGATTTCTTTGTTTGTTTGACTGTTAAAATTTTCAAATCCTGACACAGACGCCTCTGTATACTTCACAGACGCGGTTTTAAGACACAGACGCTACTCTGTTTGATGCAGACGTGATTCTGAGATTTTCCTGTTGATGTTTGCTGGGACTGTAACAGTTTTTTTGCAATTGTGGACACAGACGCGCTTGTATACTTCACAGACGCGATTTCCAGACACAGACGTGTTTCTGTTCGACACAGACGCTGATAAAAACACAGACGCTATTCTGTACTTCACAGACGCGTTTTTCTGACACAGACGCGGTTTTAACAGACACAGACGCGTTTCTGTAACCTTAGTGCAATCTTTCCTATCTGTGAATTTGTTTTGCTGTGACCAAATCTGATTTTTCGACTGTTTTTCGTGACAAGAGGACACAGTGTTGATGACCCAATGTTTGCAGACTGTTTAGACTCCAAAAAGTGTGTTGTTTGATGTAAAAAGTTTTTGCATACACTTGAAGACACAAAAGACACAATGTTTTGCTGTTTTGTCTTGATTGTTTGAATGTTTATCATAAGTCAAGCACAATTCTTATGGCTGGCCAGGACAATAATTGTTGATCCCACATGGGGTTTTACCCCCGAGGCTACGCTATTCAGAGCGGATACTTAGATGCTTGACCTCACTGGCTCCACCCTCGGCACTCACTTCTCGGGTCAGCCAAGCATCAGTCCCCATGAAAACTCCCCATGGCGAACTTTGTATCTCTACTAAGAACCGTATGTGTGTGGGCCGCTACCAGAGGTCCGACCTCCTGCCTCAACAACTAGAAGGATTTGGGCATCTAAAACAAAATGGTGCTAGTAAGGGCATCCGCTCGTGTGGCCATACATACGGCACTTTCAGCTCTGTAAATACAGAAGGCTCCCAGCCGGTAGGGGTTACGCCCTACAAATGATCAAATAAATTTGATCAAACGGGTTTATGGGGAGACATAGTGTCGGTATGAACTAATCAGCACACGTTATTCATAGTTTTCACCATGAATACATTTGATTATAGTGGTTTGGATGAGGTGGGTTTTCCTCGCTACCACTTGGGTCGTTCTCTTCTCACTAGTAGTCCTAATGACCACACGGGAAGACAGGCCCTCTAAAGATTAAACAAAAAGAGCCTATTGCTCAAGACACAAAAGACAATGATTCAATTTTAGTGCACCAATTGAAGTGTTTGCTAAGCTATGAAACAAGGCACACAATAAAAATTACAAAACCCTAGCTAAGGCCCTGCAACAAAATTGTTAGTAGTTTGGGTTGTTTCAAATGATAACCCCTTCCTGCAAGCACACAAGTTAGGTAAATTTTTAGAAAACCCAAAAAGACTTTGTGAAAAGGGGCCTTCAACAAAAACGTATTTGCCTCCAAAGCAAGCTGCACAAACCAGGTTAGCTAGATCTGCAAAGGTTAGCCGAAAATAAACCAGATCTGGAACCCTAAGTACAAAAATCCGAAAACCCGAATCGAAAAACTTGAAAAATTTGCAAAACAGAATGCACAGACACTGTTATACTAGACACAGACGCGACTGTCCGACACAGACGCGGTTCTGTGATTCTCAGACGTGATCTAAGAACACAGACGCTTCTTTCTTCTACAGACGCGATAAGATGATGCACAGACGCGATTCGGAATCACAGACGCGACTTTCAGAAACCTGCAAAAATAGAAAATGACAGAAACACAGACGCGATCCAAGATATCACAGACGCCTCTGAAATACAAAAACGCGATCCGAACACTCGCAGACGCAGAAAAAACCTAAAATGTCGTCGAAATCGTCCGATCTGCAACTTCAAGAATGCAAAATCTGTAACAAAAATGTTAAATGCAAAGGGACAAGAGTCCCACCGGGCGTGCCAAAATGTATATGGTGAAAATGGATAGCAATAAACAACAATATTGAAACACTAAAATGGATTCAACCACCAAACCCTAGCCTAACAATGAACAAAGATCCACCATAACATATGAAGATAACCTAAGACAATGCAAATAACTCAAAATCACAAAGATTATACCATCACATGTCCACTAGGGTTTTGATCTCCATTTTTCCTATCTCCATTGATCTTGTTTGATATGCTTGCTCTCAGATTTTTGTATGCACAAGAGCTCAATAAAGAATGAAATGTGGTTGCAAGTAGAATTGTAGTATAGCCAAGTCCTCCAAAATCAGTCATTAGGGTTTGTCAATGAAGAAAGCATCTCCTTAAATAGAAGACACAATAAGAAATGGAGGGTTAAGATTGAGAGGTGTAAAAAGGAGGTCAGCTAGGATTAAAGGGTAGGTATAAGAAATACCAAAATAATGAAAGAGGTAGGTAGTGTAGGAAATAAGAGATGAATGACATGTGTCATGTGTAGAAAAAGATAATGAATTAATTTAAATAAATAAAGATTTATTTAATTAATAGAAGAAATAGGACAATTAAATAAATAAAATATTTATTTAATTTAGGAAAGGGATAATTTAAATAAATAAATGTATTTATTTAAATGAGAAATAAGGCTAGAAGAAGATAAATGAATTAATTAAATAAATAAAAATTTGTTTAATTAATAGAAGAATTAGGCTTAGATAATTAAATAAATAAAATATTTATTTAATTAGACATGACAATTTTGGGTGTCTACAATATAATGCAAAACATTTGAAGTGCATTGATATACAACTTTTCAAGGACGACGGGAAGACTATTGATGATGCAACAGAAAGGATCAAAGCCTTCAAGCAAAGAGTGCAACTTGTCAAAGAGATGAAATCCCTAACTACTAATGATTTTTCTAAAATAGCGAGGATTGAGTCCATGTTGACAGTTTGCTTTGATCATTTGGAAACACATAAGATTAAAGTATTGCAGGTAAGAAAGGAAAAAGAAGTCTGGAAACAACACATTATACATATCAGGCTTCCTCATTATCAGCTTGTCCTCAACTTCTTAGAGACACATCTTGAATGGTGGAACATACATGGCACCCTAGCAAAGTAGGATAAGCAAGAGGATTCTTCGGTTGCATCAAAATCTTGATCATGTTACTCTATTCATGGCTCTTGGTCGGTTATCTTTTTTTAGTTATGGTAGTTATAGGCAGGACAAATTCTTTAACTCCTGGAGAAAGTTAAAACTTAATTTTGGTTATTTTTAAAAAACTATAAGCCTGGAGGCTATTTATGTAATTAAGCAAGTCATTTCAAGGATCTGAAAAACTTGGGGTAAAATTAGCAGACTTTTTTTCTTTTGGCATGTTGTGGATTTTTTAATGAAGACATTTTATCTATGAATGAAATGATACATTTTTTGCAGCTTTCAAATCTGTGTGTTTGAATGTTAAAAGAAAATCTCTATTGAGATATATGTGTATATGCAGAATTTGTTACTTCTTTTATTGTCCACTTTTCATAAGTCTATGAATGAATCTGATGTTACTTTCCGCATGGATATTCTAACCCCCCTTGTCCTCTGAGGCACAAGAGAGACTTGATCAAAGTCCATGATATTTTGATCCTTTAATAAGATAGTTCTATGAAATGAAGTTAATCTAATTACAAGTCTGTGAGCTTTGTGTATAAGCATTTATCTTTGTAGAATTCATGTGGTGTTGACTGATGAATGTGAAATGTCTTTTCTCGCTTTCTAGTTAAAAGTAAAGTTACTGTTTGTGTATGTTTAAAAATTAATTGAATATCATACGAGAAGTTGCACCCTTATGTAGAGGGTAAACCAATAACTGGTTCACCCAACTATTGGTTTCATTTTGCATTGTAAAAAAAAGGGGCATACATGAGTCATTTACCATCAGTTACAAAAGGGCTAATCTGTTAACCAAGCCAACCAGAGCACCAAATCATGAACCAACAAAATATGGCAAATATATAACCATCTAGAATAAGCATCCAAAACCAAATCTAGAGATTTGATCATATCAGATCAGAATCATAGCCAAAACCAAGATGATCACTAAGACTAACCGAGATAGTTCCAACAGGGATAGCCTCCAATCGCGATATAGTGTTGACATCAATGACAACACTAAACCAAATCCAACATATTGCCAATAACTTCTTCATTAATTCTTTTACTTTATTTCTCCTTTGGCTTATCAACAAGTTCCTTTCTCTTCTCCCTTGACTTAGTCAACTGATCCTTCAATGATTCAATGAATTTCTCAGCATCCTTAAGGTTTTCTTTTACTTGCCATACCTCAGCTTGGGCTTGATCAAGATCCTTAAGTGCTACAACAAGCTGATGTCTAAGACTACCAGAATCCATTGATTCACTTTCCCAGATCCTTCTCAGGTTGTTAGGCTTCTTCTGAGGAACTAGGATCTGTTACCAATTGTTGCAATCAAGGAACATTGAGGGGGGGGTGAACTAGTGTTCCACAATTTTTAACATTCTTAATCTATCCTTTAAGCCACTTAATGCAAATGAATAAAAGTAGAGTGCATAAATACAAATAAAATAACAACAACACCATAACACCAAGATATTTACGTGGAAACCCGATTAAGGGAAAAACTATGATGGGATTGAAACCCATAATATTAATATACCTTGTTATAAGTATAATAATATTACATGAGCAAAATGCACATTCATTCAAGCACACTATCTAGAGCTCACTACTCAAATTACAATAAGGGCTACAACCCTAGAAGGGTCACTGCCTTGCAAAATGATTACAGATAATAATTGGAATATCTGAATTGATAAACAACATCTACAAATGCCAAAAATAATTCCGGTTAAGCACAAAATACATATTCTTAATCTTCTCTGCTAAATTTCTCTTTTCTCATATTTTGTTGAATTTCAAAGCACAAATCCTTCAATCGTGCACTTGAAATTATCCACGATCACTCATAGAGACTTCTCACATAACCACCGATATAAAAAATGATCATATCAATCTTTCATATATATCTGCAATATCAAATTAGATCTATTTCATGTCGGCCCAAAAATGCATAACATGCAAATGAAACATGTTACCCAAGTCGACTCAATCCAATCCAAAACAATCATGCAGACCAAAAATAATTGTCCACACACTTCCCACATGTTGACTTAACATCATCAAGCACACAATCAATCACCAAAATGGCTTCGTACGATCCACACAATGAATCTCCACATGTTATTTCAGAAGAACATTGTTCTACCCGAAAAACAGGTCTACCAGATCTTCCAACTCATTCAACACTTAGCACCGGAGCACACAAACCTAGAATAAGACATATTACACGTCCACAATGCATCTCTGAGATCTGCAACAACAAATACACAACACAAATGATCTGCCAACCAAAACACTCATACACTGCCAAATGTCCTATTCTTCTCACCAACCCTCAATCTCTCTTCTAGTATGAATGAATCATGAACTACAAATTGGATATCTAACAGAAGTTTCCATTAATGACAACATCTAAACAACAATGCAGTGTCTCTTGCCAACACTCTATTTCTATTTTAAATAATTTAATAATCCTTCTTGTATAGTGCACTTTAGATATATATAAATTCAAAAACTTATCTATCCCCAATCCTCATCCCAAAAATTAGTTAACTAAAATTTAATTATTTATTTCCTACATTTCCATTAGGTGAAATAAAATGAATCAACTTGTTAATCCCCCACTTTAACTTTCCCAATCCTAGTCAAATCCCCTCAAATTCTTTACATGTTCTAAAGTGTGCCTTTGTCCATAAGGGCATGGAACTTTGTACATGTGATATGTGCCTTGGCACATGTCATGTTGGTAGAGGATCTTACCATCTCCTAGGGTACTCCAAATTACTCCCTTTCCATCTCATCTCTCTACTTTCTCTAAGGATATCCTCAACTATTAATCCACCTTTGAGCTTGGACTCCTCCCCATCCACCAATCATGTGAGGATGTTTATCCTTTTCTCATCCTTCCAAGGATCTCAAAAATATGAGTTCTTGATCCCTTCATCCAAACTTAACAATCTTTAAATTGGCATTATCCTAAGACATTATCATCAAGCTTTGGAATACAATGTCATTCTAGCACTTTGAGCACTTGATATATAAAACAATCAATCAACCATCTCTTTGGGAACAACCAAGTGCTACTATCTAGTGTAACAAGGAGAATTTGTAAAGGTATAATTATGTTTTTTTGTTGTGTTTTATTTTCTTAGGCCCTTATATTGAGTTTTGAACCATTTTGAATTGACTAGGTCATATAAGTTTAATTTTCTTTTATGTTTAGTTTTTTCATATGCACAATAATAATCTATCAAGTGTGTAAAGTCCAACCTCAAATTACATTACCGAGGATTTATTATAAGTTTTTATGGTATTATATTTAATATGTCGATTTCCAATTAGTTAAAATAATATTTAGTGCATATGTTAAGATCAACTAAACATCATTAGTTAAAATAATGTTTAGTGCATCTATTATCAACTAAAGATCGTTCTAAGAGCAATTGACATATCAAGCATTCAGGCATATATCAAACAAATAATACTAAAATAATAGCTTATTATTTAATTACTATTCTATTAGAATTTGAGACAAAGGGTCAAATCTAACAACTATCCATTCATCAAACCATTGACCAACTATTACATTGCCACAACTTTATAAAGCTTTGATAAACAACTATCTATATACACCTAAAAATGGTCTGAAGATAATTAATTGAATAAGCAATTATTTAATTAATCCTCCTCCCCAATTTAATTAAATTCATCAACAATTTGATTAAATCCCCCTTTTTCATCTACTTATTAATAAATCTAAGGATTTATTTAATAGGTTCATTTCAATAATTCTCTTTGATTAATTAATTCAAATTAATTAATTCTTCCCCATCAAAATCATTTCTTCTAATCTCTAATTAATTTTAAAAATTCACTTATGAGTTGTTGAAATTAATTAGCCTTTTCATATTAATTGAATTTCTAAATTCAAATTGTCCTGACTTTTAACCACCCAACCTAACTGTAGACACCCAAAATTGTCTAGTCTAATTAAATAAATATTTTATTTATTTAATTATCTAAGCTTAATTCTTCTATTAATTAAATAAATCTTAATTTATTTAATTAATTCATTTATCCTCTTCTAGCCTTATTTCTCATTTAAATAAATACATTTATTTATTTAAATTATCCTTTTTCCTAAAATTAAATAAATATCTTATTTATTTAATTGATCCCACTTCTTCTATTTATTAAATAAATCTTTATTTATTTAATTAATTCATTAACCTTTTCTATCCATGACACATGTCATTCATCTCTTAATTCATACACTACCTACCCCTTTCATTATTTTATTATTTGTTTTACCTACCCTCTAATCATAGCCGACCTCCTTTTACACCTCTCAATCTTATCCCTCCATTTCATATAGTGTCTTCTATATAAGGAGATACTTCCTTCATTATCAAACCCTAATCATTCTATGCATTCTAATAATCTTTTATGCACTTGACTACACTACGATCTTACTTGCAACCACATTCCGTTCTTTGTTGAGCTCTTCTGCACATAAAATCTGAGAGCAAATATATCAAGCAAGATCAATGGAGATAGGAAGAATGGAGATTCAAACTCTATTGGACATGTGATGGTATAATCTTTGTGATTTCATTTGATTTGCATTGTCTTAGGTAATCTTCATATGTTATGGTGGATCTTTGTTGTTGTTAGGCTAGGGTTTTGTGGTTGAATTCATTTAGCCTTTCAATATTGTTATTATTGTTATCCATTTTCACCATATACATTTTGGCACGCCCGGTGGGACTCTTGTCCCTTTTGCATTTAACATCCTTGTTGCAGATTTTGTATTTTGAAGTTGCAAATCTGACGTTTTTGGCAGCATTTTGATATTTTCGCATTTTCACACTTTTGGATCGCATTTTTTATTTTCTAGCACGTCTGCGACATATGGAGTCGTGTCTGTGTTATTGGCAATATTTTATTTTGCAGGTTCCAGGAAAGCGCATTTGTGTTATAAAATTGCGTCTGCACTGTTTTTAGCCATGTCTGTGTCCAGAAGACGCGTCTGCGTTCTGTAGTCGTGTCTGTGTCTCACAGAACCTCGTCTGTGTCACAAAGTCATGTCTATGTTGAGGGTAATCACATCTATGTTCACCAGTTTCATATTTTGGGTTTTTATTGATTCAATTTTTGGATTTTGCATTTAGGGTTTCAGATCTGGTTTATTTTGAGCTAACATTTTCAGATCTAGCTAACGAAATTGGTGCAGCTTGTCTTGAAAGCTAAATCATTTGGTTGAAGGCCCCTATTTTCACAAAGTCTTTTGGGTTTAAAATTTACCTAACTTGTGTGCTTGTAGGAAGGGGTGATCATTTGAAACAATCCAAACTACTAATAAATCATTGTTGCAGGTCCTTGGCAAGGGTTTTTGGATTTTTATTATGTGCCTTGTTTTCATAGACTAGCAAACACTTCAATTGGTGCACTAAAATTGAATCATTGTCTTTTGTGTCTTGAGCAATAGGCTCTTTTTATTTAATCTTTAGAGGGCCTGTCTTCCCGTGTGGTCATTAGGACTACTAGTGAGAAGAGAACGACCCAAGTGGTAGCGAGGAAAACCCACCTCTTTCGAACCACTATAAACAACTGTATTCATGGTGAAAACTATGCATAATGTGTGCTGATTAGTTCATACCGACACTATGTCTCCCCATAAACCCGTTTGATCAAATTTATTTGATCAGTTGTAGGGCGTAACCCCTACCGACTGGGAGCCTTCTGTATTTACAGAGCTAAAAGTGCCACATGTATGGCCACACGAGTGGATGCCCTTACTAGCACCTTTTTGTTTTAGAAGCCCAAATCCTTCTAGTTGTTGGGGCAGGAGGTCAGACCTCTGGTAGTGGCCCACGTACATATGGTTCTTAGTAGAGATACAAAGTTCACCATAGGGAGTTTTCATGGGGATTGATGCTTGGCTGACCCAAGAAGTGAGTGTTGAGGGTGGAGCCAGTGAAGTCAAGCATCTAAGTATCTGCTCTAAATAGCGTAGCCTCAGGGGTAAAACCCCATGTGGGATCAACAACTATTGTCTTGGCCAGCCATAAGAATTGTGCTTGACTTATTTTAAACATTCAAAACATTCAAGACCAAACAGCAAAACATTGTGTCTTTTGTGTTACATCAAACAACACACTTTTCTTGGAGTCATTTTGAGCCTAGACACTTGTAAACATTGGGTCTTCATCAACACTATGTCCTCTTGTCATGAAAAAATAGTCAAACAGTCAGATTTGGTCATTACAAAACGACTTCACAGATTGGAAAAAATTGCACAAATTTTATAGAAACGTGTTTGTGTCAGACATAATAGCATATGTGTTGTATAACCGCATCTGTGAAGGGCAGAAACGTGTCTATGTTCCAAGAATCAACATTACACTTTGCAAAAAAATGTCAGAAACACGTCTGCATCAGGAAACCGCGTCTATGAAGTATACAGGTGCATCTGTGTTCAGAATTGAAAAACTGTTACAGTCCAGCAAACAAACACAGTCAGTTTCAGAATTCTTGAGCTTCCTCAGTCATTTCTCCAAGGTTTCATTTAGCATTCAACCTGTCTTTGGGTCTCACAAAATCCATCATTGCTTCACATCTCAC
Organism: Cryptomeria japonica; assembly: GCF_030272615.1. Lineage (NCBI taxonomy): Eukaryota > Viridiplantae > Streptophyta > Pinopsida > Cupressales > Cupressaceae > Cryptomeria > Cryptomeria japonica. The sequence continues at coordinate 5,457,820 of NC_081411.1, read as the reverse complement.
TTTACATTCCCAATTGTCTAAACTTGAGTCAAAAGGTCACTTGCTTGTCCTCACTATACTTTGTCAACACACTACATACAACAACACTTTGCTAAGTGGTCCCTCATCAAGGTTTCTTACCTTTGGGTCTCATTTGGTCTTACTTAGAGTCAAGGTCAACTTACCTCATCAAGAGAAACTATCCTCTCTTTGGAAGTCACACCTACTCTACTACATACATACTTGGTCTTACACTTTGGACATTGCAAGTACACCTCAGATTCATTTACATTCCATCCATTTCTTGGTCTTCCATACTCTTTCCATTTTCATCTAGTCTCACACATCTTGGTCAATACCTAGTTCATGGTTGAAACCTGTCTTCAAAAATCTAGGAGAGAAACTAAAGAGGCTCAAGAGTCTGCAAACATGAGTTCTTATGAGTTTGAGAATGATATCTTTTTCAATTCTGATCATACTACATTACCTGACATGGATGCCTATAGAAACATTCCAAATGTTGAGAACATGGACACTACAAACAATAATGCTATACATAATGACAATATGGACAACTTTTTCATACATTCAACAGATGTGGAAGAATCCATTATGAATCCCCATTTCAATTGATTAGTTGAGGAAATAATGAGGAGGGATAGACAATACTTCTTATAAATGATGGCACAAAGTGGAGCCAAGATACCTCATGATTTTGACATGTCTCAAATAATGGAAAATCGACCTTTGCAACAACCTCACTCCAACATGGATCAAAGGAGACCTAATAGTGGAGGCAATAGAGGACCACATATGGTACCTGAATCACCATCATCTTTGTTTCAAAAACCAGAGGTCCCACATACACATGGTCAAGCATATGATACTCACCTTCGCGGACCATTATGGAAGTCTTATGCAGAGAAATATGCTCAATCACATATCAATGCTAAGGATCAACCACCAAAGCAATTGGATATTCAAAGGCATGCTCAAAATTTGGACACAAGGAAACCCCGTGTCAAATTTGGGGGTAACACATTAGAAAATGAAATGCCTGTAGAATATGGTATAGATGCACAAAATAGATATGGTGTTCCTCAACATGAATCTATACCAAGTGGTCCATATATGCATCATCGCTATAGACCTCCTCCATATGAACATGTGTATGATCAATATCATCCATATATGCAACATGCTCCTCCTCCAATTGGTGCCTCAAGTATGGGGTATGGTCCAAGAAGTTGATCTCCACCTAAGAGCAATTTGGAGCAACAAATCAGGGACTTACAAAAGAAAATGGAGGACATAAATACACCAAAGCCAACATACACAATGAGAGACATATGCCCCTATCCATTTGACAAAATCATTCCAATGCCTCCATTTCCTACACACTTTGTGATGCCTAAGTTTGATAAGTATAGAGGAAAAGGGGATCCTAAGGCACACATAAGACAATTTTTCATAGCTTGCATTGAGGTAGCAGCAAAAGAGACATATTTGATGAGATTATTCCCACAAAGCCTAGGTGATCAAGCTATGGAATGGTTCTCCCAACTTCCACTTGGAATTAAGTCATGGGGTGACTTAGCAGAGGCATTTATTCAACATTTCTCCTACAATATAGAGACAGACATATCAGTCACTACTTTATGCAACACCAAGCAAAAAGAGGGAGAGTCTTTTGCATCATTTTTACAAAGATGGAGGAATCTAGCCAGTAGATGCTCTTATGAAATTCCACAAAAACAAATGGTAGAGATGTTCACAAAAAATGTTAACAAAGACATTGGTTATGACTTAAGAAAAGCTTTTTTGTCCACCTTCAAGGACGTCATTAAAAAAGGCTTAGCTATAGAAAAGGTCCTAATTGAACAAGGAGTCATCAAGATATTCAAAGAAAACAAAGATGACTTTAAAGGAAAAGACAAGCCAAGATTTTGGAATAAAAACAAGAACACAGTCAATGATGGTGTTGTTGGTGCCAACAGAGTGCGACCCAAATTCATCTTTTCAGGATCAAGTTCTACAAACAATCAAGTGAAAACTCAAACAACTTCCAGATCACGAAGGAAGTACACCCAATTGGGAGAACCACTTGAGGTAGTTTTCAAGAAGCTTGTGGCAAACAAGGTAATCACAGTTCCATATTTTCCTCCATATGAACCAAAGGTTAAACCAAATTTGTGGAATGATGATGAATATTGTGAATTTCATAAGAGCAAGGGTCATAAGACAGGAAATTGTCATCGACTGAAGAACATCATACAAGATCTCATTGATAGGGGTGACATTGAGATTGAAGGACACTCATCCAATCAAGAACATGAGATGTTTAAGGAACCATTCCCAAAACATGACAAGGGAAAAGCTAAAGCCACAGAGGATCAAACCAACTATACCAAAGCATCTTACAACTATGATTCAACCATCAATCACATCTCGATGGACAATTATGTCTCTACCATTATCATCAAGGACAAAGCATCTGAGAATTCTACTTGGAGACCTAGGATTGTCCTAAAAGGTGTTGGATCTTCTTTTGAACCTACCTCTAAATGTCATGTTACAACCCGCCGAGGTAAAATCACTTTGCAAGGTGCTCCAACTAAAAAGACCACTTCTTCATCAACCAAACCTGAGTATGACCTTATAGAACAGTTAGGGAAGACACCCGCGATAATCTCCATCCTTGAGCTATTACGTATATCTCCTGCACATAAAGCCATTCTTGACAAAATCTTGAGAGATACTGCTGTTCCTACTGATCTGAATGTGGACCAATTTCAAGCCATGGTGGGATACCTTTCCGTTCCACACTCCCTTACTTTCACAGAAGCCGATGACACCTCCGTAAGTTAGCCACATAATGCACCATTACACATTGAAGCCTTCATACACAAACATAAAATCAAACGAGTCCTGATAAATGGAGGAGTAGGTCTAAACATTTGTACATTGAGGACTATTAAACAATTGGGATATTCTGATAAAGCTATGAATTCTACAAACAAAATTACCATCAAGGCATATGATGATGAAGAGCATTCATCCAAGGGTACAGTCATTTTACGTCTCAGAGTTGGGTCAGTTACAAAGGATGTGGTTTTTCAGGTCCTTGATCTAGATCTCACATACAACATACTTTTGGGATGTCCTTGGATTCATGAGATGAGCGCAGTACCATCTACATATCATCGATGTATCAAGTTTCCACACAATGGAGTTGAAGTGACCATCAAAGCTGACCCAAATCCATTCATATATTGCAACAATCTGTGACCTAGATCAGAAAGAACAATCCTAGTCAATCGAAAAGCTATTTCTTCATCAGCATATGTGGATCCAGAATCATTGAAAGCTTCTACATCAAAACAAATAGAGCTAAAAGAAAAGTTCAAGTTTAAAGACATGGGATGTGGTGAGTATATCTTTCATGTTGATCAACTCCCACTATCTTCTAAGGTATTTAGCCAACATGAACATCCTACAAATAATTTGCAATGCCAAGGAATTGGGTGTGAACCACCTAGTGTTGTGGCTACTAAGTTTGAATGTAAATCTTCTCTAGTGGTGCAAGCATCTCTTGATATCAATAGTCCTAAGAGTGGTTCTAGCAAAGAATCTATTGAGTGTATCACCAGTCCTCTTGAGAGCTCACATAGCCTTACCATTTCATCCAATAATTTTATTTCCACTCCACTTCCAGACTTGAATCAACAAGAATCACAAAAGCCCTTACTCATTGGGAATGAAAAATCAAGCTATGAACAGAAAAAACTAAAAGTCAAAACTAAAGAAAATTCCTTTAGTCCAAATCAAAATCAAAAGCTATTGAACTCCACAAAAATCAAGGTCAAAGATAAAATTCCTATGAAGCAAAAAGAACAAGAGTTGATCTCCCCTAATATCAAAATAACTGAGGGCAAAAGTTCTACAATTTTAAGTCAAAAATCATACTTGTTGATCCTAAGTCTCCATCATGCTATCCTACTTTCACTTCTTTTCACAGTCATAAGCCTTCATTCCTCATCCACGTGTTCCACACATCCTTTCCCTTCTAGCGATACATCATGGACCTTTAATGGAGCTTCCTCAAGGGACTTTGTTATCAGGGATGCCCAAACTTCTTCAGGTGACATGCATACGGGCCTATGTAGTCCACATATTAGTAATTCTATCTCAGTTCCTTTATCAAGGAAGATAGTCACTCAAGCTACACATCATTCAGTTAAGGAACAATGTAGTTACAATCATAAAGTCAAGCCTCGCACATTTGAGGTAGGTGACTTAGTTCTCAGAGAAAATCCTAAAAATCAGCAAGACAAAGAGAAGAAGGGCAAGTTTGAACCAAATTGGCTTGGTCCTTACATCATTATAGCAACATATGGATCTGGGGCATATCAGCTCTCATCTACAGAAGGTGAACCCTTGGAGGATCCTACCAACAGCATGGACCTTCACAAGTTTTACACATAGATCTTCAGATTATCCTAATTCAAAAAAAAAAAAAAAAAAAAAATTTCAAAAATACAAAAAAATCAAAAAAATTAAAAAATACAAAAAAATTATAAAAACAAAAAAATCGTTACTTGGTGAAAACCTGGCAAACAAGTGCCTTGTGACACAAAAAACATTGAAAAATTGAAAAAAGTAAAGAGAAATAATTTCGTCCAATGGTGAAAACCACTTTGGTGGCGCCTTGGGCAAGTACCATGGTGAAAACTGGGTCATCAGCGCCATGCATAGAGACATTGCTCCTCCCTCCTTCAGGATTCTCTTTCATCACTTCACTTTGCACACACTCACGACCAATTCATCCATAATAAACTTACCCATTCCCATCATGGCTTGTTATTGATCTCCCTAAGATTGGTTAGCCATTCATAATAAACCTCCCTTTTCACTCCCTTTCCATCCATAATAAATCAGATCCTATCTGTGGCTAAGGCAAATCCTATGTCTAGTAATGGGTGTGGAACTAAGAACATCATATGTTTCGAGGAGTACAGTTTCTTCCAACTTCCTTTAGTCTATCCGCACACAATCCGCAATAAAGGAACATTTGCATCACAGATCCGCAATAAAGTTTCATCTTCTCCGCAATAAAGTATTAGTTTCATGGATTTAGTCAGTTTTAGATGAGACACAGTAGCAACAATGGGCTTCAACAAATCAAATCTTTCAACAGACTTAGACAACATATGGTTCCCTGCTATCTATCCTTTCTATGAAAGTAAATATTGTGACCACAATCAAATATGACTTATACAAGTGACAAGAGACACTAAACTTGAGGGCTATAGTGGATGTTGGTGTCGAGTCTTGGTTTTTCTTTTGATTTCATATTTTTTTGGTGACATGTCTTTTAGCTTTTCCAGGATATCTCTGACTAGAGATTCTATCTCCAGGATGTCTTTGACTAGAAAGGCAAGGATGGGGTATCGTCACCTACTTGTATTTGTTGTCTGTGGATTGTCTCTTAGTAATGCTTTGACTTGTCCAAGGATATGAGGACACTATGAGTCTAGTATGAACTGGGACATTCCTTGTTTGTGACTATCTTATCTCCATGCAAATAGGTACAATGACTTTCTGGGTCAAACATATGCCTCAATTGTCATAACCTACTTGCCATAATAAAGCTCAATGATGATAACGCACAAGAAGCTCTTTCACTTTCATATCTTCTGTCTTTCATCCCCCTTTCTTGATTGACTTCCATCATCCTTCTCAAGTCCACGTAGCCTGCTATCACATGACTGAGTATAATGACACACCAAAAACATTTGCATTTCATGTAGTTGTACTTGCATTATCACATGTTAGTATTTCATACATACATATAGATATCACAACTGCATCACATCCTGCACACAATACTTGTTAGCACAATTTACATTTGCATTATCATATTCATCTGCATTACATACATTCACATTCACATCATGCATACACATATAAAACATAAAAGAACAAAAAAATATATTGTATTGCATCATATACATATTTGCATCCATATCATAAGCATCACATAAGAACATCTCATCACATAAGTACACATGGATATAGCTACCACAAAGATGAATCATTTCATATATATAATCATAAAGTGTCATGATACAATGATGTCAAAATCATATGGCTACAAAAGCACCCGCAGGTGTCTACATCATCATAAAAAAATGGTATAATATTGATACATAGGGAGCCCCCTACGGCTATGATGAACTCCCTCCCTCGGAGCTGCCTAGCCTTGATGGAATCTGAGCCCCTGAGGGACCTGCCCCAAGATCATCCCGCCTGTCCCCTCTATCTGGTGGTGGTGGAGGACCCATAACCCCACCACTTGATGCCTGTCTCCTCTGGCTCCCTCCTATAGCTGTCGCTGTATGCGACGGTCTATGGAAGCTCCTCGCTCGCTGATCCATTGGCATTGCACCATAATAGAGATCCCGCCAGTAGGCAATCTCCTCCCCTGCCCGCAGGACATAAGCATATCCTGCCCCTGTGTCCTCCGCTGCCTATCTCCCCACCCTCAGCACTATCTCAGCCTCTGTATAATGCTAAATAGCCTAATCTCGCTCCTGCTCAGTATCTCTGAGCCTCCTCTTGAGTTGATCCCTTTCCCTCTCCAACTCCTGGATCTCATCTGCCTAGCCCTGGTAGATCTCCCTTAGCTCTATCAGCTCATCCTCCTCTACGTCAGCCCCCTCTGCCTCTGCCTGTGGCTCCCCCTATATGGGTGCCTACCCCTGTGCCTGTATCTGTCCCTGTCCCTATACCTGTACCTGTCTGGGACCCTGTGCTGCTAGCACCTGTAGCGGCAAACCACCGTGACCCCTCTCCACCCTCCCTCCGAAGTGCAACCCTCCTCTCTCCAACTGCTCCCTTCCTCCTCCATTGGCCTCTGCCCCCATCACCTCCACCATCATCATCATCCACACCCCCATCTCCATCCAATGGCTCTCCCGGATCCGTCAAGAGTGGGAAGGGATGCTCCGCCCAGTATGCTGTATACTCGGCTTCCATGCCGACATCCTCAATCTCTGACCACATGTCCTAGGGTAGGGGCATCATCTCTACCAGCTGTGTAACTGCCTAATCATATGATAATAGGGGCCCAAACTATGCCTGATCTCTGACAGTTCGTGCATACATGCCTGAGCCTCATGGCATCCTTTGAATCCTGCCAAACTGCCGACCAACCCTGTCCACTAGCTGTCTCTCCAGCACATAGGGTGTCCGCCCAATCAAATACCTACTCTAGAAGGTGTAAGGAAGCTTAACTGCATCATCCTTCCATTGCTCGCATCCCAGATATGGCCTCCATATGACCACATCAATATCATCTATCACCCACTGCCAGTGCTCCAACCTGCCAATCCGTGGCTACGACGTGATCATATCATACAAGTGCACAAAACTAAGCCCATGTCCCCTGCCTCTAAAGTGTATTGGCCTCATCATTGGAAGATGCTCATAAGCCCACACCTGCAACAATGTCACCCCACAGCCCAATCCCACTGATCCATGGTATATGAACTGATGCAACTCATAGTAGAGGTGTGCCAGCACACACGGTCCCCAAGCATATCTGGTGTGCTGCGCAACCAGTGTCTCCAGTGCTCCTCCCCAACCCATAGCCAACCCCCGTGTTGCCCTATCTTGACATAGGAACCCACTGATCACTCCTCCTACCACTGCCAGCAGCGCTAGCCCTGTGGCTGTCATAGTGTCCCACGCCACATGTCCTGCCCTCATCTCCAATCCTGGGTCCTGGAATACTCATCTCAGGGCCTCCTTGTCTCCATCTCGATCATATAGGATTAGCTCCCCATCGATCGGTATCCTCAGTATCCTATATACATCCTCCAAGGTGACTGTCATCTCACCCATTGGCAAATGAAATGTACAAGTCTTGGAGTGCCATCTCTCTGCTAGTGCAGTCAACAGTCCCATGTTTGCCCAAAAACTCAAGCACATATAGAACATGTCTCAATCCCATCTCCTCAATAGCCACTCGGTCCTCGAAGGTCAGCTTAGGTCGCAATCTCTGAGTTAATGGGAATCTTTCCCGTGACTCCAGTATCGGCAAATAATCCTGCAGTCAAGTAAATCAATCATGTCAATCATAGTGGCATTCCCTGTTTATCACAAAATGCTACTTTTTATCTAAATGCATATGGCTATCTATCCTAGTGACACTCACTGTTCATCACAAAGTGTTTCTTCTATCCTAGTGGTACTCCCTGTTCATCACAAAGTACTACGTGAGTGACATTCACTATTCATCACAAAGTGTTACTCACATTTGGACTCCCTATTCATCACAAAGTGCTGCTCATACTCTAGTACTCCTTGTTCATCACAAAGTACTCTATCTTGGTACTCACTGTTCATCACAAAGTGCCTTGATTTATCCTAGTCTTCCCTAGAGGACCTGCTTGAGTGTATCCTCTCAGCAGCTTATCCAATCGACAGTGTATGTTCATCACAGAACTGTCGATTTGCCCTAGAAGACAAAAACTTCACACAAACGCGCTTACCTGACATAAACGTGCTTAAAGACTGCACAGACGTGCCTAAAAAACATAGACGCGCCTGACAAACACAGACGTGCCTATGCTCTGCACAGATGCACCTAGGCGACACAGATGTACCTTCTTGGCACAGATGCAACTGACCATCATAAACGCGGCCACATTTGACACAGACGCAGTTTCAAATACAGATGTGCCTAGCACAAGCACAGACGCGCCTCGTGAGCACAGACACACCTGGCACCAACACAGACATTCCTGGACGTTTTTGGACATTTTTTGAACCCTAGTCTAAGCACATTTATTGCTCTACCTACCATGCATTAATGACAATATTAAATGCATCGAAGTACGAGGAGGTTTGGTGGTACTCACTGGCTCTCCTGCCTCTGCTGGCCTCTGGAATCGACGAACGCGATCGAATCTATGAATGAAGGCCATCGCTACTGACTGTTGTTGCTCTATTTTCGCTCTGCAATCTGCTCTCGTGAATGTGTAGATGACAATGAGGATGTATTTTCCCCCGTGGTCTATCTTATAGCCTACCCTACCCCTAGCCCTCGTTTCCCGAGTCAGTCTTCATTATCCCATGACTCTGTCACTTTATCTGGTCAGTCCATTCTAGCCTTAATTTCTTATCGAGAGATTGTCTGCAATCTTTTCAAACATTTTCATCCAATCTCTCGAGGGGGCATATCATTCCCATCTTGGGGCAACTCTGTATCAGTTCATATTATCTTCTTTGAAACAACACGACAAGCCGCATTGTCTTAAAGAGGGGCAAAATGTAGACACCCAAAATTGTCCAGTTTAATTAAATAAATATTTATTTATTTAATTATCTAAGCTTAATTCTTTTATTAATTAAATAAATCTTTATTTATTTAATTAATTCATTTATCCTCTTCTAGCCTTATTTCTCATTTAAATAAATACATTTATTTATTTAAATTATCCTTTTTCCTAAAATTAAATAAATATCTTATTTATTTAATTGATCCCACTTCTTCTATTTATTAAATAAATCTTTATTTATTTAATTAATTCATTAACCTTTTCTATCCATGAAACATGTCATTCATCTCTTAGTTCATACACTACCTACCCCTTTCATTAATTTATTATTTCTTTTACCTACCCTCTAATCATAGCCGACCTCCTTTTACACCTCTCAATCTTATCCCTCCATTTCATATAGTGTCTTCTATATAAGGATATGCTTCATTCATTATCAAACCCTAATCGTTTTATGCATTCTAATCATCTTTTATGCAATTGACTACACTGCGATCCTACTTGCAACCACATTCTGTTCTTTGTTGAGCTCTTGTGCACATAAAATCTGAGAGCAAATATATCAAGCAAGATCAATGGAGATAGGAAGAATGGAGATTCAAACCCTATTGGACATGTGATGGTATAATCTTTGTGATTTCATTTGATTTGCATTGTCTTAGGTAATCTTCATATGTTATGGTGGATCTTTGTTGTTGTTAGGCTAGGGTTTTGTGGTTGAATTCACTTAGCCTTTCAATATTGTTATTATTGTTATCCATTTTCACCACATACACTAACCATTCCTAAACCTAACCCATTCTACCTACCCACATGTCCCCTTTCATCCAACCTCTTCTAGAAGCTTTGTGACACTTGTCACTAAGTATTCCCTTTCATCCAACCCCTTCTAGAAGCCTCTTGACACTTGTAACCATAGAGATGACAAATGTTTCCTTTAATCCAACATCTTTGCCGACCTCCTCCAATTTCACCATTGATATCTTCAGACTTAATCTTGACTATTGATTCCTGCCACCTCACCCCTAGCCTTGGAAATACTATAAATAGACCCCATTTTGGAGCACAAAGGGTCCCTAATTTGAATCCCATCTCATTTTCATCTTATGCATTGTTACTATAGGCATCTAGCTTCTAGTTTATCATTTTAAGCAATGTTATCATGTTCAATCTTAGCTTAATTATATCTTCATTGTAGCTTATTTTCTAGAATAATCATGAAATCATGTAGCTTAATCATGATATCATTTCTGGATCATGCATCTTCCTCATTTAAATCCTCCATCTAAGTGTAGTCAAGTCACTAGAATTTGCCTAATCAGATCTGAGAGCAAAATTCATACTCGCATTTACTAGGAGGTAATAGATTGATTAGCTATGGTCTTATCTTTCTTTGATTTAAATTAATTAACCATTACTTGTAATGATTTATTGAGTGTTTTGTGTTTGTAGCTACAGGTGCACATCACAATACACAACATTTTGGCACCCACCATGGGCCAGAATCATCATTTTTGCCTCTCAAGCTTCAACAAAACTTCATCTCTACTGGACCTAATTCTAAATGTTGTACGAGTTGATTTTCCAACTCATACAAACTTCCTTTTAGTCTAGGATGAAGCCTCATCCTATGTTGTACGAGCTCATTATCTTTGTTGTACGAGATATAAATGCATGTTGTACGAATTTCTGGCTAGTAAATCCTGTGTCATACGAACTCATTTTCATTGTCGTACAAATTTCTGGCTGGTAAATTCTATGTCATACGAGTCTATTTGGGCTCATAAATAATGTCGTATGAATCTCTACATCTATGTCTTCAAATAGACAGTGGTTTTTAGTATTTTCATGTTGAATTGGATCATTTATTAACACTAATCCTGACCTGTTTATGAGATTTTTGGCAGCCTAACAAGTTTTACAGGACATTGTCAAAGATACACTTGTTGAAGACAAAATTTAAAAAAACAATCATGAGTACTAATGGATTTATTTTGCAGGTTGCCTATGAATTCGACTAAACTTTGTGTATTCACTTAAGTTTTCTAGGCACACTTCAATTTGGCTAAAGGAAATGAACCATCATGCCTTATGTGATTGTGATGATAAGCGAGTATGCTCTCACCTTTCTTAGGTGACCAAAAAGCTAGACTCATCTTTTTCTTTCATTAGTGCATTTCTTTAGCAAGCCTACCCTCCCGAGGAGCTTAAAAACTCTTAAAGCCATTATGGCTGGTGTGATGGGAACGACCTATGTGGGAACAGCTAATGCCAAGTAATCCAACCCACTATAAAATAAATGTGATTTGATGAAAATCAAGTCAATGGAAGTGCTTAGGAATAGCTCTCCTCCATACCTTCAGGTATATCAAACCTTGGTTTTCAAGGTTAGGAGACCTCTTAATTGAGTATTATACCCTGACACGCCGAACGGATCCCTTACTAGTTCTGGTTAAATTAGAAGATACCTGATTCACCTCCGAAAGGGTGATAATATTTGTGCAAGAGAGATACTAACTCTCCCAAGACACTTGCCATATCATGCCCCCATTAGCATTTGGAGTTAGATAATACGGTGTTGAAAATCCATTGCGTGAGACTCAATGTCTGTATTCTGATTAGCTATTGGGTGTGTACCTAAGTCAGCAAGCAAAGGTTTTCATTCTCAGCTAGTTTCCTTAGGGTTTAGCATGCTTGGAGTCACTTATCACATCATGTGTTTGCTATGTATTCATCTTCAAATTGAAAAATTAGACATATGAAACTGGAAAACATAAGCAAAACATCAAAATTCACCAATCCAAATTCGGCAAAAAAAATACATTTTTCATTGCCCTGTTATATGTCATACGAGTCAGGTTCTCTGTCGTACGAAGAAACTACTTTATCGTATGGTTCATAATGTTTTGTCATAGATTCTAATTTTTCAAGGGAAATTTCTGATTTTTTGTCTGGTCTTTTATCTTTTGTCGTATGGTTCATGAAGAAGTGTCGTACGAGTCTCTATTTTTTATTAGTCTAGAGCTGCTACTTTGCATGACTTTTTTAGGTCTGTCATTCTACTTGATTAATTTGCAGTATTCATAAACACCTGTTATCTTTTATTATGTGCTTAAATTGTCTCCTTGGTTTGCTTGGTCAAGTTATCATCCATTAAAATTAGACTCTAGAAGATAAACACCTCAAGACTTTCAAGTGCTCACCCTCAACAAGTTCAAGATCTAAACACCTCAAAGTGCATTATCACCCTCTTTGATAAACTGATCACTCAAACATAGTTTTTCATCAAGATCAATCATCCTTTATCCTAAAACTGAAATGTTTGGTTAGGATAGTCTGCTCCCACATTGTAGGATATATCATTCCTACTGGACTTGGTTCTTATCAAATCATCATCATTGCACTCCTGAATTGAAGATTGAAAAAATTGCAAACTTTTAAACAATTGAATTATCTTTGCATGTCCTATCATTCTATCATATCTACATTTACAGTTGATCACTTATCAAAAAACATTTAGACAATCGAACCCCTGAAACGGAAACTGAAACATCTAAAATAGCTGAAGATCATATCAACATGACATACCAAAGCAAAATACAAGTAATAAGCCAACATATCAGAGAAATCAAACAACTTCAAAGTAAAAAACCAACTATGTTAAAGCCTCACAAGGATTCAAATACATCTAAAAAAGGTGGCTCTTTTATGCAACTCTTAAAGAGATCCCTAAAGGATTTGGCTGAGAAAGATCAAAATTGTGCACCTATGTCTAGTAATGGCTCATCCCCCTATAAGCAAATTGATTCTCCAAAGGCATCTATTCCTACACCTCCTGAAAGCTTGCAAGAATCTTCCATAGCATCATCACCAAAGAATACATCTAAAGAAGAAGTTCCCCAAGGGATATCCATAATGACCATCAAACCTATTTCAGAGGATCCTATTCAAAGCTCATCTCCTTCATATCCAAGCATTGATTCATTGCAGCATCCCCATAACGCTCTCTTGCAAATTGAAGTCCTCATTCATAGAATGCTAGTTAAATGAGTCCTAATAGATGGGGGAGCTGGCTTGAACATTTTCTCTTTGAGTCTTGTCCATGCTCTAGGTTATTCAGAGGATGCAGTTGATCCCCTGAAAATGATAAAAATCAAAGCCTATGGTGAAGAAGAACATTACTCTAAAGGAATTGTCGTATTACCCCTTAGAGTAGGACCTTTGCAAAAAGACACAGCATGCCAAGTTCTAGACTTGGACCTACCATACAACATACTCTTGGGGATACCATGGATACATGATATACAAGCTATTCCATCAACAGGTTAGCAGTGCTTAAAATTTCCCTACAATAGGCACGAAATCACAATATCAGCAGACTCAAATCCATTGCAGTGTTGTAATAATCTGAAATGAGCTCAAGAGGTCATTGTGTCACATAACATAGAGGCATCATATTCAAGCACACAATCCAAAGAACAATTATTTGCATCAATTCTATCAAACATGGAGAAACAAACACAACTAAGAGATCGAGGAACCAAAGAATACTTGCTATCATGGGAAAACAAATAAGAGCAACTTGAAATTGAAAGGGAAGAAGAAGATGTAGAAGTCGATGTAGTTCACATGTATGCAGAACAAATGTTAGGAACTAGCCTACTTGAATCAGAATCACATTTGGCTGACATGGACTTAACCGAGGATGATCAGGAGTTTCTTATGCGAGGTCAATCTGACGAGAGTACTGTTCTAGACATGGAAATACATACTGAAAGCTCTAGCATCTCTATCATGATCCCTAATATCTTTGAAACTATTCAACATGAGGATCCTTTATCCTTAATCTTTCTTGAACCTATGGACTGGGAAAATGAAGGACATACTGCCATTGATACCTTACTGAATGACCATGCCATATCTATATATCTTAACGCAATCGAAACCGTAACAACTTCTACCTTCTCAACAACACATCTTCCAGTCAAGTGGGTGCCATATTTCCTAGTCGTAAAAATGAAAATAAAGAGAACAATATCAAGTCTAATGCTGAAAACCATCTCTTGGCAACATTAGATCAAGAAAAAGTAAAAACAAAGGACACATCTAATGGTGAAAACCTCCTTGAGGTGTTGGAAGATGGGAGATTTGACACTTTACCTGAGCACTATCAAGAAAGGTCATCCATTTTGATCAAACCAATAGAGGCAATTAACATTGGCACAACAGAGCAACCAAAGATCCTACATCCAGCGACTTCTCTTTCAGAAGAATAAAGGAAACAATATGTGGAATTCTTCAAATGATGACAAATCAATTTTGCCTGGTCATATGCAAACATGCAAGGGTTGGATCTAGATCTTATTATGCATCACTTAAATGTTAATCCAGGAGCCAAACCAATTAAACAAACATTATAGAAGATGCATCTAGAACTAGAGAAATTATTGGATGTTGGATTCATTAGACCGGTAGATTATACTCAATGGGTATCCAACATTGTTCCTGTTTCAAAACGAGAGAAAAGCATCAGAATATGCACAAACTTCAGGGATATTAATAACACATGTCCAAAGGATGACTTTCCTTTGCCTAACATTGACATCATTGTAGATTTAACTGCTGGACACTCCATGTTTTCTCTAATGGATAGTTTCTCTGGATACAATCAGATTAAAATAGCACCCGAAGATCAAGAAAAGACAACTTTCACATGTCCATGGGGTACTTTCTATTGGAACATCATGCCTTTTGGACTAAAGAATGTCGGTGCTACATATCAAAGAGCTATGACAACTATATTTCATGACATGATGCACATTCATGGAAGACTATGTGGATGACATCTTGGCTAAATCATACAATAGAGAAGAACATATAGAGATACTGGAAAAGATCTTTGACAGGTTAGAACAATACAAGCTATGGCTAAACCCTAAGAAATGTGCTTTTGGTATAACTTCAGGAAAGCTATTGGGATACATTGTTTCAAATAGAGGTATCGAAGTAGATCAAACTAAGGTTAAAGAAATCATAGAAATGGCATCTCCCAAGAATATCAGTCAACTAAGATCACTCCAAGGAAGACTCCAGTCAATCAGAAGATTTGTCGCTCAACTAGTAGATAAATGTCAACCATTTACACATCTATTGCACAAACATATTAATTTCAAATGGGACCATCAATGTGAAGAAGCATTCAACAAGATCAAGGCATATCTCATGCAACCACCTATTCTAATGTCACCAATTCTAGGAAAACTGTTATTACTCTATGTATCAACTACTAAAGCATCATTAGGAGTTTTGTTCGCACAACAAGATAAGGAAGGAAAAGAATGAACCATCTACTACACCAGCAGAACACTAGTGGGATACGAGATCAACTATTCATCAACGGAAAAAGCATGCTTGGTAGTAGTTTTTGCTTCTCAAAATTTACGACACTATCTACTATCTCACTCCATCAAGTTAATAGCTAAAATCGATCCTCTGAAGTATTTTCTCAGTAAAGCCACATTGATAGGACGACTAGCAAAATGGATCACGATTCTAAGTGAGTTTGATATTGAATATGTTGACAGAAAAGCTCTCAAGGGACAAGTCATTGCAGACCAACTAGCAGAGACAACACTGCAAGATGATCATCCTTTACAGATTGAGTTTCCCGATGCTAATATCCCAATAGTCACTGTTAGGATTCCCAAACATACTGAGAGGGGGGGGCGTGAATCAGTATCTTGTCGGTTAATGGATTTTCTTAACTTATTAAATGAAAAGCATTCAAAAACTATGTATCGGTAAACTAAGATTAATGCAATAAATAAGAACAACCACAACATGAAAGACACACCATAACACAATATTTTTAATGAGGAAACCCGGTGTGGGAAAAACCTTGGTGGGATTTGTGACCCACAATATTTGCTTACTGGCCAATAGGAGAATATTACTATTACAATAGGGGCCTACACATGTAGGAAGGCCAATTGCCTAAAGCTCACTGCATAGATACAAAAGAGAAGTCTCACTGACTTACAAAAGTGGATAATGAAAATCCAATGTCATGTACTGCTACAAAAGGGCATCTGCTATGCTAGATCCAGTATCGGTTTAAGCTTTGCAACTTCCAAAACCTTATTTCAACCTCCGCCTTAATATTCGCATCAATAATCTAACCATATCCATATCTATAAAATGATTTACAAGAACTCATAATTATATGAGTTATAATACAACTCGCCTTGTCGGCTTACAAAAAGATATTACAATTAATTACAAAATACAATAAATAACATCCTGTCGGCCAGGGTGTCGGTAATCAATCTTTTCAGTGTCGGTGAATGTATGCCGGTGCCAGTATCATATGATTGTAAGGTTTCCATCAATGAAAATACCTTCAATCACCTACAATTTCTCATTAGAGTGTGCATTTTCCAACAATCTCTCACTTTGGCATTGATGGCAACACTCATGAGAAAAATCCAAAAAGTGTCATCCAAATAAAGCGCTGCCAAAACTGTCAAAATTGTGTTAGCAAAATGTGTGCTCCCCCTGAGTTGATGATGTCTATTTCTGATCATTTTTCTCATCTCCACTACTCCCCCTTTGGCATCAATGACAAAGGTTGTCATTCAATGTCAATTGAGTGTGGTTCCTACCTAGTTCCCTGTAACCGGTGAGTTACAATCTGATAAATTTCTGCTAAGGCAATATTCAGATAGTTGCTGAACCTCTCACTATCCTTTATTGTTTCTCTCTAAATTGTACCAATGAGAGAGTGCATTTGCTCTTCCAGTGTCTTAAGTCCTGGAACAAGAGCCTCAGAAATTTCTTTTCTCAAAGAGATGAGGATATCCAGTTTAGGACTTAGTCTACACTTAAGTTCTTTTGCCTTAAACTTTATCCTTTCCTTGTCTTTCTCAAGCGTTTCTATTTTCTCTTCAAAAACTATAATTTCCTATTCAATTACTGATATTTAGTCTGATGAACCTATCAAGTTGTCAGCAATATCATTAATTTCCTTTTGGGCTATGTCGATCTCTTTATCTATGTCTTTTGTCAAAATGTTTGTTTTGCATGCGTCTCTATACAATTGCTTGAAGTCCAAAATTGTCTTACCTAATACCAGTAATAAGGTATCCATATGCTCCTTATTCATCTTTATTGTCTCCTCAAAGAATTTTTATTTTTCCTTATTCACTTTCTCTTTGAAAGTGTCTTCATTTATCTGATCCAGTGTTATTAGGTTGCCGGTTATATACTTAGACAATGTGTCTAATTGGCTCAAAGAATTTTTATTTTCTATGTTACACTTTGGAGCTATCATCTTTAAAATTGGTAAAGTGTCATCTATAGCCTTATAAGCTTGTGCATTACACTCTGTTATTTTCTTTATTGAATCTAATAACACCTCTATTACATTTGTAGGCCTAAATTCAGTTAAGGATGTTCCAGATGACTGTCCAACTATTTTTACAATTTGCAATCCGCCGGTGGTTGTGATAGCTTTGCTTTCCTCTATCTCTAGAGGATTAGTTTGAGTTTCCATTTCCACTACCAAAGGCTTAGGCTTGTCAGATGTGGCCGGTGGCACTATCTGTGAAGGAGCTTGTTGCTCTACCTATTTCTCAGTGTTTTCCTCAGTATGAACCTATTGCTCTACTAGTTTCTCAGTGTCCTCTCCTGATGGTGTCTCTGTTTGTGCCTCTAAAAATTTTACTGTAGTGTCCACTACCAGTTTTTCTTTGTTTACCTCTGTACTGTCTACTGCTAGTGACTCAGTAGGTTTTTTAGTTTCAGTAGTTGCCAATGGCTTAGTAGATGCATCAGTATGCATATCTGTGGTCTCTGCCTTTCTTGTGTCCAGGGGTTCATTTGATTTTTTAGTTTGTTGTTCTGTCCCAATTCTAGTGTTTTCAACACCAATATTTCCTACTGGTGGCTCAGTTGCCACATCTCTTTTGTCAGTTGTTTCCTTATCCACCACAATATTGACTTCCTATGTGTCAATGGTCATTGTGTATAGCACCTCAGAATTAGGATTCGTATCCTCATGTGGTGTTTCCAGACTCTCTATTGCTAGTTGTGTGTCAATAGTTTGTATTGGTGGAGTATCAGAAGGAGGTAGGGGCAAGTTATCAGTTATTTGTAGGCTTGGAGGTCCACCTAATTTTCCTTTCCCCTTGTCCTTATCTTTTTGGTAGACTCTGACAGTCTTTGGTCTTTTAAGCTCTTCTTGTTTTTCTTTCTCAACAAAAAATATATCCCACTGATCTATAGTTTCTTCTGATATTTCATTTACTCTGCCTGCCATTAGTGCAACATGTCAGTGACCAGTTGAGAATACTATCTGGTTGGCCTCACTAATTAATTCATCAAATTCTTCTGTGGAGTTCACTCGGTGAACTGCAAGTAGTTTCTCTATTTTTATCTTTTTATCCAATTCCACAATAGCTACCCTTCTAGCTTCTAATCTTTTGGTACATCATCAACATTTTCCATCAAAAATTTCTTATAGATGTCTAAGTGTAAGATTACACTATTTTCTATGCTATCCTTCTCATCATTTGAAAGTGTGTTATACAACTTGCTAATATTTTTCAATTTCCCATCCTGAGTTATTTCATTCAAAAGTTTATCCAAAGGTGGAATAACTTGTTGGTTTTGTCTTGTCCTTCTAGGTGTAGGTGAGGGTACCGGTGAGGGTTTTCTTTTTATTTCTACCCTTTTGAACTCAGCTAGTATCTCACCGTCTGAGGAAGTAGCAACCAGTGAGAGATGTGTTTCTGGTTGTAGTTCTTCCAATTCACTCTCCTTAATACCAGTTTTATTCAAAACATCTTCCTTTATTGCTTTTCCCTACCTTGAACCTCTCCTAACTATCTGCTCAGTTTTCTTAACTCTTTTCTGGGATTGAATGCCGCTTTCAATTATTTCAGCATTGCCAAATACTTTCTCAGTTGGTTCCTTAGGGGCTTCTAAGAGGGCTTTTGCATAGGTTTCAACTATGTTTTCATCTATCTCATATCCCATCTCTATAACCCAAACAGTCCTAGGGATAACTGCTTCCATCCAGATTTCATCTTTCTTGATAACAAAGCATACCTCATTTTGATACTTATCAACAATTGCTTGAGATAGCTTTATTATTGTCTTCATCGTAGCCTTTAGAGCCTAAAAATGTTCATTTATGTTTTTCTACCTATCATCTCCCATGTTGTTTAGTATATCTGGAAGTTGTTTTCCTACCGGGATATCAAAACCAAAGTCTTTCCTACCAATACTGGGAACTTGCTTGGTAATGTACAACATTAAACACACAAGAAAGTTGCCAAATCTAAAAGTTCCTTTCTTATCACCTTTGATTTTCTTCAAGTTGTCTATCAGTTCATCTTTTAGCCACTCACATACATCAATCATAGCATTGTTATTCACCATGTCATATGCACTTTTAATACATAAGCTAGAGACTAAGTTTAGTTTGTTTGCATGTGTAGCCTTATAACCAAGAGTCATACTAACAAATATAACATTGATATCTTTCACATCGTTGACTCTTAGGGATCTTTTGTCAAATGTTGCGCTGGTTAGGGTCATCACAGTGTCATTTGAAACCTTTTTAGTTTTATCGGGCCTGCTACCAGTGGAAGGTAAGCCTATCACTACCCTAACTGCCTCTTTGGTAATCTTATGGATGGAATCCAACCAAAAGAACTCCCCATGTACTCTACTCAAGACAATCCTTATCACATCCTTATGAAAATTAGGGATATTGAGAATGTCCACAAAACCTAGGGTTTCCACTGTCTTGTGTTCTGGTTTAACATTTCCATGTTCGTCACAAATTACAGTTCTATACATGTTCATTATTTCTTTAGCTCCTATTTCCTCAATATGACAATGTATATAGATTCTAGGATCCTTAGCATAAACTACTCCCTTAGGTATTTTTGCAATTTTGAGAATAAGTTTGAACACAGGTGTAGGGCACTTAATAACTTCAATCACAGTAGGGTTTGCAATGAATTCAGGTGCAGACAAAGAAGCCATAGTTATAAATACCTTAATCTGCCTTTAGGATGATTTGCTTGGATGATTTTATTCACTTTTCGCTAAGGATGCCTTCACTCGGGATTTTCGTGCTCTATGGAGATTTGAATGCTCGGTGAATGAAAAAAGAGCCAAAACACTTTCTTTATAATGTTATTTCTTTCAACTACTAAATTTAATGCCTTCCGGTTAAGTGAAAACTTAACTCATCTACCAGTAAAGAAATGATTAAACTTCTTACCATCAACCAAGGGTAAACTAGCATGTTTTTCAATTTGCTGCCATACCCACAAAGGATTATTTCTCAGTTAGATGAAGAATCTCCTATCGGTGGAGTGATACTCTATTCTACTGGTGAAGGAATAGCTTCACTAACATTCATGTCATACTTTCTAATCCATTGTTTTGAAAATTCTTGCTTTATCTCTTCAACCTTTTCTTTACCTTCCAAGTTGGGTCCTTTGTTATTTGCCAGTGATGTCTTACTTCTACAAAATTTTGCAATATGTCCAATCTTGTTACAAGCATAACAAGTCACATTGTTTTTCTGAATAGCTTTTCCATATCCTATGCCGGTATGTGTTCTGCACTAATTAGATAAGTGTCCAGATCTTCCACAAATATAACATCTTACGTTCATTCTGTAATTTTCTGAATTATGACCAACTTTATTGCATTTAGAGCATTGACCGGTAGATGCACTATTATTCTAATAGTTTCTAGATCTTTACTAATTTTCTCTATGACCATACTTATTATAGTTAAAGCATTTTCCATTGAATTTATAAGCATTATGTTTTTTTACCGGTTTACTATTATCATGTTTGTTTGCAGTGCCAGAGCTTTCACCAACTTCAAAGCCAAGGCCATTAGTATCACCATTAGGTTTCTGATTTTTCAGCATGTCATCAAGTTCTTTTGAACTTCTCTTGAATTTCTCCTTGTGTTAATTTGCAGTAGCCAACTCATTTTCCAAGAAATCTTTCTCTCTCATGAGTTCAGTTTTATCATGTTCCAAGTGTATCATATTTGCTTTTAACATATCATTCTCATGAGTAAGTCTTAGATTTTAATTTGCAACATCATTGATTCTTCTAGCCAAATCAATTTCATTCTTCTTTCTGTTTTCAGTGTCTTTACAAAATCTCATGGTCATGTCTTGCATCTCATTTCTCAAAGACATATTCTCTTGTTTCAGTTTTCTTACCAGATCATTAAGAGACTCTTTCTCATCATCATTACTTTGTATCTTCTCATGAAGTTCTCTTCTTTTGTTCCTAGCAATAGTGAGATTCTCCTAATGTCCTTGAATGATTTCCTGTGCAACCTTCAGATCATCTTCAAGTTTCATATTCTTCAACTTTTCTACATCATAATCTGCAAGAGATGTTTCTAGTTGTTTCCTCAAATTATCCATCTGTACCAGTGTCAGAATCTTCCTCAAGCTGTTAAGATTTTGAAAATAGAGGACCAAGCTCTGATACCAATTGTTAGGATTCCCAAAGATACTGAGAGGGGGGGGGGTGAATCAGTATCTTTTTGGTTAATGGATTTTCTTAACTTATTAAATGAAAAGCATTCCAAAACTGTGTACCGGTAAACTAAGTTTAATGCAGTAAATAAGAACAACAACCACAACATGAAAGACACACCATACTACAATATTTTTAATGAGGAAACCCAATGTGGGAAAAACCTCGGTGGGATTTGTGACCCACAATATTCGCTTACTGACCAATAAGAGAATATTATTGTTACAATAGGGGCCTGCACATGTAGGAAGGCCAACTGCCTAAAGCTCATAGATTAGATACAAAAGAGAAGTCTCACTGACTTACAAAAGTGGATTATGAAAATCCAATGTCATGTACTACTACAAAAGGGCATCTACCATGCCAGATCCAGTACCGGTTTAAGCTCTGCAACTTCCAAAATCTTATTTCAACCTCTGCCTTAATATTCGCATCAATAATCTAACCATATCTACATCTATAAAATGATTTACAAGAACTCATACTTATATGAGTTATAATATAACTCGCCTTGTCGGCTTACAAAAAGATATTACAAATAATTACAAAATACAATAAATAACATCTTGTCGACTAGGGTGTCGGTAATCAATCTTTTCGGTGCCGGTGAATGTAAGTCGATGTAGAGTCTGCTGGTGCTGGTATCATATGATTGTAAGGTTGCCATCAATGGCAATACCTTCAATCACCTACAATTTCTCATTGGAGTGTGCATTTTCCAACAGTCACCACAAAAACATGACAATTATACTTTGATGGTTCATATACACAACATAGATCAAGAGCAGGTATTCTATTCATTACACCACAAGGTCATACAATCCCCAAAGCAAACAAATTAAGCTTTCCATGCACCAACAATACAACAAAATATGAAGCTTTGGTTACAGGTATCAAAATGACTACAAAATGGAACATTACACAACTACAAGTCTTTGGAGACTCTCAGCTCATCATCAATCAAATCAATGATGACTATCAAACAAAAGCCAAAAACTTAATGCTATATGAAAAGATGGTTGATGATATCAATAAGTACTTTGTAGAAATAAATTTCTAGCAGATTCCAAGAAATGAGAACAAAGCAGTAGATGCCATGGCTACAGTTGCTTGTCTCCTTCAGACACAAGAAAATCAACAGCGTTATGAATTCCTGGTGGAAGAATTGTTTTACCCTATGCATAATTATCTTGATTCCCAAACAATTTATCACCTTGTTGGACATGATTCCTCCCGCTATGGCCAAACTTACACATACCTGAAAGATAACACCCTACCTCCTGATTTATCGAAGAACCAAAAGAGAAACTTTATTCACCAATCCTCCCATTTTATTCTTGTCGTGGATACCCTGTTTAAACAAGGTCTAGATGGTACTCTCTTAAGATGTCTCGAATAAGAAGAATATGAGAAGGCCTTACATGAAGTACATAACATTTGTGGCACTCATTCAAGTGGTCTTACTATTTCAAAAAACTCATATGCTTGGGCTATTATTGGCTGACTATGGAACGAGATTCTTTTCTGATAGCGAGAACATGGAAACAATGTCAGATCCATGGGAATTTGATTCATGCACCAGCACAAGAACTTCATGCCTAGAAACATCTTGGCCTTTTTGTCAATGGGGTCTTGATCTAGTAGGAAAGATAAATCCTTGTTCATCTAATGGTCACAAATTCATCCGGGTAGCTACATAATATTTTACAAATGGATTGAGGTTGTAACTCTCACAAACATCATAGGGAAACAAATTGCTGCATTTTCTTGAATTACATCATTTGTCATTATGGAATATCAATGACCATTATTACTGATAATGGGCGACCATTCAAAAATTAGGATGTACAAGAGCTATGTGAGAAGTTCAAAATACAGCAAAGATTCTCCACACCATATTATCCACATGGAAATGGGCAAGTAGAAGCATCTAACAAAACTATTTTGAAAATCCTCAAAAAGACAGTGAATGATGCTGGCAGAGATTGGCATATTCAACTAAACCCTGCTCTATGGGCCTACTGTACCACTATCCACACACCAACAAGTACCACACCTTTCTCTCTTGTATATGGATCAGAAGCCATATTGCTAATCGAAGTAGAGATACCCTCTCTACGTGTATCACTAAAAGGACTGATCCTAGATGAAGAACAACGAGTATCTAGACTATAAGAGTTAGAACCGATCTATGAATGAAGACAAATTGCCTTTGATCATCTAAAGTTATATTAGCAAAGAACGTGCCAGAGTTATAATCATAAGGTTAAACCACAAGTTTTTCAAGTTGGAGAACTAGTGCTAAAGGAAAATCCACGCAACTAGGTAGATCGAGAAAAGAAAGGAAAGTTTGAACCAAATTGGTTAGGTCCATTTATGGTCACAATAGTATTTGGGTTAGGAGCATATTAGCTATCAACACATGACAAAGATCAACTCGAGGAACCTATCAATAGCATGCATCTAAAAAAGTTTTATGTTTGAAAAAGCAAAAAAATCAAAAACAATGAAAAAGCAGAAAATCAAAAAACAGTGAAAAAAAGAAATAATATGAGAAAAAATGCAATAAAAATAGATGGTGAAAACCTAGCAAATAGGTGCTATCTCTTCCATCTATTAGTTCATGCATTTTTACACTTGCACTCATTCATTTTCCATCAACATTGATCATAAACAAGCCTTTGTACATACGAAGACATCCCAGGTGGCTTCTTGCCATGGTTTGGTTCATTGGATATATCATAACAAATTTGTTTCTAGGCTTGGGGCAAAATCCTACACCTAGTTGGGGGCAAACTCTTGATCATTTTGAGCTTAATCAAATAGATAGAAAAACAGTTAGACAACTCTTATCAAGCAAAAACTGAGACATCCAACATTGAACACAAGATCAAACTATCAATTATCAAGCTATCACAAAGTCAATCTTAGCACATCACACACTTTTCAGTGGATAATATCTTTTGGATAATGATTTTAACATGATTTCTTAACTTTTCTATATTGATTTTTGCTATCATGATTTCCAAGTGACTCCAGGATGTCTTTGACTAGAGGAACAAGGAAGGAACATGATATTTTATTGTTTGCTGTCTGAAAATTAATCATTAATCTATGCAAATTTGTCTCAAGACATGATCATCAAAGTCATTGAAGACATTTCTGATTTACGTATTAAAATGATTAATACTACCTATTTTACACAAGCAACACTCAGGTCATCTCGGTTCAATTATACCTTGATGCTTGTGCTAACTTGATATATCGAAATCTAGGAAAATAGTGCTCAGGTCATCATGGTTTAATTATACCATCGATGTTTGCACTCACTTCCCACATTTCAAAAGCTCAATGATGACAAAATGCAATAACCCAGTGACTAGTTCAGTCGTAGCTTTGCATTCCATAGGATTTCATTTACATTTTAGCTTGCATTTCATTCTTGCATGGGATCCCACATACTCCTTTTATCCAAGGTTAAGTCTATCATGGGAATCATCAAAGTATCATCACAAGTGTATATAGAATCAAAATAATGACTCATATATCTTCAGATATTGTCGACCCAGCGAACATCTTATGCTATCTCTCTCAACAGAATCAACATTAGCATATCCAAATATTTCTACAACTTAATATCAACAAACTGTCAGTTCTTTATCTAATCAACCTTATCAAATCAAATCAATCAATCAAACCTAATCAATCTATCATGTCTTAAACATGATGTATCCTTCCTGAAACTAGATGATCTGATTCTGATTCATGTCTTATACAGGATGTATCCTTCCTGAAACAGATGCTCTAATCATGTCTTATACAGAATGAATCCTTCCTGAAACTAGAAGCTTTGATCATCTTTGTCTTATACAGGAGGTGCCATTCCTAAAACCAGACTGAACCTAATCAACCAAGATTTTTCAATCTTATCAATCTAAGAAATCAAGCTAATCGAAGAACTCGCATTTTCATCAACCACAGTTGCAAAAATAAAATCAAATCTATCAGGATATCAATTTCACAGAACACTCCAAAGATCAATTATCTCAATTGATCTCCTGAGGGGGCATCATCATACCAAAATTTAGCAATCAAGAGCTGGGGCATTCTATCAAACCAATATCATCAAAATGAGATTATTCTTTGAATCAACGTGTCATCACACCTTGTTCAAATAGGGGCAAAATGTATACACCTAAAATGGTCTGGAGATAATTAATTAAATAAGCAATTATTTAATTAATCCTCCTCCCCAATTTAATTAACTTCATCAACAATTTGATTAAATCCTCCTTTTTCATCTACTTATTAATAAATCTCAGGATTTATTTAATAGGTTCATTTCAATAATCCCCTTTGTTTAATTAATTCAAATTAATTAATTCTTCCCCATTAAAATCATTTCTTCTAATCTCTAATTAATTAAAACAAATCAATTATGAGTTTTTGAAATTAATTAGCCTTTTCATATTAATTGAATTTCTAAATTCAAATTATTCTAACTTTTAACCACCTAACCTAACATTTCGTAAACCTAACCCATTCTACCTACCCACATGTCCCCTTTCATCCAACCTCTTCTAGAAGCTTTGTGACACTTTTCACTAAGTGTTCCCTTTCATCCAACCCCTTCTAGAAGCCTCTTGACACTTGTCACCATAGAGATGACAAATGTTCCCTTTAATCCAACCTCTTTGCCAACCTCCTCCAATTTCACCATTGATATCTTAAGACTTAATCTTGACCATTGATTCCTGCCACCTCACCCCTAGCCTTGCAAATCCTATAAATAGACCCCATTTTGGAGCACAAAGGGTCCCTAATTTGAATCCCATCTCATTTTCATCTTATGCATTATTACTATAGTCATCTAGCTTCTAGTTTATCATTTTAAGCAATGTTATCATGTTCAATCTTAGCCTAATTGTATCTTCATTCTAGATTATTTTCTAGAATAATCATGAAATCATGTAGCTTAATCATGCTATCATTGCTAGATCATGCATCTTCCTCATTTAAATCCTCCATCTAAGTGTAGTCAAGTCACTGGAATTTGCCTAATCAGATCTGAGAGCAAAATTCATACTCGCATTTACTAAGAGGCAATAGATCGATTAGCTATGGTTTTATCTTTCTTTGATTTAAATTCATTAACCATTGCTTGTAATGATTTATTGAGTTTTTTGTGTTTTCAGCTACAGGTACACATCACAGTACATGACACTACCTATAACCACCTAACAACTAAAAACAGAAAATATAACAATTAATCATTATTTTATATAATAACCTATGTTAAGATTCACTATTTTCTAACACCTCCCATTCATAAAACATCTCATTAGATGTTGGTTTCCACCAAAAATACATCCAATTCTAATTTTATCTTTATACGCATATAAAGAAGGAAAAAATAAAGTATAGCCAAGAGCTGCATAGTCTTTGTCTTAGTGGTTATTTCTTCTCATTACCTAATTGAGTATTCAAATAAATTCTCTCATTCAAACTTTCAAATTAAAATAATATTTTTACCAAATTATAACCAATTATATATTCAATGGCTCATAGATCCTAAAGTGATTGTACTCCAAGTTTTATAGAATGAATCTATGTACTCTAGATTTCTAAATTCAACTATTTAAATTACACTCTATACCTATAGAAATGCACTGTAAGTTATCAAAATAAGA
The DNA here is from genome assembly GCF_030272615.1 of Cryptomeria japonica. Lineage (NCBI taxonomy): Eukaryota > Viridiplantae > Streptophyta > Pinopsida > Cupressales > Cupressaceae > Cryptomeria > Cryptomeria japonica. The sequence goes on along the minus strand of NC_081411.1, from coordinate 5,430,223 downwards.
TTTCACATTGCATCATTTAAACTATCTGAAATAACTTTATACTTATTGCCAGACATATTAAATATAGTTACATGTAGATACCCTTCAATCTCTTGAGAATAAATATGTGCCATACATTGTTAAGTTATGTTAAAATACCCTAGTCACAAGTAATATAAATTGGCATCTAAAATAGGAGAATGGAAAAAAGATAACATAACTTCAACGACCATAATTTGGATATCTTTCATCATGGCTTTAATCATGGGTCAAGGTTGCAATGGCTATGTTATGTCCAACATTGATTTCTCCAAATAATATCATTGTGAAAGATTTACAATCAAAACAACCTTTTAATATATTCATCATTAGCAATGTCACAACTAGTCCATGTTCCCATTTTTTTAGTTATAAATGACTTATAGTAAGCGACCAGAGAGTTTTTTAGTGGCGAATCTTCGCCAATTGATGAATTCTACATATTTTTACATTTATTTTTTTAGGAAATGGCGAATAGTCTAGGGCAACATTGTGTTCAAATCGCTTGGAATTTTAGGGTTAATGGTTGTTGGTTAACAGATTTGTCTCCTTGAAATTTTAACTATTATCTTCTTAAAGCAAAATATGACTTTGTTTTACCCTTTAGAAAGAAACAAATATACCAATAGTTGGAAGAATTAATGAAAACTCAGCCTCTGCATTAGAGGGCAGCTCCTCATATGATTTACAATGAATTTATTATATAATTGATATACTAACACTTTTAACCAGAAAGCATTGAAAGGCTCCAACATTTATCCATCAACACAAATAAACGCCTTCAAAACTGCAACATAGGAAAATGTCTCAAAGAATACTCAAAGGAGAGCTCACAAACTCTAATTCATAACATTCTTGTTGTATAAATTCAAAGCAAAATAAAGACTCAGCAATAACTAATGGCTCGATCGATACTCTCTCATGCTTCATAGAGCAAGGGGGATCAAGCAAATCAATACAATGCGAGTCATCCAACAACCAATAATAAACATGAACTGAAAAGGAATACATAGATAACTGATCATCAAATTATATTGTGCCCATAACAGCTTAAGAAAGATTATGAATCTTAGAATGCACAGATTCAAAGATAACACAATAATTCATTGATAACCAGTCATTGTATCATCCAAACAATTCATATCAAAATTCTATCTACTGCTCCCAAAATCACAGTTTTTGGAACCCACACAAAGACAAGCTCTTCAACTTAAATAGCCACCAGGCCATAGTTTTTACATGATCAAGTAACATTTACTTTCACCTAGGTGAAAGAAACCATTTAAAGCAACATAAAAGAAAACTAAACTAACAACCACTAAAAGGCTGACATTTCATTCTCAGATCAACTACAGAGGAAGTTATGGGCTTGTCCTGGTTTGCTGCAGAACCATGCCATTCAAGGTGCACTACTGAGAAGTTTAAGATAACTTGGAAATAGGGCAGACCAATGTGCAGGATCCTTTGCTTCCACACTTCTTTGTCCATATTTACCTATGTAACTTTCGCCTTGTGAACCTCTAAATGGTCCAAACAGACAAAGAGCATTGATTCAATCCTTGTTTCTTTTGAAAATTCATCAGTGGTCAAGGATTTTGTTGTTTGAATGAACTGGATCCTTTCTTGAAATACCTTAGTCATGTTTATAGCTTCTTCAATTACCTTGGCGTCCTTCATGAGTTGAATATCAATACACTTGAGGTCCTTCTGCATCGTGTCAATCAAGTCAATCAGTCCTTTGAGTAGCTTGGTGGATTCTTCATGGCCCTACTTGATGGTCGAATTGCGCCATTCCACATTTTTCTTTGACATGTACAACACATTGTCATCTAAGTTCTCCACTAGTTTCTCAGCCAGGAATTTCATCACTCCATACTTCTGAACATCGTTCATCTATGCGAGGACTGCTACCCACTTAATCCTTTCTTTTTCCCAGGTGGCTGTTTCTAGTTCAAGCTCTTTACTCACAGTTTCAGCATCCTTATAAACTTTAACCAGATTACAAATATAATCAGACCCTTGTATTATCAGATCCAACCATTTATTAAACATCTCCATCACTACCTTGTTCCTTTGAACTTGATCTAGCATCTTCTGGTTTGCTGGTGATTTAGGGTCAAATGACACTGGTATTTGTGATAATGGTTGGGGGTTTGGGTCATTGATAGAATTGATGTACTGAGCCATCTGTGTGACAACTTGCTTAGTTATCTCTTATCCTTTTCATCTTTCCAAGTCCTTGAAATTATCCTCTTCGTGGAGGATTCCAGATGTTTAACATCTACAGCTCTTGAAGCAACCACCAAATCTATCTTCTCCATAGTGAAATCTTCCTCCTTAGCCTTGTCTGCGTCTCTTCTAGGAATGGGTTTGGCAACTTCTACTGTCCAATGACTTGTTGTGTCATCCACATCAAGAATTGCTTGTGTTTTGAGCTTTTTGGGCTTTGATGTCTTTCCCAAGCATCTGCTAACCATGTCCTCTATCAGAATTATGACTAGCACCACACTCCTCTTTTTCCCAATGGTGGCTTCTAGCCATCTTGGTGCGATTGTAGGTTCCTTAGGTGGTAGAGTGGTTTGTGCATCTGGTGAAGTAACAATTACTAAGGTATTCATGGGATCCTGTTGAACTTTAACTTCTTTATTTGTGTCCATTTCTTGCATCCTAGGCTCGCTTTGATCCTGTGAATCCATTGTTTGTTCAAGCTCTTCACTGGGGTCTAAGTCTACAATAACCTATCTCAGGATGGGTTCCTTACTCTTCTTTTTTCTTCTGGACCAAGTTACTTGGGCAGCTGTAAGACTGGGTGGTGACCTTTTTGATCTTCTCAGTTGGATTTTCTCTACAATAGGCTTTGAGACACCTACAACATCAACAACTTCATTAGTGGCAAAAATAGGAGATTGAACCACAATGTATGAATCAATTCTTGATTTATGTGAGGACATGTGAGGTCCCTTTCTTAAACTTATGATTCCTCAACCATCTCTCTGTTCTCCTGACAACATTAAAGGTTATTGTTTGGATAATGTCATCTTCCTTTTTGTTCCAATCAATTTCTGGAATTGGTTTCCCTTCAATCTCGATATCAAACTCAGGATCCAAAATATTCCTCTCTGTATCTTCTGATATGCCAGATATATTAATTGGGAGCCTCATGGTAGTTATCTGCTGTAAAGTGAATTTGGACCACAGTCTCTTTCTCACTTCATAATCATCCTTGTAGTTCTCCCAATAATCCTCTATCTGAGGTTCATGGCAAAAGTGACTGTCTACATTAAGGTTCTCCCTTGCATAACCCTTACTGTCAAATTTTTACCTTGCCACATATGGCTGCAGGTTCATTCTTTTGAACTCTAGATCTAGATTCAAGGCATCTGATACAAACTTGCAACTATAATATCCGAGTTCAACGGGAAATACCACCCCGGACTCACCCTTTGCTCCTAATCTTTTATCTATGTGGGCCAACTGCCTGCTCACTTCTATAAGCACGTAGCTATCAAAAGTGTACCTGGGTAGTTTGAATGGTTGGCCTTCAAAGCCACCTACCTGTATGTAAGTAAACTGAGGAAATTGGATAAAGAAACTTCCATATATACTCACAAATTCCATAGCTACAACTAACATTCTCCTATTTGCATCACCCTAAATCTCAAAGGCAAGTTTCCCTGCGAAGACTCCATTCCACTTGTCAATCTGCTCAAGATGTTTCTATTGTTGCAACAGAGGGTAAAAATTGTAAACCCTCATTCCATCAATCCAAGGTTCATTAGGTAGTCCAGGCCAATCCCTTGTGCAAGATAAAATGTAGAAAAGGTAAGAAGACATGTAAGACCCTGTCATCCCCACAAAATTGCTCAATCCTTTGTGAAGTCTCTCTACAATTACTTGAGACCAATCCAAAAATCTGTCACCGGATAGAACCACTTGGATGAAAAATTATATCCAATCCTCCCAGTAAAAGGAATGTGAATTTCCCTTTACTCTATTCAAAAGTATAACAATGTCCCGCACCTCTGGGATGAAATGCTCTCTAGTCAAGGGCTTGGGTAATCATGATCCTCCTTTCTGAATCTTCAAGAGCCAATTTCTGGCAATTATACTCCTGTACTTGCTCTTCTTTTCGGAGAAATAGGCATACGAATTCCCAATAGTCCAGTCCTCATACTCATCCTTATATGGAATACCCATTTCTACCATCACTATTTCTCTATTAATTCTGACTAGCTCCTCACTATCGCAGGTTTTGATACATCTATTCTCAGAGTCATATCTGTTCATGCATGCCAACACTAAATCTGGGCACGGTGTGACAAGTGGGAACACATCAGCTTCCACAAGACCACTCTTAACTATCTTTTCCATTAATAAACTGATCTGAGGGTTCTTGGTTCTTTCCAGGAAATCCCCTAAATCTACATGGACTAAGGAGGTGTCTTCCAATTCTGGCAAAATACTTACTAGACATGAGGTCTGGCCAAGCTTCGGCAGCATTAGCCTCATGTTAACTATCTACCCCCTTAACCAAGAAATTTTAACAAGACAAAATCCTACCCCCAAAATTTAGAGATTTCCCTTTTCTATACTAATAAAAACCTCAGAACTCAAAGAAACACAACTTAGGAGAAATCAACTGAACTTATCCGTTACTACCATGAAAACTGGAAATTCTTCTGGACAATAGAGCTGGTTTTACCTTCGGCACCTTCAATTTACTGAAGTATGGAAGTTGTGACCTTCTTAAATATGGAAATAAATTCATACACATTTTCTTTAATCAGACGGATAAATATCTTTAGAGCTACACATGCTTCAACATGATTCACCCAAGCATGCAGAGTAATGGTGAAATGACACAGACTAACACCTTCTTAATTATCCATCACTTCCACACAAGTAATTTGATGTTCTTATGATTACTTTCCACATTTAGAATTTTAAATTGCTGAATAAGGGAATATTCCTTCTTGTCATGCTGCTTTTATTTCCACCAAAAAGCTTTAGAGATAGTTTTGAAATAAACCTGTGAACCTTGAACCGTTTGAAAAAAAAGGTTCATCGGTTAAATGTTCACTTAAGAAATATAATAGTGAGTGGGCGGCACACAAAACAACATCGGGAATGAGCGACAAAAGAAAAGGACTATTAAACATGAACCTTGAACCTTTTGAACCACTTGAAATTTTGTTCAAGGTTCAAGATCGCATATCAACTCAAAACATAAGGACTCATGCTCATCATATAACGATACATTTCCACGACTCATGAAAAGGCATTTTGAACTTTGAAACTTGAATCGCTTGAAATTTGGTTTAACGGGTTCAAAACTTCAATGACCACAAACAAAAGCGCACTTGTTTGCATGGCAACAAAGACCACAAATGACTCTTTTACAAAATGTGCTTTGAACCTTGAACCTATTGAACTCTTTTTTTTGAAAGAGTTCAACGGTTCAAGTACGAAGGAAAACAAATGACCCAACGAAACTAAAAGCACAAAAGGCAACCTGCAAGCAAGAATACTTTAAAAGGGAAAAATTATAGGTGGACTAACAATGGTACACTGTATTCTAGCTTCACCATTGACCACACACCGTTTGACATGCATGCCTTTAATATTCACCTAGAATCACTCGGATGTGGGTATTAGATCACCTCCGTTGTTCGCCAGCAATAGTAAAATGACCACATACCTAGGACCTAATTCACCAATGGTAAATTAAATGTTCATTGCACGTGTCAGCCAAATTTGGGAATATCAATTAAAACATTATAAGCATTCTAGGACCCATTTCGCCCCACTTAAATTAAATGTTCATTGCATGCCCACACAATTCGCCAAAAATGCAGTCATGGATTGATATAAATACACTCTTTCTTACAATTTGTTCATGTTTGATTAGTAAATTTGGGAGCTCTTGATTCGCATTCCGCAAATTGAGTTGGAATGTCGAAGTTCATTGTAGGGTGGAGGGCAATAGTTACAATCCTGCAACATAGGCCTAGGCATTCCTGACTCCTAATTTAGAGAATTGAGAAGGCATAAAGGTGAGTAATCATTTCTTCATACTTGATAGTATTAGTTTTAACTTTTAATTTGTAGTGAGAGGTCAAGACTCAAGATGTCATAGTTAGACATGGGTGAGACTCCTCAGGGTGGTGAAGGGATTGAGATGTCACAGAAGGGTGAGACTAAGACTCCTCAGGGTGTTGAAGGGATTGGGATTTCAGACAAGGGTAAGACTCCCCAGGGCGGTGAAACTAAAGGGATTGGGAGGCCATCAAAACACCCAAAACTTAAACTTAAAGATACTACCATAAAGTCTTTCTTTGGAATTGGCAAAGTTTCTGGTCCATCAACTTTTGCAGTTGCAGAAGCCATTCATAATAGCTCACCACCACCACAAGGTGGGATTGTCATTGAGTTGAATGCATCAAATGAGGATGACAATACTAACATGATAGAAGATGTTCTAAGGGATACACACAATGAGATAATTCACTCGGATGCAAATGCTAGTACTGAAGATGATGTTGGTAGGAAGAAAAGAAAAAGGAAAGTAAAACTAGGGTGACAGTGGGAGATGACAAGGAGTTTTAATATTGATTGGGTAGCAAAGTACCCATTCATTGAATCGGTCCCAAACAATAATGAATAACCAACAAAATGCAGTTGTAAGATTTGTAGCTGCAAAACTAAAAGAGAGAAGAAGATGCAGCTAAAGTTTGACACCATAGAAAAGCATATTGGTAAGGTTTATGAAAAATAAATCATAAATGGAAAGGAAACACGAGTAGTAAGATGGAAATCAAAGGAAGAATGTCTTCATGTTAAGTATGTCATGGAATATGAAGAGCATAACCACAAAATGACATTGATTGGTAATAGTGGATTTGGAAATACAATCAAGGTTGGGCTTGAACATGCAGTGAAAGATGCAAACCTAGCAAAGATTGTTCAGATGAGTGTTATTTTTCATATTCTATCGAGAGGGCGTCCTATGAAAGATTTCCCATAATTTAGTAATTTATTATCTTTTTTGAATCTTCCTCACTATCCTATGTCACATTGGTCAATAAATGCTAGATGGAAAATGGCAAACTCTCTCACTGAGGTGGAAAAGAAAAATTTACAAGAGAGTGTAAAAGAGTCAAATTTCATTTCATTATCCATAGATGAAGTTACTGTGGTAGATAACACTGCTTGGGTTTGTATGCATGTGTATACCATAAAAGAACACGTCCGCTAACCTCATCTACTCCATGTTCATAAAATGAGGGGCAATTCAACAACAACAAATTTATATTTGGAAGTTAAGAAAGATTTGAATGAAATTGCTGGTATGGATGACTTGACAATTGCCAAGAAGTTGGTGTATGTTGGAGCTGATGGAGCTGCAGTAATACAAGGTCAAAGGACTGGTCTTTGCACAAGATTACAAATTGGTATTGCACCATACATGGTTGGTATTCACTGTATGGCCCATCAAATGAATTTAGCATATAGAATTGTAATAAATTTCCCTACAGTGTCAAAAGTTGAAGATCTGGTCCACGAGCTCCACTCATACTTCTTCCGAAGTCCTAAATGTTTTGCAGAATTTTAGATTTTTGTTGAGGGAGTAACAATAGGAAACAAGCTTCTCAGGGATGTTGAGACTAGATGGATCTCCTTGCATGGACCAGCGGAATGATTTCTAATAGAATATAAATCCTTGATCAGACTAATGTATGAGCAACGCCTCACAACAGACAAAGATCTTGATCTCTTACATAAATTAAGTGATATAGAGACTCTGTTAACTTTAGCTAGTCTTCTCCCCATGCTAGATTCAATGAAAAAACTTGTTAAGAAAGCCCAAGACAGAACTATGTATATCAATGAGTATAGCACTCTACGTAAAATGACATGCTTGAGCCTGGATGGTCTATATTCAGATCTAACAGGGCGAAGCCCAAATTTTTTTAGGTGGCAGATAATTACAGATTTGAATCATGCTGATTTTTTTTTACATTTCAATACAAAAAATGAGTTATGTATCTTTGTAAAAGGATTTCAGATACCAATGCACTAATCTAAGACGGGCAAGTAAGGCAGAGCACTACCAGTTAAAAAGGAAGATTTTGACACTGTTTGTTAAATCTGTCAGTGATAATTTGAAGTCTATTGCAAATGAACTTTCAATTAAGATTTGTGAAAGATTCCCTTGAGAAAAAATACTTGAAGCCATGGGTTGTGTGCATCCTCAATTTTGGCATTCAATTGGAGATAATCCAAATGACGCAAAGATGTTTCATAAAAAACTAGAGGAATTGATATTGACATTTTCAAAAGATGTATATTGAAATGGACAACCAATAGAAGAAATTTTAAATTAAAATCATCTTAAAATACAATGTAAACACTTTGCATTTCTTATGAAACAACAGTTGGTTAACTTGGAGAATCCATTTGAACCTGGATCAATCACAAGGCTTTGGAAAAGCATAGATCAAAGTGAAGCATTGTGTATTGCAATACCAGAATATTTGAAACTTGTTGATTTATGTCAAAAAATGATATTGGGGTCGGTGGAATATGAGAGATTTTTCAATGCATTAGGGCTTTTGAAATCAAAGATCAGAAACAAATTAGACAAAAAATTGGAAACTTAAGGAGGTTGTTTGTAACTCAGTATAATGTTAGAGATTTTCCATATGATAGGGCACTGGCAATCTAAAATTCCATGCGTGAAAGATGAGGGATGTGCAATACTTTAAAAGCTGGTGGTGCTACTACTAGTGCTAGTGCTGAGACAAATGATGGATCGCAGACTCAGAGTTAGCATGAAGATGAAGAAATTTTTGAATACTCGACTCAGAATGAAGATGAACCTGTTAGTACTAGTCAGTTTCCAGATCTTGAGTCCATTTGGGATATAGAAGCCTCAGATTGAGTCACTAAAGTGAATTAGCAGTCAGTTTATAGGTATTTATAATTATACTATAGTTCTTGAGTCATTAAAATTTCAATTTGCAATACTATAGTTGTCATTGATGATTTTTGATATTGTATTCCTTGAATTTGTCAATCAGAACGGATACTTATTTCATATTTTTAATTGTGAATTTGAATTATTAGTAAACAATTAGAATTTATTTTCTGAACTATTACTAAAGAATTGAATTATTAGTAAATTGGTTCCACATTATGTTGAACATGAAATGCAACAATTTGTGTCACAAGATCCATAAAATTATTCATATTACATAACTGTTAGAATCTTTCTACTATTCTACATTAACTGCTTAACATGATGTTCATGGCGATTAGGGTTTTGTGTTTGTTTTTTTGTCTTAGTTGGCTAGTAAACCGAAGTTGTCATGCGTTGAAAATTTGAGTTGTCCTCTCTTTATTTGTCCATGTCAACATCAAGTGTAGTCAAAGGGTTGGTCAGACAATGATACATGTTTAATGTTTCATCTCTAACTCATAGATAAATTTCATGTTTAACAATTTAAGTGGCGAGTTAGCGAGTGTTGGTTTGGGTTTAAATTGTGAGGTCTCTAGTTTTTTGAGTGTTAGCACTTTATATTAGCGAGCTGGAGAGTGTTAGAATTTCTCTTGAAACATGATGTAGTATGCTCCAACATTTTTGTCAACAAAATGCTTATCCTCCAGATTCTTGAATTTTCTTAATGAAAGGTTTTTTTAGAACTATGAATCAATTTTTCCATAGCTTGGCATTCAATCCTCAAGAATCTTGACTAGTCTCCTTATTAGTTTTAGTGAGATTTCTTGTTGGATATTAACCAACAAAATCAATATCATTCTATATTTTTTAAACTAAGTTTATCACACAAAGAGTGTAGATAATGAAAGAGAGAAAGATGGTGTGTATGAATGGTGGATGTCAACACATTTGTTGCAAAATATGCAAGAAGAACGGAGGTTGGAAATTCCAAATTTCAAGCAAGATATACAAGATTTTTTGCCAGTCGTTTGTTTACATCACTTGAATTTAAAATAAGAAAATGGACATGAAAAAAGATAATGGAATTGTAGAGGAGCAGTGGAAAAATTGAACCCTAGTGACTCCATTCAAAAGAGGGGCTTGAATCCACTGGATCCAAATCCAAGGGAGACAAGGATATGAATTCCATGTGGATTGCAAGGGTTGAAGCATGATTTTCCCTCTTTTGTAAAAGAAAAAGTTAACTTGTTGACTATGTGAGAAAGGGACATAAAATGAGTAAAATGTGGATCTATCGGTTTGGGATCATGATGTAACTTCAGATCTGAGATATTTAGATGGATATGGATCTTCCCTACAAATTTAGAGAAAAGTCATCAGGACTATGTTGAAAGTGCACATGGTCCTCCGAAAAATCCATGAAACGAAAAGGGATTTTCTTCCTTTGCAAATGGAGTCCAAATTTGAAAATACACCTGCAACCTACACACATAAAAGAATGGAAGAAGGGTTGTGGATAGGGGTTTACCTCAGTCAAACCATGGTTAAGGAATCAACCTTGAAAGAAAGTAATTGCAAATGCTTAAATGTAAATAATGGAAATGTATACCTTGTAGATTTGTAATTTATTGATGATGGTTGCTTTGCTTCTTGAATGAAATCACAAGTGTCGCATGAAATGGCATGTAACATGACAAAACCCTAACATACCCACATGCTTGCAAATGAATGTTGTAATGTTGCTCCAATGGAAAAATGAAGAAAAATTGAATGCTTGGATGTTTGATGATGATAATGAAGGTTGCCTAGCTTGAACTCTGCCTATTGTGTATTTTGTGTATATGAAAATGAGAAGACCAACTCCCTTTTATACATGCCTAGAGGATTAATTTTCATCCACCAAAGGCCGACAAAGAGGAATGCAAACCCCAAAGGTCAAATTATGCATAGGGGACTAGGCATACCCATCTTAGGGCCACCCTAAGAGGTGGGGAAAGGGGCACCATGCCCCTATCCTAGGGGGGAAATGGGTGCCACACCCCTGTCCTACCCTATTTTAGGGTCTGGATAGGGTCTAAAGGTAGACATAGGTCTTGAACAAGGATGGGTTCAAAGGTGAAAGTGCAGAAAGGGGTCTTGGTTGGGAAGGAAGATGTCATCGCCAAGGTGAGGGCCTCAAATATGGTTAAAATTTCTAAGGTCGCAATTTTATGACACTACAGATCTATAACCCATTTCCTTAATCAGTTTGACAAATGAAACATGAGTAAGGGAAAAATTAGAGAGACTTCTTTCGAAATCTAGCTCTGATACTGAATGTTGGAATCTAAAACAAAGCATGGAATCTAACAATTCTTCATTCATCAAATCATTCATTAACCCTATGAGACAAGCAACACTATTAGGAGTTTCTAGGAATAGCATATGAAATTTTTGGCTAAGATATATAATTTTATGTAATATGAAATGATGAGGTTTAAAACTGTTATCTAGTAGTTATTGATCTCTTGATAATAATGGAGCTTGAGCTTCTTATATGGTAAATCTTCTTCATGTAGATAATATCTAATGTAAAAACACATTGCAATGCCTTTATAAATTATTTCTATCAACTAACCAACTAGATAGCAACTAATAAGTAACAAATTAATAACCAATCTTTATTTTATACAATAATCTATGTTAAGCACTATTTTGTGTCATATTCATCACTATTCACCCAAATCTATTTCTAGCTTAAATAATTTAAACATCCTTCTTATATAATCAACTGTAGATATATAAATTCAAAAAATTGTTTGTCTCCAATCCTCATCCCAAAAATTAAATAGATAAAATTTAAATATTTATTTTTTATATTTTTCATTAAGTCAAATATAATTAATTAACCTCAAGTAATCATCCACTCACACATTCCTAATACTATTAATTACCTCTATGAGTCCCAATGCTTCACCTCTATGAGCATCACCTAGATGCAATGAGTGGCAAGTGCACCATTCATTCTCATGAGAGATGGCTTCATGTGAACCGCTACTCATGAATCATGGGTCAATGAGTTTGACTTAGAAAAATACACAGTTGATTCCTAATAGCAATATCATAAATATTAATTACATTTAATTAATGAAAGAATACAATGGAAGGGTAAATTCTAATGAAGACCTACCCAACTCCTAATATAATTAATTAAATATATTATATTATTCAGATCAACCAATATAACTTAGCATAAGGGATGTGCGCCACATGTCCATCCACCTCAATACCTTATAATACAATATCCCTAGTTACCTAACAATGTCTCTATTAAATGGTGATGTATTAGTTTTAGTATTTTACCATTTTTTGATTATGTCAAATTTTTTTAAGTTGTTGACATGAGAGTTGGGTGCACAATTAAATTAGGTACCTTTTGTTGATTAGGTTGAAAGCACCAGAATATTGAGAGGGGGGGTGAATCAATATTCCCACAGCTCACAAAAAGGGAATGCTCATTGCAAATAAAATGGTTGGACTGAGAAAGTTTGCATCTCCAAATGCATGAGATCAGTTCCAAGTTTAAGCTCAAATTAGAAATCTTAGACTTTACAGAAGATCTGGTTATCAATGCATACACCAAAATCATTTGAAAAAGGGGCAAGGTAATTTGGACCCGCTGTCACAAGATCAAGCCCAATATCTCCAAAATGTAGATTCCACATGTACCAAGGAAACCATAATCATGAAACTTGAAGAGGGACTTTTGATAATTAACAAAAAGCGTTAACACTAGGACACATAACTAATACCGGGATCAATGAGAACTCCTAACATCGAGATATCGAGGCCAATGAGAACTCATTGAGACCTAAAAAGGTCATAATCCAAAGTTGTCCATAACTCCTGTAGCATCATAAAATTATGATCCTTTCAATTTTTGACCATACTAGGGTCTTCCCATTGGTAATTGAATCCCCAAGCCTGATCAGAGACCCGAGACCTTCTGAATCCTTGAAAAACTGCACTTTCCGCACTCTACACTACCTAAACCCTGCTTTCTATCCTGGATAAGGGTAGGAAAGGGGTGTGCCACTCTTTTCCCTCCTAGGAAAATGGTTTGGTACCCCTATCCCTACCCTATTTTGGGCCCCCTCTGTCCCATCCTTGCATTGGGATTTTCAACTTTGAAGGGAGAAAACTTTCCCTATGTCGGCCTATGACAAAAAATCAGCCTAATACCCCTGATTGATGAATATATAAGACATACTTTTTCCTCGTATTGATATAGAAGAGTTCAATAAGAATAAGAGAAATCAAGTATTCAAGTGCATTCAAGAATTCAAGTATTCAAGCATCTCTTTCAAGCATTGAGCCACTCAAGTCTCCTTTCAAGGCTAGGTGTTGCATTCAAGTAAAGGATTAACCATTAAAGAGGAGATCTCTTTCATCATTCAATCTCACACAAGCAATTGTATCTACATTTCTATTACATCCTCCCTTGAGGTGAATTGCATTTCAGTCTTTCATTTACATTTATAGAGGTTTGACCAAAAGGCAAACCCCCAATCCCAACCCCTTGTCCTCTCTTTTTGTGTGTAGGTTGCAGGTGTTCATTTGTTCTTGCAGATTTGGACTCCGTTTGCACAGGCAGAAAAACCCTTTTTCGTTTCACAGAATTTTTGGAGGACTATGTGCACTTTCAACATGGTCTCGCTAACTTTTTCTCAAATTCACAGGGCAGCTTTGTCTCAACATATTATAGCCAAATCCAGGTGTACAACTTCATCCCATGGTTCTATTTCAAGTTATAATCAGTTATTTTCTACTTTTACACTTTGTCTTGAAACACCTAATTCAAACAATCTTTCCATTTTAAAAGAAGGGTTAGCTTGTCATTTCCACAATATCTTTATCGATTCATTTAGCATTCAATCTCTTCCCTAAGAGATTGGATCTAGTGAATTTCCCCTTTCTTTTAAATGAAATGTGCGTGAGTTGGTTGAAGGGAAATCCGCAGTGAAACTTTTGTCTCTCCTTGGAGGGAAGGAAAGCTTTCCTCTATATCTCCCCTTCATGACACTTTTCACCCCCATTACATTTTGGTGAACTCAACGTCTTGCATGCTTTACATTGAAAATCATTGCATATTTTTCATTTACAAGTTTAATTTTTCTGCAAACTTAGTGGTTAATTCATTCAAAACCTTAGTTTTTAAAATTGAAATTGAACTTGTTTTTTGTAAAAATTGCATTGTTTCTCAAACTCAATTTCTTCATTGTCTTGTTCAATTTGCAAATCAAATTTACAAAATTAAGTGGTTAATTGTCAAAACCATAATTTTCCAAAATAATCTTGAAATTGTGCAAAAAATGAACTTCCATTTAATTTTCAGATTTGTTACTGTTTTTAGACTTGTCCTCTTTCCTAAAATTCAAAATTTCAATTTCCCTTTTTCCAAAACTCAAAATTCAAAATTTAAGTGGTTAGGTCCTAAAACCCTAATTTTTAAATTTAATTGGGTTTTGTGCAAATTTCAATCAATTTCAGTTTTCTAAACCATCTTTCAAGGTGTCCCTAACCATTAGGTTTGACCTTTTTCAAATTTGCAATTCAATTCCTTTTTTTTCTCAAAACCCTAATAGGGTCCTATTTTCACATTGAAACATTAATTTCACCTATCTAGAGATCGTAAAATCCACCAATTTTTAGGGGATATCTTTAAAATCATTGTAACTTTGATCCCTGAAAATTTTCAAAAAATTTGGGAGGACTGTGTGCACTTTCAACACAGTCCCCTGTTTTTTTCTTGAAATTTTGGGAGACTATTATGACTATATTTAATAGATTAAATCTAGAAAATTGGCTGATTTTGTCAATTTTTGATCCATCTAAAATTGAAAATACCTTCAAAATTTGACATTTTAAATTCAAGAATTTTTAAAAAATAAGTGGTTAAGTATACTCTGCCCTGATTTAAAAAAAAATTCTAATCTTTTCAATTTTAAAATTAAGTGGTACCCCCTTGGCCCTAATTTTAAATCTCAATTTATTTTCATTCATCATGTAATTATTTTTGTAAATTGTGTCATTTCTCCTTTGCACAAAGTTCAAATTGTCTAATCATTATCTTCTTAAATTTTGCATTATTCAATTTTTGAAAACTTTGTTCCCACAATTTTAAATTCAAAATTCAAATTCAATTTTTCCCTCTAGTGCATGAGTTTAACCACTATTATCCCTACCTATACTATCTTCATTAGATGAAGCATTAGAATTAAGGCTTACCAAGGTTTAATTACCGGGGAGATGGACCATAATTTGGGTGACTTCTTTAATGAGGATAATGCTAATTCTTCCCATCCTAGTCATGTCCCTACCTATCCAATTGATGAATCCCATGATGAAGAAGAAGCTTTAAGTTTCCATAGATCAACTTTCAAAATTGGATAGTCAATTTAATAATTTCCAGCAATGGATGTCCCAAGAATACCCTAATAGTGAAGCTTTTCCATTAATTCAAGGCCTTAAACACATGTATTGTGTGGAATAGCTCATATTGTTGATTCTATTGTCATGCCTATAAAGAGTTGTGCCAAAACCATAGGTTATTCACAACCTTCAACACAAATCAACCCATCCATTCTTTTGACTACTCCTATGACTAGTGTTCCTACTTTCACCTCAAAAATCATGGCTACATCAACACAAAATGTCATTCCTACAACCATTAGTCACGGGGGAAATCCCTTTTCTTCATTTAATCCTCCATCTTTACCTATGTATTCAATGAACATTTCTATTATCCCTCAACAAATCAATGTGACACAAGGGGGCAATTCATTCAACAATTTTATTGCTCCTTTAAGTGTCCCATTTCCTACTCAATCATCACCTATGCCTACTTATCATAATGTCCCACCACCTTATTCTCAATCCATGCCTTCTTTCAATAATATCACACCACCTTCTCAATCAACCATGTCTAACATCAATTCTTCTACCGAAGTGACCATTAACAATCTTGCTCAAACCGTGTCTTTCTTACAACAAGAAATTGCTTTCATGAGTCAATCCAAGTTTAGTGTGCCCACATTTGATGTTGCGAGCCCACTATCTCTTGATATTGTTAAATTCATCCCACCTAAGCATGTTGAGGTCCCTCAATAGAACTTTATAATGGAAAAGGTGATCCTCTAACGCATGCCAAAATATTTCAAACCTTGTGTACTAACTTTGCTTATGATCAAAGATTGCTTGCAAAATTGTTTACAACAACACTAAGAGATAAGGCTTTACAATGGTATTTCTCTTTGCCTTCTTATTCTATCACTTCTTTTCAACAATTAGCAAATGCTTTCATTCAACAATTTCAAAACAACATTGGTCCTAAAATCACTTTGACTGATTTAATGCATTGTAAACAAGGTGTTAAAGAAAAAGTGACTGATTTCATTGGTAGATATAAGCATTTGTATGCTCAATTTTTTTTCTTGTACTTGATAATGATATTCAAATAATTTTCATTTCTAATTTGCAAAAGGATATTAGGTAAAATTTTATTTCATTTGAGTTTACTTCCATTCCGCAATTGTGCACAACACTCCATAATTATCAGTTGGTTGTGATTCAAATGGAGCAATCTACTCCTATGGCTCCAAGTGATAAGGGGGATAGTGTAAAACAACTGTTTGCAAAGTTTAAACCAACAAAAGGCTTCATCAAATTCAATGATACAATCAACAACAAAAATGTGAATGCTACAACAGGTGTGCCTCCTATTTCCAAATTTTTCAAAAGAGAAGGACAATTTACTCCTTTGAATGAACAAATACATACTATTATGTCTTAGTTGTTACAAAGAAATGTAATCAAACTTCCTCCTATAAAGCCAGTTGATCCATCTAAGCTGACACCCCCCTATTTTGATAACAATTCCTTTTGTCAATATCATCGTCAGCTTGGTCATGATACTGAGACATGTTTTGTATTGAAAAGATTCAAGATTTGATTGATAATAATACTATATCTGTCGCAAGTGTGAATGCTAAGGGAAACAAATGAGTAGCTCCTCCTAGTCAAAATCTTAATATTTTCACCGATCCTTTGCCTTCTCATACCTCTAACGTGATTGAGACTAAACATACCTCTTTCTCTCCTTCTAATCTCACTACCACAACTCTGAATTTGGTGAATATGGTAGAGAAAGAAGAGACACCTAAGGATCCTTGTATTACATTTCACCCTAGTGAAACTATTAGAGCACCTGATGGCCCTTTATACATAGTTGCAAAGGTTAAGGACATACCTTGTTGTGGTGCTCTTTTTGATCCCTCTTGCATGGTTAATGTCATCACTAAGGAGTATCTTTTCACTCTACATTTTCATAAACCAATATATGATGATACTAATGTGGTTGTGAAATTGTTTGATGGATTCTCTTGTCCTACCATTGGTTCTATCACCCTTCCTATTGAAGTTCACACTAAATCTATGGATTTCAAGTTTGTTATCATTCCTTCTTCTGAGCAATTTTGTGTGAAGTTAGGCTACCCTTGGCTATCTTCCATGAGGTCTATTGCTTCTCCAATTCATAAGTGTTTTAAATTTCCCCATAATGGATAAATCATAACTATTAACCATAGCCTATTTCAACCATCCGAAAGAAGTCCAATTGTTCCTATAGATTTCTTTTGGCCTAAACAATTTCAATCTCTTCCACCAAGGTGCGGTTCTCTTTTCCAATCTTATAAAAAATGGAAGAAAGATATGATCTTATCCTTGATCTAACCTAGATCCCCAACAATTGACATTCCCATCATTCTTGAAGATGAAGTTCTTCCCCTAACGGATAGAACTAATCTTCCTCCTAAGGAAGATTCCCAACTTATTCCTATGAATGTAACTATGCCTTCTCCTAAGAAGAATAGAAATATTCCTCCTAAGGTTAGACATGTGCCTACTCCTCATGATGGACCTGGTCTCCTTTCTACACCTAATATTCCTTCTTTATATGGCACAGTTCCACCTCCTTCCTCTTATAGAGAGAAGAGGCCCGCCTCTCCTCCAATTCAACCTAAAATATCTCAACCTAAACCTTCACATATCAAAGAGGAGAATATTCCTCCTTTAATAAATATTCCTCCTTCTTAGCCTTCCGCTAAGACTTGTTGGAATCATTGTGCGAGAGAACGTCGATGAAGATGTCATGCTTGAGCTCATGAAGTTGTTCCTTAATCTATTCAATTGTTAGATAATTGATTAATCCCAAAGAAACTGAGAAGGGTGGGGTGAATCAGTGTCTAACCGGTAAATGAAAGATTTAAACTTATTTGCAATTCTGTAACTGAGATTAATATGTCAGCAAAGAAACAATAATGTAGTAAACAGAAACAAAGGAATCAACATCAATTCACACCATAACCCAAATATTTTGGCGAGGAAACCCGATAAGGGAAAAACCTCAGTGGGATTTGTGACACACAATATTTACTCACTCGCCATATGAATAAATATTACTTAGTACAAAAGGGGTTTGCACATGCAGGAAGGCCAACTGCCTAGAGCTCACTGCTCAACAAAAAAAAGGGAGTCACACTGACTACAACATCACATTGATGTAAACACAAAATGAACTCTTACAACTTGCAACAAAATGCTGGATGAGTTTGTTGTTATGCTCTATCTGATACTAGTTCTTCCTCTGCCAAAAACCCTAGCCCGTATGCTGTCAAATGATTCTGCTTATACAAAATAGTCTTCGCTCTATTCTACTTCTTATTTGCTCCAAAATAAACACATCAAAATGCATATATAATTATTTGCTATCATATCTCTATCCTATCTCATATTATTGCTTACACACCCTTCAATTGACCTACAAGAACTCATAATAATATGAGTCTTTACAATACAACATGTCAGCCATACAATTATAACTTGCATTATAATTTATTTTGCATAAACAATACTATTGTCAAGTTGGCCTGGAATGCTAGTATAATCTTCTACAGATGTAAACTAGATGCTGATGTGAATAAGCCTTGTTGTATCTGTCAGTGCCGGTAGGTGAAGTCTATTGCCAATTGAACCTGTGGAACCTTTTTGCCATCAATGACAACATCCACCTTTCTCATCTGAGTGTATAATACCAATATCAATCTCCTAGAACTCCAACAATTGCAATGATTCCCTTTTCTCCTAAATGAGATTTTGAACCTAAGTCTCCAAATCGTAAATTGCAAAGAACATGTGATGGTTTTACTTCTATTCATGTGCGAGCTCCTCTTTCTATAAATCTTGATGAAGAAATAGGTGAACATGTTATTCATGATGGCAATACAACTCCTAATTCTTCTAATAGTGACTATGAATATATTGATGTTGACAAGCATTTATCAGCTGAATTTTCAAAAGCCCTAATCTTACCTTCTAGAGTCAAACAAAGTGACTTACCACATGAGAATAGTCCTTCTTTAGATCTTGTGATAGCTCCATCTGCTATGCTCGATGTCACTCCTTTGGCATGTTTCCCACCTTCCCCAAATAGTGATCATCAAGATCAGGAGTTGGGTGTCGTGCTACATTAGCCGCATTAGCACTGTAGATCTTCTCGCTCTCTCCTTTCTTGCTCTTTTGTGACCATTCTTCTATGTGTATCCCTGTTCTTCTTTTTTTCCCTTAATGTCCACTTGAGGATGATGCAAAGCATTGAGATCTCTTTTAGTCTCTTTCATGTTGACTCAAAAGATACTTGTGTTCCCTTTCTTTGGGGAATGATGACTATTCCATGCATATATATGATTTACATGAGTTATCAATATAGCATACTGACCCTGAGGAAAGCGAAACTACCTCATGTTTTTTGTTCATTATCCTTGGGTTTATTCCTTGATTGGGGGCTAAATCCTTGCGATAACGTGCTTTCTTTGTCTTGGGTGTATCCTACCTTAAAGCAATCACTCTCGATAAGGCATGTGCGATCACTTTAACGTGAGGGCATACACTCAGCTCATATTTTTCTTCTTGATACTTACAGTTACTTATTGGGCTTGATCTCGCTTTGTAATTTTCAGTATCTTTTCTTTCATGAGTCATAGTGAGGGGAACCTTGATCCTCGCAGTCATGGTTCTCCCCTTTTTGATCTTCCCTTTTGCTTTGTCAATCAAAGTTGTTAGATCCTTAGTCCATTGGGGGCTTGGTGCATCTTGCCTCCTTGATGTGGTAGATGTCTTTCAATCTTGTTTCCTTTTACTTTACCAATAGTATTGGCATACGCTTATACTCCCACTAAAGTCAGGGCTAAATGTAGTGTTATAAAATTGTGACCCTTAAAATTTTTGACCAGATTAGGGTCTTCACATTAGTGATTGAATCTCCAAGCGTGATCGGAGATCCGAGACCTGCTTAATCCCTAAAAAATATACTTTCCACACTCTACATTGCCTAAACCCTACTTTTTGTCCTGGATAAGGTTAGGACAAGGGCGTGGTACCCTTTTCCCCCCAGGATAGGGGTGTGGTTCTCTTGTCCTTTTCCTATTTTGGGCCCCCTCGATCCCATCCTTGCATTGGGCCTTTCAACTTTGAAGCAGGAAAACTTTCCCTATGTTGGCCTATGACGAAAAATAAGCCTAATAACCCTAATTGATGAATATATAAGACATTTTTTTTCCTCCTATTGATATAAAAGAGTTTAATAAGCATCAGCAAAATCAAGTATTCAAGCGCATTCAAGCATTCAAGCATTAAGCATCTCAAGTCTCCTTTCAAGGCTAGGTGTTGCATTCAAGTCAAGGATTCAACCATTGAAGAGGAGATCTCTTTCATCATTCAATCTCACACAAACAATTCTATCTACATTTCTATTGCATCCTCTCTTGAGGTGAATTACATTTCAATCTTTCATTTGCATTTACTTGCAAGTACTATCTTTCATCACTTAGTTTTCCAAAACCGGGGTTTGAACTAAAGGCAAACCCCCAATCCCAACTCTTTTTTCTCTCTTTTTTGTGTGTATGTTGCAGGTGTGTAGTTGTTCTTGCATATTTGGACTCCATTTGCAGAGGTGGGAAAACCCTTTTCATTTCGCAAATTTTTTGGAGGACCGTGTGCACTTTCAACACAGTCTTGACGATTTTTTTCTAAAATTCATAGGGTAGCTTTGTCTCAACATATTATAGCCAGATGCAGGTGTACAACTTCATCCCACACTTCTATTTCAAGTTATAATCAGTTCTTTTCTACTTTTACACTATCTTGAAACACGTAATTCAAACAATCTTTCCATTTTAAAAGAAGAGTTAGCTTGTCATTTCCACAACATCATTATCAATTCATTTAGCATTCAATCTCTTCCCTAAGAGATTGGATTTAGTGAATTCCCCCCTTCTTTTAAATGTAATGTGTGTGAGGTGGTTTAAGGGAAATCCCCATTGAAACTTTCATCTCTCCTTGGAGGGAAGGAAAGCTTTCCTCTAGATCTCCCCTTCATGACACTTTTCATCCCTATTACAACTCCTAACCAAAACTACAATACCTAAACTGCACATACTGACCATATACAGTCTTTGCATACTTACATCATCCATAACATCCATACATCCATAACATCTAGACTAATATCTAGACCTCATACACTATCTGGTACAAAACCAAATGACTATTTTGACATCAATGACAACAATGTTTACAGAAGTCTAACACCTTTTTGGTAATACATAAGTAACATCTTGAAATCTCTTAAAAAGTCTACCCAAGACCCCTGTAACATTTATTAGTGCCATTGTTGGCTAGTTGTTTAATATGTTCTTGAAAAGCTTCTTGTTCTTCTGATTCATTGAACTTTCAGTTGTTCTAGTTGTATTCCATGTAGTTTTTATTTGCTTTCTTCAATAAGAAAAAATATATGTAACATCTTGATCCCTTTCTAATTTTTCATGTGTGTGCTCCACTAAATTATGAAGCTAAGAATTAGGGGTTACACTTGAAAGTGAGTTATAGTTGAGACTTAAGCTATATTGAGGGAGGATGTATTTGGATGGAAAGATAAATTGTTGGAAAGCATATGATTCTCATGAAAGCTAGAGCAAAACAAACAAACAATGAAAACATGGGACAAATTTGTGAAAGAATTGTAAAAAAAAAAGATGAACCAAATTATTGTAAAGATCTCCCACTCAAATATAGTCTCAACTCACTAATCCTTATGAAGTCATTGTCTAAATGTTTGAAGTTAGGAAATTATTTCAAAGCAAACCATAAAATTAGGTTAAGATTTAACAATGTAAATAAAAAACTAGTCTTGCACAAAGCTTAGTGATCAAATAAAAGAAACCAAATATCCTCATTTTATGTGTTGTTCACTCCTTTATAGTTCAATTTTATATGGTTATGGATCATTTTAGTGTGTTGTGGGTTTAACCCTTGATGTGTGAACCTTGCTACCTACAATGTAGTCTTCTAATCTACAATTCCTTGTATTATCTATCAAGCACTTGTAGTATTAAAAAATAAATATATATATGATTCTTGGATTTCAAGAGCTACGATTTCCTAAGTCATCTTATTTGATTATAGATTGATTGCCAAATCATTGATTGAAAGATAACAAGGAAGGATGTAAGTGAGTTGGAATGTAAACAAACCAAAAATATTGTAATTGACCATTGATCAGTAACAGAGAGATCCAAATGCAGAAAAAAAGATGGGAAATGTGTAAGGTTTCAATGAAGAAATTGCTGCTTTTAGATGCCCTAGGGTCGTTCTTTTGTGAAAATCTTCGTTTTCAATTTAAGCCACGAAAACAAGAATTGAAACAAGGCCCAAAATATTATTTTTTTATCATACAAAGAAAAAGTTATTAATAGGTATAAATAGAAGTTATTAATAGGTTGTTAAAAGGTAAATAAAATACTTTTTAAAAATAATTATAATGATAATAGACATTGTTACAGAAATTGAGAATATTCCAACATAACAAATGAATCTTTTATTCACTCAAATGAATTACATTTTGTCTTAAACAAGTTTTTTCTCACAGATTTACATACTCTACACACTCAAAGTTTCAAAACAAAAATAACATGAGAACATATCTATATAAAGAATGTATCTCCTAAAAATAGCCATTAATTGGACTTGTTTCTTCCTTGCATCTAACATTCGAAAGTTTTAAAAATAAATCTCTAAATACATTGTTTGAAATGCATTAATCATGCAAAACATTGTATACCAAAACTTGTATTTAAACTTGTTTCACTTGGTCTTGAATTTCTTGGAACTGAGCCATGGCCTTGACATTCTTGGATAATTCTTGAAGCTATGAAAACAAAACAAAAAAATACATTGAAAAATGTTACTCTCATAGATTCCATGAAATAGTTGCTAAAAAAATAGAAAATTATTAAACAAATGAAAACCAAAAATAAATACTAATCTAAACCAAAAATTAAAATGCATCATGATTTGGCTGTTTAACATTTTCTGAAATTGCCATTTGTTAAAACAATGAAATGCTATCTAAAAGAAATCAAAAGATCTGAATAATCCTTTCAAGAGCAAATAGTCAAACTTAATCTCAATTTTCAGTGCTCTTGATTTCATTTTCACTTTACTAATATGCTAGCAATTTTTTGTAACAGGGTTTGAAAAAATAATCAATCAACAATTCTTTACAATACAGCTAAAAGCTTTACCTTCTTTCCCAACTTTCACCGTGGTCTTAAACCCACTATTTATTCTTTCATCCTTCACTATTGCACCTGGTCAAAGAAAACAACCACCACCATACTTCAATACTTTCAGTTCTCCATTTCGCTTACATCTGTTGCCACGTCATCTACAACAATACCTTATCAATATAATCGGTCAAAAATTGTTTGCAATAGAGCTAAAGCTTTATCTTCTTCACCTTCATCCACTATGGCCATAATCCCCTTCTTTATTCTGACACCCTCTCTTAGCTCACCTTGACCACTATCCCCTTCTTTATGTGGAGTTTGTAAAACTATAACCATCCATTCACTTCCAGATGGATTATGCCCAGTGAGTCCATATCTACGTGTTCCATGTTAGGACTCATTAAAATTGAGTCAAGTGTTAAGGCCCATTTCAAATAAAAATTTCAGTCAGTGACTAGTCTATTCCTCCCTCTCATGCTATGGTTGGCCGGCATAGCATCAAAATTTTCAAATTAATGCAATTAACAGTTGCTCTTCCCTCTCTACGTGTTTTTTGAGTAGTAGTTAGAATTTATAAAAAAGGAAATGTAGCCTGCGTGGTGGATGAGGCACCATTGAAACCTCAAAGAAAATGCAAACAGTGTGAAGTGTAGTTGCAGACCCTTGATAATGTCTTGTGTGGTGGAAGGAATTTAAAAAGGGCGATGGGTATGGGCAGTGCCATTAAAGCTCAGAAAAGGGGCTTCAAAAGTGCAGTCCCAGGCTTGAGGCTTTATCCCACATTGGTTGGGTGGTGGGATATTTTTATATTTAAAAACAAGGCTCCATAGTAGTAAAGTGTCGAAAGCCTCAAGGCTTCTGATGCAAGGTGCTGATGGGTGCCCAAGCAGACCCCATGTGCATGGGCACATTTCCTGAGGTGACCAATTCCGTGATCTCAGTTTTCAAGGCTAGTAGTTATTTGTGTACTATGAGGATAGGCAAATCTTTCTTTTTAGTGACAAGTGTCTGAACATCATATCCAACAGAAAGTTTGGCACCTTGTCTTGCTAATTCTAAGATAGTCTTCCTTCTCTCTAGCTAGGATAGCATTCATCACTTTTCTAAAGTCTTTGTCCTTTTGCAAGTCAAGAATTTCTTTTTTAGAAGGTTCAACATCTTGATCAGCGTCACTGGAGGAGGAATCATCACTTCCATGAACATTAGTTTTGTCCTCATTTTTATTGCCATATACTGTCTCATATATAGGAGGAGGTCGAGGTTCTTCAAAAACTAGTATTTCTGATGATGAAGGTATGTCAGTAAGTGGGTCTTCCTTATAAAATGGATTATGCTGGTATGTGAAGACTGGTTCCTTGCATTTGGCTTCTTTCTTACTAGAACTCCTGGTTTGTCTAGGCATCTTTATGGATTAGTGTGATCCAAAGCTTGTTTTTGATGCAGAGGTCAAGATCAATTTCAGTGCTAGTTTGTTCGGTTTAAAGTATTGTTTGAGAGAAACAATTGAGATTTAGTTTAGTTTCAGCAAAGATCTATCCTGTATAAGAAGTTTACCTAGGTTGATTCTAAAATAGTAACTAAGATTCAGTCTGATTCAGGAACGATATATCCTATGTAAGATGTTATCTAAGTGAGTTGAGTTTGATAGGTAGTTTGATTTGAACTAGCTGAAGGGTGATCGACCAAATCGTGCAACAAAAATGGTAGAGGCACACTATCTTGATTTGTTTTATGCTCAAAAAAATGGTAACTAGTATTATGTTCATTGTAGACTGTGTTTTTTGGCAAGTTTGACTATTCTATTTGACAAAACCAGAGACTTGTACGATTGGGTTTTCTGAACTGGATGACAATTTATCAGTTATAGGATGATAGAAGTTATGTTTCGTACGAGTTGCTTCCTTATACCATATGAATGATGGGTATGTGCAGGATGAGAAAAAATCGAGGTCAATTCTGTCTCGTACGAGACAGGATACAAAACAGGATGATAAATGATGTAGACTCGTACGACAGAGAATCTACTATAGGACGATAAATCAGTAAACTCGTACGACATAGGACTGGTGTAGTACAATAAAGTAGCAGACTTGTATGACTTTTCATAGGGTAGAGACCAAAAATTCTAAGTTTTTTGACTGCTGAGTATGGCAATTGAGTATGACAAATTCTGAGATGGCCTGATTTCTTGACTAGAATTGACTGATTTTGGATAGAAGCTTGACTTAGGATGGACTAGTTTCTGACACGGATAGAGTTTCGACTTAGGATGGACTAGTTTCTGACATGGATAGAGTTTCGACTTAGGATGGACTAGTTTCTGACACAGACAGAGTTTCAAATCATTGAGTTGTTTCTTGTCTTCTCCAATTTTGGTATTCCAATTTTTGTTTCAGGGGTGAAAACACAGAAAACAGGTAGTATGTATAGTAACTCCAATCACAACATGCAAACCCTAAGGAATTTGGTGAGGCAAGAAAACCTTTGCTTGTAGACTCAGGTACACACCCAATAGCTAATCAGAATACAGCCACTAAGTCTCATGCAATGGATTCTCAATGTCATATTATCCGACTCCAAATGCTAATGGGCGCACGAAATGACAAGTGTCTTGGGAGAGTTATTATCTCTCTTGCAAAAAGACTATCTCCCTTTTAGAGGTGAACTGGGTAGCTTCTAATTTTAATTGGATTTAGTAAGGGGTCCGTTCAGTGCGTCGAGGTATAAACTCAATTAAGAGGTCTCCTAGCCTTGAAAACCAAGGTTTAATATACCAGAAGGTACAGAGGAGAGCTATTCCTGAGCATTGTCGTTCACTTGATTTTCATCAAATCATGTTTATTTTATAGTGGGTTGGAGTACTTGGCTTCTAGCTATTCCCACTTAGGTCGTTCCCCTCTCATTGACCCTAAAGGCTATAGAGTTATTAGCTCCTCGGGAGGGTAGGCTTGCTAAAGATGTTGCAATCAATCTTAAGAAAGCACTTCAAGGGTCTGGATTTCTGATTGTCTAAAAGAAGACAAGAGCATACTCTCCTACCTCTCAGATTTTTCTAAAACATGAAAGACAAAATTTGTTCATTAACGAGATAGCAAGTTAGGTGCCTAAAAAATGAATTCTATTGGCCGAAGGAGGAAGTTTCACTGAAAGGCTTGGTAGGGTCCCGGTGGCGGTCCAGTAGGAAGGTGAGGGGGCAATCCAGTAGGCAGGTTTCGGTGTCGATGAAAATGCAGTTTTGATGGAACCCACAGACTGTCAGTCGAAGGTAAAGTTCCACCAAAAGAATTTGGCAGGTCCTGGTGACAGTGAGATTTCGATGACATGGTGATGACATGGCGGTCCGCGGTGGGCCCAAAGATTTTGATGAAACTGAGGATTCGATGAGACCTGTAGACCACTGGCTAAAAGAAGAAGTTTCATCGACATAGAATGGTGTCGATGAAACTAGGGTTTTGATGAGACCCACAGGCCACTCACCAAAGAGAAGTTCCATCAAAAGACCGAGCAACTAGACAGTTGAGGTGGCGGATGCGTGGCCAACCGGATAGACAGGTGGTGAATAGTAGACCCTACGAGGCAATCAGAGGCTACCACATGGCAGGGCATCTGGCAAAAAAGAGGGAAAATCAAACAAAGTTTAAATCAGTCAAAGTATATAGTGCCGATTATGGGGGAAAATTCAAAAATCTAAATGACAGAGGCACATGAGTGATTGATTCGCTCAGAGGTTATTTTTTGCCCGAAGTAGCAAGTGTTGTATACTGTTGGAAAGCCCTCGAGGTGAGTGATCTAGTTCTGATGTTTGTTTCAATAGATTTAGGACATTCTAAGAGTAGTTTCCATGGAAAGGGGAAATGGAATACTTTTCAGTTAGGAAATGTGGCATCTAGAAATTTCGGTTGAGAGGGAATGCTTTGTGATCAGCATTGGTTGGGTGATTTCCGACAATGATTTTACCAGTTTCTATGAGATCTTGAATCTCATATTTTAGTTTCATGCAATTGTTTATGTTATGACCCTTATTTCGATGAAAATCACAGTATTCATTTTCTCTGCACCATCTTGGTTTAACTTCTAGATCATATGGTTTGGAGTTATCTGGTAGCGTTATTAGGTTCTTTACCAATAGAGCCTTAAAAGTGGATTCATATGATTCTTCGAGAGGAGTGAAATCACACTTAGGTTTAGAGAGCCAAGGTTTCTCTTTGAACCATTCTTTTTTCTTAGGAGTATTCTCTATTGTAGTTTCAGTAGCCTTAAGTGCTTGTATACCACTAGCCAAGTTAAATATTGTGGGTAGTGAGGTGGTCTTAATAGTATCTACTACTCTGTCATTAACAACATTCTTGTTGTTGTCCTTGCCAAATTTCCAATACTTGTTCTTCTCTTTAGAGCTAGATCCTGATTGTGTTTTCTTCCAAAGTGAAATATCCCCTTTTTTGATAAGCACATCTTCCATTCGAATGGCATTGTCTACCATCCTATTAAATGATGGGTGTACTTGCATTTGGATACTATATTTCAGTTTTGGGACCAAGTTATTGACAAATATATCCATTTTCTCAGAGTCTGGGATACGTCATGGATATCTAGAGAACATCCTTCTCCAACGCTGGAGGAAAGTGAGAAAAGGTTCTCCCGTCCTCTGTTTAGTATTGCAAAGATCGATCATAGTCACAGGATGTCGAATGTTGTATGAGTATTATTGCAAGAATAGTTGGACTAGCTCTTTGAATGATTTTATTCCTTGAGGTATACTTGAGAACCATTTCATGGCTTGTCCTCCCAAACTCCTAGGAAAAAGACGCATGAGATAGGTGTGATCGTGCATGAATTCCATACAGGCAACATAAAACTCTTTGACATGATCTTGGGGATCTGAGATACTGTCATATTTGTCAAATTTAGGGATTTCATTTCGTGAAGGAAATGGAGGCATGTAAAGATTCTTGTCAAATGCAAATGGGAATATTGTCTCCAGGGAATATTGCTTCGGGGATTTATCTTTATTCTTCAATTCCGTGATCTTAGTTTTCAAGGCTAGTAGTTGTTTGTGTACTGCGAGGATAGGTGAATCCTCCTTTTTAGTGACAAGTGTCTGAACATTATATCGAACAGGAAGTTTGGCACCTTGTCTTGCTAATTCTAAGATATAGTCTTCCTTCTCTCTAGCTAGGATAGCATTCATCACTTTTCTAAAGTCTTTGTCCTTTTGCAAGTCAAGAATTTCTTTTTTAGAAGGTTCAGCATCTTGATCAGCGTCACTGGAGGAGGAATCATCACTTCCATGAACATTAGTTTTGTCCTCATTTTTATTGCCATATACCATCTCATATACAGGAGGAGGTCGAGGTTCTTCAAAAACCAGTATTTCTGATGACGAAGGTATGTCAGTAAGTGGGTCTTCCTTATAAAATGGATTATGCTGGTATGTAAAGACTGGTTCCTTGCATTTGGCTTCTTTCTTACTAGAACTCCTGGTTTGTCTAGGCATCTTTACAGATTAGTGTGATCCAAAGCTTGTTTTTGATGCAGAGGTCAAGATCAATTTCAGTGCTAGTTTGTTCGATTTAAAGTATTGTTTGAGAGAAACAATTGAGATTTAGTTTAGTTTCACCAAAGATCTATCTTGTATAAGACGTTTACCTAGGTTGATTCTAAAATAGTAACTAAGATTCAGTCTGATTCAGGAATGATATATCCTATGTAAGATGTTATCTAAGTGACTTGAGTTTGATAGGTAGTTTGATTTGAACTAGCTGAAGGGTGATCGACCAAATCATGCAACAAAAATGGCAGAGGCACACTATGTTGATCTGTTTTATGCTCAAAAAAATGGTAACCAATATTATGTTCGCTGTAGACTGTGTTTTTGGCAAGTTTGACTATTCTGTCTGACAAAACAAGAGACTTGTACGACTAGGTTTTCTGAACCGGATGACAATTTATTAGTTATAGGATGACAGAAGTTTTGTTTCATATGAGTTGCTGCCTTATACCATACAACTGATGGGCATGTGCAGGACAAGAAAAAACTGAGGTCAATTCTGTCTCATACGAGACAGAATACAAAACATGATGATAAATGATGTAGACTCGTACGACAGAGAATCTGCTATAGGATGATAAATCAATAAACTTGTACCACACAGGATTGGTGCAGTACGATAAAGTAGTAGACTCGTATGACTTTTCACACGGCAGAGACCAAAAATTCTGAGTTTTTTGACTGCTAAGTATGGCAACTGAGTATGACAAATTCTGAGATGGCTTGATTTCTTGACTGGAATTGACTGATTTGTGATAGAAACTTGACTTAGGATGGACTAGTTTCTGACACGAATAGAGTTTTGACTTAGGATGGACTAATTTCTGACACAGACAGAGTTTTGACTTAGGATGGACTAGTTTCTGACATGGACAGAGTTTCAAATCACTAAGTTGTTTCTTGTCTTCTCCAATTTTGGTATTCCAATTTTTGTTTCAGGGGTGAAAACATAGAAAACAGGTAGTATGTATAGTAACTCCAATCACAACATGCAAACCCTAAGGAATTTGGTGAGGCAAGAAAACCTTTCCTTGTAGACTTAGGTACACACCCAATAGCTAATCAGAATACAACCACTGAGTCTCACGCAATGGATTCTGAATGCCATATTATCCGACTCCAAACTCTAATGGGGGCACGAAATGACAAGTATCTTGGGAGAGTTACTATCTCTCTTGCACAAATATTATCTCCCTTTCAGAGGTGAACCGAGTAGCTTCTAATTTTAATTGGATTTAGTAAGGGGTCCGTTCAGTGTGTTGAGGTATAAACTCAATTAAGAGGTCTCCCAGCCTTGAAAACCAAGGTTTAATATACCCAAAGGTACAGAGGAGAGCTATTCCCGAGCACTGCCATTGACTTGATTTTCATCAAATCATGTTTATTTTATAGTGGGTTGGAGTACTTGGCTTCTAGACGTTCCCACTTAGGTCGTTTCCCCTCTCACTGACCCTAAAGGCTATAGAGTTATTAGCTCCTCAGGAGGGTAGGCCTGCTAAAGATGTTGCAATCAATCTTAAGAAAGCACTTCAAGGGTCTGGATTTTTGATTGTCTAAAAGAAGACAAGAGCATACTCTCCTACCTCTCAGATTTTTCTAAAACATGAAAGACAAAATTTGTTCATTAACGAGATAGCAAGTTAGGTGCCTAAAAAATGAATTCTGTTGGCCGAAGGAGGAAGTTTCACTGAAAGGCTTGGTAGGGTCCCGATGGCGATCTAGTAGGAAGGTGAGGTGGCAATCCAGCAAGCGGGTCTCGGTGTCGATGAAAATGCAGTTTTGATGGAACCCACAAACTGTCAGTCGAAGGCAAAGTTCCACCGAAAGAATTTGGTGGGTCCTGGTGACAGTGAGATTTTGAGGACATGGTGATGACATGGCAGTTCGCGGTGGGCCCAAAGATTTTGATGAAACTGAGGGTTCAATGAGACCTGTAGACCACTGGCTAAAAGAAGAAGTTTCATCGACATAGAATGGTGTCGATGAAACTAGGGTTTCGATGAGACCCACAGGCCACTCACCAAAGAGAAGTTCCATCAAAAGACCGAGCAACTAGACGGTTGAGGTAGCGGATGCATGGCCAACCAGATAGACAGGTGGCGAATAGTAGACCCTGCGAGGCAATCAGAGGCTACCACATGGCAGGGCATCTGGCAAAAAAGAGGGAAAATCAAACAAAGTTTAAATCAGTCAAAGTATATAGTGCGGATTATGGGGGAAAATTCAAAAATCTAAATGACAGAGGCACATGAGTGATTGATTCACTCAGAGGTTATTTTTTGCCCGAAGTAGCAATTGTTGTATACCTTTGGAAAACCCTCGAGGTGAGTGATCCAATTATGATGTTTGTTTCAATAGATTTGGGACATTCTAAGAGTAGTTTCCATGGAAAGGGGAAATGGATTACTTTTCAATTAGGAAATGTGGCATCTAGAAATTTCAGTTGAGAGGGAATGCTTTGTGATCAGCATTGGTCGGGTGATTTCCGACAATGATTTTACCAGTGTCTATGAGATCTTGAATCTCATATTTTAGTTTCATGCAATTGTTTATGTTATGACCCTTATTTCGATGAAAATCATAGTATTCATTTTCTCTGCACCATCTTGGTTTAACTTCTAGATCATATGGTTTGGAGTTATCTAGTAGCGTTATCAGGTTGTTTACCAATAGAGCCTTAAAAGCAGATTCATATGATTCTTCGAGAGGAGTGAAATCACACTTAGGTTTAGAGAGCCAAGGTTTCTCTTTGAACCATTCCTTTTTCTTAGGAGTATTCTCTATTGTAGTTTCAATAGCCTTGAGTGCTTGTATACCACTAGCCAAGTTAAATATTGTGGGTTGTGAGGTGGTCTTAATAGTATCTACTACTCTGTCATTAACAACATTCTTGTTCTTGTCCTTGCCAAATTTTCAATACTTGATCTTCTCTTTAGAGCTAGATCCTGATTGTGTTTTCTTCCAAAGTGAAATATCCCCTTTTTTGATAAGCACATCTTCCATTCGAATGGCATTGTCTACCATCCTATTAAATGATGGGTGTACTTGCATTTGGATACTATATTTCAGTTTTGGGACCAGTTTATTGACAAATATATCCATTTTCTTAGAGTCTGGGATAGGTCGTGGATATCTAGAGAACATCCTTCTCCAACGCTGGAGGAAAGTGAGAAAAGGTTATTTTGTCTTCTGTTTAGTATTGCAAAGATCGATCATAGTCACAGGATGTCGAATGTTGTATGAGTATTATTGCAAGAATAGTTGGACTAGCTCTTTGAATGATTTTATTCCTTGAGGTATACTTGAGAACCATTCCATGGCTTGTCCTCCCAGACTCCTAGGGAAAAGACGCATGAGATAGGTGTGATCGTGCATGAATTCCATATAGGCAACATAAAACTATTTGACATGATCTTGGGGATCTGAGATACCGTCATATTTGTCAAATTTAGGGATTTCATTTCGTGAAGGAAATGGAGGCATGTAAAGATTCTTGTCAAATGCAAATGGGAATATTGTCTCCAGGCAATATTACTTCAGGGATTTATCTTTATTCTTCAATTTCGTGATCTCAGTTTTCAAGGCTAGTAGTTGTTTGTGCACTACGAGGATAGGTGAATCCTCCTTTTTAGTGACAAGTATCTGAACATCATATCCAACAGGAAGTTTGGCACCTTATCTTGCTAATTCTAAGATATAGTCTTCCTTCTCTCTAGCTAGGATAGCATTCATCACTTTTCTAAACTCTTTGTCCTTTTGCAAGTCAAGAATTTCTTTTTTAGAAGGTTCAGCATCTTGATCAGCATCACTGGAGGAGGAATCATCACTTCCATGAACATTAGTTTTGTCCTCATTTTTATTGCCATATACCATCTCATATACAAGAGGAGGTCGAGGTTCTTCAAAAACCAGTATTTCTGATGACGAAGGTATGTCAGTAAGTGGGTCTTCCTTATAAAATGGATTATGCTGGTATGTGAAGACTAGTTCCTTGGATTTGGCTTCTTTCTTACTAGAACTCCTCGTTTGTCTAGGCATCTTTACGGATTAGTGTGATCCAAAGCTTGTTTTTGATGCAGAGGTCAAGATCAATTTCAGTGCTAGTTTGTTCAGTTTAAAGTATTGTTTGAGAGAAACAATTGAGATTTAGTTTAGTTTCAGCAAAGATCTATCCTATATAAGACGTTTACCTAGGTTGATTCTAAAATAGTAACTAGGATTCAGTCTGATTCAGGAACGATATATCCTATGTAAGATGTTATCTAAGTGACTTGAGTTTGATAGGTAGTTTGATTTGAACTAGCTGAAGGGTGATCGACCAAATCGTGCAACAAAAATGGGAGAGGCACACTATGTTGATCTGTTTTATGCTCAGAAAAATGGTAACCAGTATTATGTTCGCTGTAGACTGTGTTTTTGGCAAGTTTGACTATTCTGTCTGACAAAACAAGAGACTTGTACGACTGGGTTTTCTGAACTGGATGACAATTTACCAATTATAGGATGACAGAAGTTTTGTTTCATATGAGTTGCTTCCTTATACCATACAACTGATGGGCATGTGCAGGACGAGAAAAAACTGAGGTCAATTCTGTCTCGTACGAGACAAGATACAAAACAGGATGATAAGTGATGTAGACTCGTACACCAGAGAATCTGCTATAGGACGATAAATTAGTAAACTTGTACGACACAAGATTGGTGCAGTACGATAAAGTAGTAGACTCGTATGACTTTTCACATGGCAGAGACCAAAAATTCTGAGTTTTTTTACTGCTAAGTATGGCAACTGAGTATGACAAATTCTGAGATGGCCTGATTTCTTGACTGGAATTGACTGATTTGTGATAGAATCTTGACTTAGGATGGACTAGTTTCTGACACGAACAGAGTTTCGACTTAGGATGGACTAGTTTCTGACACAGACAGAGTTTTGACTTAGGATGGACTAGTTTCTGACATGGACAGAGTTTCAAATCATTGAGTTGTTTCTTGTCTTCTCCAATTTTGGTATTCCAATTTTTGTTTCAGGGGTGAAAACATAGAAAATAGGTAGTATGTATAGTAACTCCAATCATAGCATGCAAACCCTAAGGAATTTGGTGAGGCAAGAAAACCTTTCCATGTAGACTTAGGTACACACCCAATAGCTAATCAGAATACAACCACTGAGTCTCACGCAATGGATTCTGAATGCCATATTATCCGACTCCAAACTCTAATGGGGGCACAAAATGACAAGTATCTTGGGAGAGTTACTATCTCTCTTGCACAAATATTATCTCCCTTTCAGAGGTGAACCGAGTAGCTTCTAATTTTAATTGGATTTAGTAAGGGGTCCGTTCAACGCGTCGAGGTATAAACTCAATTAAGAGGTCTCCCAGCCTTGAAAACCAAGGTTTAATATACCCAAAGGTACAGAGGAGAGCTATTCCCGAGCACTGCCATTGACTTGATTTTCATCAAATCACATTTATTTTATAGTGGGTTGGAGTACCTAGCTTCTAGTCGTTCCCACTTACGTCGTTTCCCCTCTCACCGACCCTAAAGGCTATAGAGTTATTAGCTCCTCAGGAGGGTAGGCCTGCTAAAGATGTTGCAATAAATCTTAAGAAAGCACTTCAAGGGTCTGGATTTTTGATTGTCTAAAAGAAGACAAGAGCATGCTCTCCTACCTCTCAGATTTTTCTAAAACATGAAAGACAAAATTTGTTCATTAACCAGATAGCAAGTTAGATGCCTAAAAAATGAATTTAAAGAATACACGATGTTTAGTCTATTCTCCTCAAGCAACCTGCAAAGACAACAAATTTGTAGTCATATTGTCTTTAAGCGACAAGAATATTCTTCGACAAGCGTTCTGCAAAAACTAGTTAGGCTGTGAAAAATTCTGAGACAAACAGATAAACAGTCAGGGTCAGTCGTTAGAATAATCAAAAAAATGATAAAATCATAAAATTTTCCCTTTACCAAAAAATACAGAATCGTACGATAGAGTCTCGACTCATACGAGATAGGATCACTAATGATGTTTGCTCGTATGACAGAGGATCTCTGCTCCTACGATAGAAGATCTACTCGTACGATAGGATTTTTCAATTCGTGCAACACCTGTAGTTTGTCATTTTAGCCTGTAAAAATTGTCGTACAAGATGACGCAGAGGCTATACGGCTGAAAATCTGACAAGTCGAAAAACTTGAAAAATAAATAATAAAAAAAATCAATCTTGGAGGCCAAAAAATGTAGTCTCGTGCCCCACGGTGGGCGCTAGAAATGTGTGTGTGAAAAGTGGAATAAGGAGCTATATCTGCAATACACAACACTTCAATTTAGTCATTATATACATGGTTAGTCAGATATAAGAATTAATAAGAAAACCATGACAAATCAACCAATTGCCTTCTAAATGATGCAAGTATAAGATTGCTCTCAGATTGTTATAAGCAATACCAGTGACTAGACTACACCAAGATGAATGATTTAATCTATATGATATTAAGCTATATGGATGCAAGCAATAATGAATAATTCAAGCAAAAATAATTTCAAGCAATGATGGATGCAAATAATCTAAAAAAACACAATATATCAGTGACTCCAGAGCAAAATCAGTATAATAATGATGTCTTCTCAAAATTCTCCGAGGTAAATTCGCATGAGAGCTGAAGAGTGAATTTATAGAGAATCACAAGAGAAATGATGAAAAAGCTCAATTTAGAATTAATTGAGATATTTGAGAAATTAGATTGAGTTAACCTTGAGATAGATTCCAATTATAGTTTAATTGAAATGCATTCAAATTAGAAGTTCAAGTTGCATTGGAAAATAATACTAAATTAATTCCATGCATTTGTGATAAAAATAGATAATTCTTTGTTTTATTCTAGAAAAAGATCTTTTTAATGCAACTGAACTTCTTTTTTCTGAAAAGCTTTGAGTTCCAATTTAAGAGAATAATTCAATAATTCAATTAATTGCTTTCTTTGATTTGAAGTTCTCAATTTACAAAAAGAAATAATATCTCAAGTTTTCTTTCTCTCTCAATTCAATTCTTTTATTTAATTTTCAATTCAACTCTTTGTTTTATAATAAATTCTTCTTTTTGTATTAAATTAATTCTTTTTTGCATGATTGAATGGCAAATTTATTAATTAATTAAAGATATTTAATAAATTAAAATAGGATAATTGATCAAACTGAATATTCTTGGAATAATTCAATTAATTAAATAAATATTTAATTACTATTGAGTAAATGATTTTGCCATGTGATATTTGATAATTGAAGAATTAATCAGGTGCTCAAGATTGATTTAACTGCCTTTTGGTTAGGACCTTGGTGATGTTGTCGAGATTAGGGGCCCATGGTTTAGATGACCAATTTTAGGGTATTACATTTGCCCCTCTTTGAATTAATGTGCAAGCAGCGCGTTGATTCAAAGAATGTGTGATGTCTAGGAGATGCCAGTTCTGAACTTGATTGATCACGAACTAGGTAAAGTGAGGTGTTAACTTGATTCGAAGTGACAAAGCTGAATAAAGTCTGATTAAAGTGATACCGATCCTGAACTTGATTGAACTGAGGAATGATAGGAAACAAAGATACCAAACTTGAACTTGATTGATCAAGAAGCGGATCTTACTGATATAGAACTTGATTGAACTTAGATGTAGTGAGTGATGATAAAAATCGATCTTGAACTTGATTGATCAAGACATAATGAGCGTAGAATGAACTGTTTAGCTTGATCAAGAAATGAATACTAAACACCTGCTTAGATTGAGTGTGATCAAAGATACTCTTGAAACTTTTTTATTGAGTTTAAAGGAATAATTAGCTTCATTTGAAGCGATGAAACTGATATGCCCCTAGCGATTGATTCTATTCAAATGATCGAGAGATCTCAACTTGATGTGAAGTGATGAAGTTGTGATTCCCCTTAGCAATAAGGTCTTGATTTTCTTTGGTTGAAAAGATTTTGCTCGAATTTTGATAAAGATTTGAAAATTTTTCTCGAATTGTAAGATGTGAGGTCATAAGGTCGCAAGTATGCCTCCTTGGGAGCGAAATTGAAAGATAGCGAGGGTAGTTGATTTTAGGCAATTTCGAACGATGAGTAGTCATTTGAGTGCGAAGTGATTTTGAAGAATTTTGAAGATTGAATTGATCGCAAAATTGATTCATAAATTTGAATTTGATAGTCAGCATTGATTGTTGAGAAATTGAGCGCAACTTGAAGACAGAATAAGCATTTGATGAAAAGAATGGTAAGTGGTCCAAAATTGTGAAATTGTCTAGCAAGATGATCTCGAATTTTGATTTCGATCCCGAAAATGGAATCAGAGAAGGCACATTAGCCAAGGATACAATTTTCGTGTCCATTGAAGCAAGTTGAAAACTTAGGTTTTTGGCTATATATGGGACAAAAGTGTCATTTTCAATTCATTTTAACCCTCCAAGTTTGAAAATTTGAAAAACCCTTCTGCGAAGAAAATGGTGGTCCCTACTTGTCAGCATCGATTTGAGCACTAGAGAAGACATAATCGACCCTGAAACTATGAACCAGCGGTAAGTGATCGATCTTAAGCCTGTTTATGTTTTCAACTTTGAATTTTTTGATGCATTTTTCATGTTTTTCATGGGTTTTGGGTTAAGTGTCGCGGTTTATCGTGCGAGACAAGATCCTGTCTTGTATGAGAAACTTTCTTTCATCATTTGAGGCCATTAGATTTGTCATACTAGATCCACCCTTGTGTCGTACGAGAGGTCAGTTAGAAGACTATTTTGTCATCCAGAGTCCAATAAAGTGTCGTTTGAGGTTGTTTTCTCGTATGAGAGCCATTCTTGACTCGTACGAGATGTTTCTTATCTATGTTTTGTCGTTCAAAAAACAATGACCATTTTTTAAAGTGTAAACATGAAATTTTGGTTTTATATTTGGCTTAGTTGGATTTGCGTGATGTTTAACTTCTCTTGTAGGCTCATTTGGAATGTTTTCTGATGCTTCATTATTGGATTGTTGTAGGTGTGCTTACCCTCGATACTCTTCAAATGTGTATATCCTCCCACTATGGCTTTAGTTCGTGATTCGTCTAAGGTTGAGCAGGCTCATATTGATATGTGTGTCTTTACTCACCTTATGAGGTTACCTGATATCCGTGTGAACCACAGGATGCTCACGGCGTTGGTAGAGTGATTTCATTCAGAGTATAACACCTTTCATTTGCCAGTTGGGGAGTTGACCATCACTCATGAGGATGTGTACAGGATCCTTCATATCCCTTTTGCCGGGGATAAGGTGGATTATGATACTACATTGTTACCTAGGCTATAGGCTCTTAGGAACATATTCAGGGATCTAGATATCTTGACTCATTTTATGAGTTGGGATATATTGATGGGCAGGTACAGTGAGGAGTATCCGCTGGCATGTGTCCTAGCAAGTTTCATCGGTTGCTTCCTAATGCCAGATAGAGGGCAATAGGGTTTTCAGAGTGGATGGGGCCATATGCTGGAGAGGTTGATAGAGACCCCTCAGAGACTAGGCTGGGGCTCTTGTTTATTGGCTCACATGTATCGAGAGATGCATGCGATTGTTTACAGGGATGGGCAGAGCATGGCTGTAGGGGTGTACATTTTATAGGTGTGGGCTTGAGAGAACCTTCCCGTTCTTCGATCGATAGTTACATATAGCAGAGAGCTAGGGCAGCCGATCATTTATAGGTATGCTGGATA
This sequence comes from Cryptomeria japonica, assembly GCF_030272615.1. NCBI lineage: Eukaryota > Viridiplantae > Streptophyta > Pinopsida > Cupressales > Cupressaceae > Cryptomeria > Cryptomeria japonica. The sequence goes on along the minus strand of NC_081411.1, from coordinate 5,391,302 downwards.
TATCACATAGCCCCATCTGGGCAAGACAGACTTCTGGAGATGGCAGCTTGATGATCTGATAGCTATCATATGGAAACATACAGAGGGTTGGAGTCATGGGATGACTGGCAGGTGGTTCACAGGGATTTGTTTGTTACACGCCCATTGATTGGGAGACCGTAGATTGTTGTGGAGCGATTCGTCATTTCACGAGTGATGAGGTATTACAGCCGACAGCAAGGAATCTCTTAGGAGTATACAACGTATGCTTAATAGGCTGATGAGGAGAGGCAGGGATGGTCACCTAGGCTATCCTATGCTTTAGCCATGCAAGAGCTGACAAGTTTACACTATCTGAGGTAGGATTACTTGGACGATATAGCAGATGTGGGGGTATTGCCCCAGTACAAAGATTACTTTCAACAACATCCATTTCCTTGGTTTACAGATCCAGGAGAGCATGCTCCTCATATTGAGGATGTGGAGGATGATGCACCCGCACCAACACAAGGATAGGGCCAGAGGCAGGGTCATAGGCAGGGACAGGCATAGAGACCAGATGCTCCAGGATGGACTAGTGGTGATCTTGGTGCTAGTAGCAGCAGAGTGCGAGCTGATGTTGGACAGTAGAGGGGTGAGGGTGGATCCCTCAGGAGAGTGGGTGAGGTAGAGGAGGAGCGAGCAGCCCCAAAGTAGGTACGACAATGGTGTGATGAGTAGGGTGGAGCCACAGGTGGAGATGGTGGTAGAGATGGTGGCAGAGAGCCTGCGAGAGAGCAGGGGGTCGACACAGGATGGTCGATGAGAGCACGCCTTGCAGAGCTATAGTCACAGTTGATAGTGGCTCAAAATCAGCTGGCGGAGTGAGACTGGCAGCTGGTCGAGGCTAGGGTTGAGTGGGATCGATAGATTGCGGCTTTGAGAGCTGAGTCAAGAGCAGAGATAGAGTCTCTTTGACAGGAGGTGCTTCTTCAGAGTAGTAGGGCTACATATTATGTAGCAGCATATAGTGTTGTAGTTCCTGTTGCATAGCAAGTGCAACCCTATTCACAGTATATGGCTAGATCAGAGGGAATACGAGCACCTCGATAGGATCCCGGGCATCAAGCTCCTCCTGCTCCACCAAGCAATGAGGGAGAGGGTGCCAGCTAGATGATTTTTTTTGTAGCTAGGATATTTTTTGTAGACACACCCATTTTTTTGTAGCCGATGCGATTCTTGCTCCGATGGGAGTTTGTACATGTCATTGGACATCATTTTGTACCCTTAGACTTGATATGATATATATACGAGATCCAATTTGACTTCATTATACTTGTGTCAATTCGATTATGAGATGTTTCTATATGCTTTATTCTACATGTATGCATTTCTTTTTCAGCATGAATGTATGTATTGGAAATGATTATGGATGTCTATGTTTTTGTTGTTTTTTCATATGCAAATAAATGAATGAAAATGAGTAATGAGTAATGAGTAATGCAATTTTTTCATTTTTTTAATGCAATAAGATCAATGTAAATGAATAATAATGAAATGAATGAATCTATATAAGATGTTTATGTATGTAGCTAACATCTCAAAACACAAGTACTCGATCGAAGAAATGGTGAAGAAGAGACCACTTAGCGAAGAAATGGTGAAGCTTCCAGCTCTCATTTAGAAAATGAAGAGATCATTATTATTATACCAAAATCACTCTGAAGTCACAAAATGCAAAATGAGATGCGAAATGCAACCTAAACCTAGTCACTGGATTTAAAATGCTTAAGATTCATCACTGAGCATAACGAACACAATAGGTAGGTTAGAGTTCCTTTCTTTTTCAATGTGCAATATGTATTATCTTGTCCGTAATGACCCTTTTTTCATTCATATCCTTAGATAGATTTCGCACGGACCCGAATTGCATCATAAAGAAATTCCCTCAAAACAGACAGAAATGATATGGACCTCCATGTAGCATACAAATAAGCGGAGTTGAGGTATGTGAGGCGATTTCACCTTGATGTGAAGGCTCTTGTCACAGACACCTAGCTAATTTATATGTTTCTAGATCATTGGGATCATTCCTACAAGCAGAAAACAAGAAAATATTATGCCCCCAATCCTTGCACCTCTTAGTCAATATAGACTTCCTCAAGTTACTCAGGGGGATAATAATCGAAAACCAATATAAAAGATAGCATACAAAAAAAAATTTCATGCATAGCTCAAACTGTTTAGTGATTATTTTCCGTTATGTGTTTTTTTGTTAACTCAGTGATAAAAAACTTTGTAGTAGTCAGGAGACAGATGACTGACTCGAAGTGGACAATCAGTTTGCACTGATGAAAAAATGACTTGTTTGGTACTATTTAGGACATGGGATGTGTTCTGTCAATTTTCCTAAGACTAGGGTATTGACCAGTTTCAAGTCATGTGGGTTCCAACGAACCAGGGTGTCATGAAAGTGACTACAAAATATGTACAAGCGAAAGCAAAGATGCATGAAAGCGGGAAATGCCAACATTGCATTGATAGATGGAGCGCTTGAGTATAAGAGGCGCCTGTTTACCAGGTTTTCACCTGCTTGACAGAGAATCATTTTTTTTACCAAGGTGCCTATTTACTAGGTTTTCACCAGGGCATTTTCTCTCTTTATATTTTTTTTTTCTTTTCTTTTTTTTTTTTTTTTTGAACTTTATATGATTTTTTTTGTATTTCTTTTAAGGACTTTTTCTGATTTTTTTAAATATTTTTTTCAAGACTTTTTCTGATTTTTTTTGTATTTTTTTTTGGACTTTTTCTGATTTTTTAAAAAAAAATTTCAAGACTTTTTCAACTGTACAATTTGCTGGAGCAGAGAATGCTAAGTAAAGATTCTTTTCAGGTGGATGGTGTTAATCGGTCCTTGGAGCTATTCTCCTTCCGATGTTGAGAGCTGTTAGGCACCAGAGCCGAAAACTGCAGTAATGATATAGGGACCTAGCCAGTTGGGTTCAAAATTCCCTTTATTATCTCGAAACTGTTGATTTTTTGGATTTTCTCTTAGTACTAGGTCTCCAGCTTGAAATTCTCTTTATCTAACCTTCTTGTTATATCCTCTAGATATTCTCTTGTAGTACACTATGAGATGATCAAATGCCACTTGCCAACGCTCATCCAGCAATTCGAGTTCTTGCAATCTAGATATTCTATAATCTTCGTCAGTAACAAGACCTTGCAACAAAAACCTTAGAGATGGTATTTCTACTTCAATAGGCAATACTGCTTTGGACCCATACACCAAAGAGAAAGGTGTAGCCCCAGTAGGTGTTCTGATACTTGTTTTGTAAGCCCATAATGCAGGATTGATCTGCAGATGCCAATCCTTCCCTGATTTGTTCACTGTTCTGTGCAAGATAGTTAATAGGTTCTTATTAGATGCCTCGGCCTGTCCATTGCCTTGAGGGTAATATACTGATGACCAGTGTTGTTTGATTTTAAATTTCTCGTAGAGTTCATTGAGGTCTTTATTCTTGAACTATCCTCCATTATCAGTCACAATGGAGGAAGGTATTCCATACCTATAGATGATATAGTTTAAAATGAACAAGGCGACTTGTTTACCAGTTGCTTTAATGAGCGGAACCGCCTCTACCCATTTGGTGAAATATTCAGTTGCAGTTATTATGAATTTATGTCCATTGGATGAAGCAGGGTAAATCTGACCAATTATATCAAAGGCCCATTGCTAAAAAGGCCGGTGTGTAGTAAATGGTATGAGATCTCGAGCTGAAGCATGTATAAGGTTCCCATGTAGCTGACATTTTTCACAAGTCTTAGCAAGTTTTATGGCATCTTTTTACATATCTGGCCAGTAGTAGCCAACCCGTAATAGTTTCCACGCTAAAGTTAGGCCATTCGAATGAGATCCACAAATACCTCCATGGACTTCCGATAATGCACATTTAGACTCTTCAGTTTCTAGACATCTAAGTAATGTACCATCCAAACCTCGTCTAAATAAATTGTTAGCTATGATAACATACCGCGAAGCATTTCAAGTTAGGTTTCTTTTCTCATTACGAGTAAGGTTTTCAAGGATAACTTGGTCACATAAATAGGAGTAGATGTGATTGTATCGGGATGAGTCATGTCCAATAATAGAATAGACTATTTGGGTCTCAGGGGAATCATAAGCTGGGTAACGTAACTCTTCCACCAGCAATTCAAAGCGAGCATTAAACTCTTGTAACTCAGGTATAGATGCGAGGGTGGCCATAGTATTTGCTGCTCTGTTAGTAGACCTTGGAATTTGCTAGAATGAAACAAAAGCAAAGTACTTCTTGAGATCATCCACCATTCTCTTGTAAGGCATCAACTTCTCATCTCGAGTCTAGTATGTATCATTGATTTGATTGACTACCAGTTGAGAATCTCCATAAATATGCAATTTAGCAACCTTCCATTCAATGGCTAGCTTTAACCCATTTACCAAGGCTTCATATTCTGCAATATTGTTTGTACAGGGAAATAAAATCTTGTAAGATTTTGGGATGGAATACTTTTGAGGAGTAATAAATAATATGCCAGCACCTGAACCATTTTGAGTAAAGGACCCATCGAAGAACATCTTCCAGGGTTGTTGAGTAAGATGCATTATTGATTCATCTGGGAACTCGATGTGTAGAGGTTGAGAGTATTCAATCGGAGCTTCAACAAGTTGATCGGCAATTACTTGTCCCTTTATGGATTTACGTTCCACATATTCAATGTCAAATTCCGTAAGGATCATGACCCATTTTGCCAATCTTCCTATGAGTGTTGCCTTGCTAAGAAGATACTTGAGTGGATCAATTTTAGCCACCAACTTGATTGAGTGTGCTAGCATGTAGTGTCTTAGTTTTTGTGATGCAAAGACCAATGCTAAGCATGCTTTTTCTATTATACAGTTGTTCATTTCATAAGACACCAATGTCCTGCTAATGTAATAGATAGCTCTTTCCTTTTTGTTGTCATCCTATTGCACTAGAAGTGCTCCCAGTGATGAATCAGTTGCTGATATATATAAGATTAGTGGTTTACCCTGAATAGGTGACATTAAGATTGGTGGATTAGATAGGTACTCTTTGATTTTCTAAAGATGTTGCTCACATTCTTGATCCCAATTATATAATACACCTTTCCTTAGTACCTTCATGAAAGGTTGAGTCTTGTCTGCTAGCTGACAAATGAACCTTCTAATGGATTGGAGACGTCCCTGTAGACTTCTCATTTGACTGATATTCTTTGGAGGTGGCATTTCCATTATGGCTTGGACTTTCTCAGGATCAACTTTGATTCCTTTTTTTGAAATGATGTATCCAAGTAGTTTACCAGACGTCACTCCGAATGCACACTTTTTTAGATTTAATCAAAGTTTAAACTTTTCCATTTTGTCAAGTATAGGACCTAACTCTTGAATATGCGTTGATCTTTTCATAGTCTTCACTAAGGTGTCATCAACATAATCTTCCATATTCTTCTGCATCATGTCATGAAAGATAGTTGTAACTGCTCTTTGATAGGTCGCTCCTGCGTTCTTTAGCCCAAATGGCATGACGTTCCAGCAAAAGGTTCCCCATGCATAGGTGAAAGCCATCTTTTCTTGATCTCCAGGAGCTATTTTGATTTGATTATATCCAGAGAATCCGTCCATTAGTGAGTACTTCCCATATCCAGCTGTCATGTCAACTATCATATCAATATTTGGCAATGGAAAGTCTTCTTTTGGACATGCTTTGTTGAGATCTTGAAAGTCTGTACAAAATCTGATAGATTTATCTACCTTTGACATAGGTACTATGTTGGAAATCCATTCAGCATAATCTATTGCTCTAATGAATTCAGCTTTGACTAATAGTGCCACATGTGGGTGCATCTTACGGAGTTTTTGCTTAACTGGTTTTACTCCTGGTGTGATTGAGAGATGGTGCATAATGAGATCAGGATCCAAGCCTGACATATCAGAATACGTCCATGCAAAATTTATTTTCTTTTTTGAGAACAGCTAAGTGAAATCCTTCAATTCCTCTTCTAATAGTGATTGAGCTAAGTGAATGATTTGTGGTGTCTCTTGACTCTCGATGTTCACTGGCTAAGTTGGCTCGATCAATATGGAGGATCTTTCCTGAAAATGACTTGGCAGTATATCAAGCATCTCACCTTTAGGCACCTCAAAGAGGTTTTCACCTTTAGGTACATCCTTTATTTTCTCTTTTTTAGATTCTGACACCGCCACAATGTGGTTTTCGCCATCAGATCTTTTATTTTTATTTTTCTTGTTTTTGTGACTAAGATACTTGATACGCGCTTCAGTCATATTTTCACTATGTTCACTAGTTGAAGAGTCTATAGGTTCGACTACATTGAGATAATAGGATAATATATAATCATTGGCAAAAGTAGGTATATTCATGGGTTGGTTTTGTAAAGTACAGTCAATCAATTCGGGATATACTAAGGATAAATTTTGGATAGGTTCGAGAGCATTCACAGTATTGTGATCATAGCTGTGAATCAAAAAGTTGAGTTCTAGAAGTATACCTTGCGCAAGTGTCTCAAGACCAGGAAAAGTCAAATTGTGATTATTAGAGTTCACATTGATATTTAATTGATCTAATCCAATAGACATACTTGTAACGTTGTTTACTACGCTAGACTAGACTTCATACCGTGGTTTAACAGCAATAAGACTAGTAGACAACTTTTCATTGTTTGTATCAGATGATTCAAAATTTGAGGCTGAGTGGATATCATCTTGAATAGGACTGTCATCAGAGTCATCAGATAAAGTTTCCAAGGCTCGTTCAGGTGATTTAGTAAGCATATGTATGGTATCAATGCCAACATCTTTAATGCTACAAATTCCTTCATGTTGTGGTTCATTTGTCATATGTATCTAACACACCTGTTGACATGATTTTATTGTTTCGGTAATTTGTTCTCATCTACTCCATTCGGCTTCTTCTGGACTGATAGCTGGTTCATTTTGTGTAGCTTCTAGCTCTTCTTGTGTAGTGCTATACCTAATTTGTTTTGTTTTAGGATACGGGCACATAGATGAGAAGCTTTCTGGTATTCTTCCTTCTTTTAGTCCTTGTTCATAATTTGCTTGCCTCTTTTGTCTAATTTCTTGTATTTCCTTCTCTATTTTTATGTGCATCAGCTCTTGAGTATCATCTATGACACCACTAGATTCTTCTGGAGTTTCTATAGTGGATGTGTCTGAAAGGTAGTTAGGACCCCATTCATACTCGTTTAAATCAATCTTTGAATCATCTACTTGTTGTCTGCCAGTATATGTGACTAGAACTTTTAATGGTGCAAACAATTCTTTGATTCTTACCACTTCATCTCTTATATCCTCAGGAGCCTCAACTTCTTGTATTATCGTAGCTAATACCATCGAAGCCTGAGCACTGACTATTTCTTTTTCCTTGACTGTTGCTTCCTCTTTCTCTTCTCTACACTCTACTTTGGTTTGTTTAGTGTCTGCTTCATGTAGTGTTAGAGGCAATATCTTTTTCGAGCACTTAGACTTAGAAACATGTTTTTGGTCTGATGTCTTTTTCAGATTATATCCGAGTCCAGCCTTATCATTTGTAGATTTGGTTTGTAGCTAAATTGGTTCAGTAATACCTTCTTTTTGTTTACCCAGAGGACTAGTACCTAAGTATCCCATACGTTGAATCATTTTATAGCCAGGACCATATTTTTTTGAGGAAATCTCACAGTGTCGTACCTCCTCATTTTGACTATCCTCCTTAAAGAGCCAGTTAAGCACAACATCCTCTTCTATTTCATTGGCCAAGGAGGTAGAAGACTGTACAAAGAGACCATCATATATAGTATTCGGAGCTGGAATTTGTGTTCTCATAGCCTCTGATGGCTTGCCCAACTATTTTGGCAATGGAGGGAGAGAAACTAATGATAGTACTAGTTTTATCTTATAGCCATCCATGCCGGTATCTGTAATCTTCAATCTCTTTTCTAAGTCTTTCATCAATGTTTCTAGATCTTCATTTGGAGAGGCCACCCTATTATGAGGTACAAAAGTATCTGCACCTTTTGTCAATGCATTATAGATGATATTTGTATCCATGGGAATACTAACTTCAGCTCCGTTATAAGGAAACTTTAAGCATTGGTGATATGTTGATGGTACTGCCTTCATTTCATGAATCCACGGCTTGCCCAGTAAAATATTGTATGACAATGGAATATCAAGAACTTGGAAAAGGACCTCTCTCTCTACCCGTCCCACTCTAATTGGTAATGATACCAAACCTTTGGAGGTCCTTTCTTCCTCATCATAGGCTTTAATTGTTATTTTCTTGCTTGGATCAATGACATTTTCAAAGAATCCTAGTTGTGTGAGCAGATGGTAAGTACAAATATTCAACCCCTCGCCTCCATCTATCAAAACACATTTGACTCTATGTTTGTGGATCATGGCCTCAATATGCAATGGCTGGTTATGTGGATGATTTAATGAATTGTCATCTTCTTTAGAGAAGGTCAAATAGTGAGGTGAAGTCAGATGACCCACCATAGACTGAAATCGATCAATGTCTAAATCTTTTGGAACGTTTGTAGTGAGCAATGTTTTGTCTAGGATTTCCTTGTGAGCAGATGAGAGTTGTAGCAATTCAAAAATTGAAATTTGAGCATTTGTCCTTTTTAACTGTTCAACTACGCTATATCCAGAGGATGATGATGAAGTTAACTTTTTAAATTTGTTGAAGGTTGATTCTTTTTGTTTATTTGGTAAGGCTGTTCGGTTTGATGTTTCTTGAGCTGGAGTGGAAGAACTAGCCCCTTGGAGAGTGACTTTCTTTTGAGATCGGGTCAGAGCTCTTGCATATCGTGATTCATTTGGATAATCATGAACTATAATCACATTGCAATATTCCGAGTGTGAAGGTTCAAGCATGTTAATAACATTGTCATTACTAGTATAAGTATAGTTGACTTTAGCACCTCCTTTGGTCTTTGATGAATCACTTTGTTCGTAGACAAGTAAAGGATCTTTGAATGCTTTGTGATTAGCATTGGTCAGGTGATTTCTACCAATGATTTTACTAGCGTCTATGAGATCTTGAATCTAATGTTTTAGTTTCATACAATTGTTTATGTTATGACCCTTATTCCGATGAAAATCACAGTATTCATTTTCTCTCCACCATCTTGGTTTAACTTTTGGATCATATGGTTTGGAGTTATCTGGTAGCGTTATCAGGTTGTTTGCCAATAGAGTCTTAAAAGTGGATTCATATGATTCTTTGAGAGGAGTGAAATCACACTTAGGTTTAGAGAGCCAAGGTTTCTCTTGGAACCATTCTTTTTTCTTAGGAGTATTCTTTGTTGAAGTTTCAACAGCCTTGAGTGCTTGTATACCACAAGCTGAGTTAAATATTGTGGGTTGTGAGGTAGTCTTTACAGTATCTACTACTCCATCATTAACAACATTCTTGTTGTTGTCCTTGCCAAATTTACAATACTTGCTCTTCTCTTTAGAGCTAGATCCTGATTGTGTTTCCTTCCAAAGTGAAATATCCCCCTTTTTGATAAGCACATCTTTCATTCGAATGGCATTGTCTACCATCCTATTAAATGATGGGTGTACTTGCATTTGGATACTATATTTCAGTTTTAATACCAAGTTATTGACAAATATATCCATTTTCTCAAAGTCTGGGATAGGTCATGGATACCTAGAGAACATCCTTCTCCAACACTGGAGGAAAGTGAGAAAAGGTTCTCCCGTCTTCTGTTTAGTATTGCAAAGATCGATCATAGTCATAGGATGTCAAATGTTGTATGAGTATTGTTGCAAGAATAGTTGGACTAGCTCTTCAAATGATTTTATTCCTTGAGGTAGACTTGAGAACCATTCCATGGCTTGTCCTCCCAGACTCCTAGGGAAAAGACACATGAGATAGGTGTGATCATGGATGAATTCCATACAGGCAGCACAAAACTCTCTGACATGATCTTGGGGATCTGAGATACCGTCATATTTGTCAAATTTAAGGATTTCATTTCATGAAGGAAATGGAGGTATGTATAAATTCTTGTCAAATGGAAATGGGAATATTGTCTCCAGGAAATATTGCTTTGGGGATTTATCTTTATTCTTCAATTCCGTGATCTTAGTTTTCAAGGCTAGTAGTTGTTTGTGTACTGCGAGGATAGGTGAATCCTCCTTCTTAGTGACAAGTGTCTGAACATCATATCCAACAGGAATTTTGGCACCTTGTCTTGCTAATTCTAAGATATAGTCTTCCTTCTTTCTAGCTAGGATAGCATTCATCACTTTTCTAAAGTCTTTGTCCTTTTGCAAGTCAAGAATTTCTTTTTTAGAAGGTTCGGCATCTTGATCAGCGTCACTGGAGGAGGAATCATCACTTCCATGAATATTAGTTTTGTCCTCATTTTTATTGCCATATACCATCTCATATACAGGAGGAGGTCGAGGTTTTTCAAAAACTGGAATTTCTAATGACAAAGGTATGTCAGTAAGTGGGTCTTCCTTATAAAATGAATTATGCTGGTATGTGAAGACTGGTTCCTTGTGTTTGACTTCTTTCTTACTGGAACTCCTGGTTTGTCTAGGCACCTTTATAGATTAGTGTGATCCAAAGCTTGTTTTTGATGCAAAGGTCAAGATCAATTTCAGTGCTAGTTTGTTCGGTTTAAAGTATTGTTTGAGAGAAACAACTGAGATTTAGTCTGGTTTCAGGAAAGATCTATCCTGTATAAGATGTTTACCTAGGTTGATTCTAAAATAGTAACTAAGATTCAGTCTGATTCAGGAACGATATATCCTATGTAAGACGTTATCTAAGTGACTTGAGTTTGATAGGTAGTTTGATTTGAACTAGTTGAAGGGTGATCGCCCAAATTGTGCAATAAAATAGGCAAAGGTACACTATCTTGATCTATTTTATGCTCAGAAAAATGGTAACCAGTATTATGTTCACTATAGATTGTTTTTTTGGCAAGTTTGACTATTCTGTCTGACAAAACCAGAGACTCATACGATTGGGTTTTCTGAACCAGATGACAATTTATCAGTTATAGGATGACAAAAGTTCTATTTCGTACGAGTTGCTGCCTTATACCATACGATTGATGGGGATGTGCAGGATGAGAAAAAATTGAGGTCAATTCTATCTCGTACGAGACAGGATATAGAACAGGACGATAAATGATGTAGACTTGTACGACAGAGAATCTGCTATAGGACGATAAATCAGTAAACTCGTACGACACAAGACTAGTGCAGTATGATAAATTAGCAGACACATATGACTTTTCATAGGGCAGAGGCCAAAAATTATGAGTTTTCTGACTACTGAGTATGGCAAATAAGTATGACAAATTCTGAGATGGCCTAATTTCTTGACTAGAATTGACTGATTTTGGACAAAATCTTGACTTAGGATGGACAAGTTTCTGACATGGATAGAGTTTTGACTTAGGATGGACTAGTTTCTGACATGGACAAAGTTTTGACTTAGGATGGACTAGTTTCTGACATGGACAGAGTTTCAAATCATTGAGTTGTTTCTTGTCTTCTCCAATTTTGGTATTCCAATTTTTGTTTTAGGGGTGAAAACATAGAAAATAGGTAGTATGTATAGTAACTCAAAGGAATTTGGTGAGGAAAGAAAACCTTTTCTTGTAGACTCAGGTACACACCCAATAGCTAATCAGAATACAGCTACTAAGTCTCATGCAATGGATTCTCAATGCCATATTATCCGACTCCAAATGCTAATGGGGGCATGAAATGAGAAGTATCTTGGGAGAGTTACTATCTCTCTTGCACAAAGATTATCTCCCTTTCGGAGGTGAAATGAGTAGCTTCTAATTTTAATTGGATTTAGTAAGGGGTCCATTCAGCGCATCGAGGTATAAACTCAATTAAGAGGTCTCCCAGCCTTGAAAACCAAGGTTTAATATACTCGAAGGTACAGAGGAGAGCTATTCCCGAGCACTGTAGTTGACTTGATTTTCATCAAATCACATTTATTTTATAGTGGGTTGGAGTACTTGGCGTCTAGGCATTCCCACTTAAGTCGTTCCCCTCTCATAGGCCCTAAAGGCTATAGAGTTATTAGCTCCTCGGGAGGGCGGCTTGCTAAAGATGTTGCAATCAATCTTAAGAAAGCACTTCAAGGGTCTAGATTTTTGATTGTCTAAAAGAAGACAAGAGAATACTCTCCTACCTCTCAGATTTTTCTAAAACACGAAAGACAAAATTTGTTCATTAACCAGATAGCAATTAGGTGCCTAAAAAATGAATTTAAAGAATACATGATGTTTAGTGGATTCTCCTTAGGCAACCTACAAAGACAATGAATCAGTAGTCATATTGTCTTTGTGCAACAAACATATTCTTCGACAAGCGTTGTACAAAAACTAGTTACGCTGTGAAAAATTCTGAGACAAATAGATAAACAGTTAGGGTCAGTCGTTAGAATAATAAAAAAAATGATAAAATCATGAAATTTGCCCTTTACCAGAAAATACAGAATCATACGATAGAGTCTCGACTCCTACGAGATAGGATTCAGTATTGCACGAGATAAGATCGTTGATGATGTTTGCTCGTATGACAGAGGATCTTTGCTCGTTTGACAGAATATCTACTCGTACGATAGGATTTTTCAATTCATGCGACACCTGTAGTTTGTCGTTTCAGCCTGTAAAAATTCTCATATGAGATGACGTAGAGGCTATACGATCGAAAATCCGAAAAGTCAAAATACCTGAAAAATAAAAAATAAAAAAAATCAATCTTGGAGGCCGAAAAATGTAGTCTCGCGCCCCATGGTGGGTGCCATAAATGTGTGTGTGAAAATTGGAATAAGGAGCTATATCTGCAATACACAACACTTCAATTTTGTCATTATATGCATGGTTAGTTAGATATAAGCATTAATAAGAAAACCATGACAAATTGACCAATTGCCTTCTAAATGATGTGAGTATAAGATTGCTCTCAGATTTTTATAAGCAATACTAGTGACTAGACTACACCAAGACGAAGGATTTAATCTATATGATATTAAGCTATATGGATGCAAGCAATAATGAATAATTCAAGAAAAAATCAATTCAAGCAATGATGGATGCAAATAATCTAAAAAAGAACAATATATCAATGACTCCAGAGAAAAATCAGTATAATAATGATGTCTTCTCAAAAATCTCAGGGGTGAATTGGAATGAGATCTGAAGAGTTAATTTATAGAGAATCACAAGAGAGATGATGAAAAAGCTCAATTTAGAATTAATTGAGATATTTGAGAAATTAAGTTGAGTTAACCTTGAGATAGATTCCAATTATAGTTTAATTGAAATGCATTCAAATTAGAAGTTCACGTTGCATTGGAAAATAATATTAAATTAATTCCATGCATTTGTGATAAAAATAGATAATTCTTTGTTTTATTCAAGAAAAAGATCTTTTTATTGCAACTAAACTTCTTTTTTCTGAAAAGCTTTGAGTTCCAATTTAAGAGAATACTTCAATAATTCAATTAATTGCTTTTTTTGATTTCAAGTTCTCAATTTAGAAAAAGAAATAATATCTCAAGTTTGATTTATCTCTCAATTCAATTCTTTTATTTAATTTTCAATTCAACTCTTTGTGTTGTAATAAATTCTTCTTTTTGTAGTAAATTAATTCTTTTTTGCATGATTGAATGGCAAATTTATTAATTAATTAAATATGCAAAGATATTTAATAAATTAAAATAGGATAATTGATCAAAATGAATATTCTTGGAATAATTCAATTAATTAAATAGATATTTAATTAATATTGAGTAATTGATTTTGCCATGTGATATTTGATAATTGAAGAATTAATCATGTGATCAAGATTGATTTAATTGCCTTTTGGTTAGGACCTTGGTGATGTTGTTGAGATTAGGGGCCCATGGTTTAGATGACCAATTTTAGGGTATTACATTTGCTCCTCTTTGAATTAATGTGCAAGCAGCGCGTTGATTCAAAGAATGTGGGATGTCTAGGAGATGCCAATTCTGAACTTGATTGATCATGAACTAGGTAAAGCGAGGCATTAACTTGATTCGAAGCGACAAAGCTGAATGAAGCCTAATTAAAGCGATACCGATCCCAAACTTGATTGAACTGAGGAATGATAGGAAACAAAGATACCAAACTTGAACTTGACTGATCAAGAAGCGGATCTTACTGATCTAGAACTTGATTGAACTTAGATGCAGTGAGTGATGATAAAAATTGATCTTGAACTTGATTGATCAAAACACGATGAGCGTAGAATGAACTGTTCAGCTTGATCAAGAAACGAATACTGAACACCTGCTTAGATTGAGAGTGATCAAAGATACTCTTTAAACTTTTGATTGAATTTAAACGAATAATCAGCTTGATTTGAAGTAATGAAACTGATTAATGTCAAGAGATTAATTCAAATGAAGACAAATATCAGCTTGATTTGAAGTGATGAAACTAATATGCCCCTAGCGATTGATTCGATTCAGATGATCGAGAGATCTCAACTTTATGTGAAGTGATGAAGCTGAGATTCCCCTTAGCAATAAGGTCTTGATTTTCTTTGGTTGAAAAGATTTTGCTTGACTTTTGATGAAGATTTGAAAAATTTTCTCCACTTGAAAGAGGTGAGGTCATAAGGTCGCAAGTATGCCCCCTCGGGAGCGAAATTGAAAGATAGTGAGGGTAGTTGATTTTAGGCAATTTTGAATGATGAGTAGTCATTTGAGTGTGAAGTGATTTTGAAGAATTTTGAAGATTGAATTGATTGCAAAATTGATTTATAAATTTGAATTTGATAGTTAGTGTTGATTGTTGAGAAATTGAGCGCAACTTGAAGACAGAATAAGCATTTGATGAAAAGAGCGGTAAGTGGTCCAAAATTGTGAAATTGACTAGCAAGATGATCTTGAATTTTGATTTTGATCCCAAAAATGGAATCAGAGTAGGCACATTAGCCATGGATACAATTTTTGTGTCCATCGGAGCAAGTTGAAAAATTAGGTTTTTGGCTATATATGAGACAAAAGTGTCATTTTCAATTCATTTTAACCCTCCAAGTTTGAAAATTTGAAAAACCCTTCTGCGAAGAAAATGGTGTTCCCTACTTATTAGCATCAATTCGAGCACCAGAGAAGACATAATCGACCCCGAAACTATGAGCCAGTGGTAAGTGATCGATCTTAAGCCTGTTTATATTTTCAACTTTGAATTTTTTGATGCATTTTTCAGGTTTTTCATGGGTTTTGGGTCAAGTGTCACGGTTTATCGTGCGAGATAGGATCCTGTCTCATATGAGAAACTGGCAATTTTTCTTTCATCATTTGAGGCCATTATATTTGTTGCATTGGATTCACCCTTGTGTCATATGAGAGGTTAGTTAGAAGACCATTTTGTCATGCGGAGTCCAATAAAGTGTCATTTGAGGCTATTTTCTCATACGAGAGCCATTCCTGACTCGTACGAGATGCTGCTTATCTGTGTTTTGTCGTTCGAAAAATAGTTACCATTTTTGAAATTGTAAATGTAGTCACATAAATCTGTCCACTTAATTAAATGAATATTTAATATTTATTTGATTATTTAACCATCAATTAATAATTAATTAAATTAATATTTAATTAATTCATCTTAACCCTCTTCTCCTATTAATTAAATAAATTATTCAATTTATTTGATTTAATTCACTTAACCAAATTCATACCATTAATTAAATAAATAAATCATATTTATTTAATTAAATCTTCTCTCACATTTAAATAAATTAATATTTATTTAAAACCCCCAAAATCCCACCTCTCACATTTAAATAAATAAATCATTTATTTAAAATCACCTTTATCCTCCACCCACTTGCATTTTCCTACAAATACAAGTTGCACAATTATTTTAAATAAATAATTTATTTAAATCACCTTTATCCTCCACCCACTTGTATTTTCCTACAAAAGCAAGTTGCACAACTATTTTAAATAAATTATTTATTTAAAATCCTATTTATCCTCACCCACTTGAAACCTTTAATGGTTTCCCTTAAAGTATTCAAACTTGATGGCTTTAAAGTCTTCAAACTTGATGGCTTCCTTCTATAATCTTCTTAAGACTTTAATGGTTTTCCTTAAAGTCTTCAAGCCTTTAATGGTTTCCCTCAAAGTCTTCAAGCATTTTAATGCTTTATCTTCATTTTTCTCATTTAAATAAATTAATATTTATTTGAATATTTATCCAAATGCAAATTACACCATTTAATTGAAATAAATGATTTTATTTTAATTGAAAATACCAAAATTTCTCCCACTTGCATTTTCCTAAAAAATCCACTTGTATGCCTAAACCCCTTCTAGATTCTTCTAAACCCTTCCTAATTAGCCTAATCCATCCCCTAAATATTGTCACATTCCTAAGCAAATTGGAGTCACTTCTCAAAGACTCCAAAGTCTTTGAAAAGCAATTAATGCTTTGTGTGTTCAACAAATTAACCCTCAAAGTCTTAGATAACCTTTGAAGGCTTTCAACCTTCAACCACTTAATCCCCAAAGTCTCCAATAACCATTAATGGTTACCTCAAACCCTCCCACATGGTTAAAACATTTGTTTTGACTCAACCTCTACCCAACCCAAAGGTCTCATCAAGCCTTTAATGCTTTCACCATGATTATCTCTTAATCATTTGCACAAAGGTTTATCCTTGGATTAACTCTTAATCCAATGGGTAATCTTAATTTAGACTTGACCCTTACCTTCTAGATAACCATGAGGTCTTCTCAGGCCTCTAATGCCTCCAACCTCTTCTCTCAACCCAATCCTATGTTGACACTTGTCACCATTTTATTGGTGCCAATTGTGCACATGGATCCCCAACTTTCAAGCTTGGCCCTTGATTAAACCATTCAATCTTAACCCTTCATTTCCCCATTTCTTCTATAAATAGAACCCTTCTCCTCAAGCAAAGAAGGAAGCATTTTAGAGTATTGTTGTTATACTAGCATTAGCATAGAGATTTTTCATAGCATCACTATCTACTCTTGCATAGTATTTGCTTATCATATTCAACCATCTTGAATCTCCATATGGCATCCATGGCTAGTGCTAAAAGCTGAGAGCTACACTCATTTGGGACTTGGAGAGGAGAGAAACAAGGGAGAAGCATCAAAAGGCATCATGGAAGCATCTTAGGGAGGCTCTTCTCCTTTCTTTTATTTTGTTAAACTTCTTTCATGCTTTTTGAAATCTCTCTTGATATGTTTGGAATGGTTTTTAGTTCTTTGTTTTGTTTTTATGGTTGAAACTAACTTATTAACATTGAACTTTGTTGTTGCCTTGTCCCCATTTCCATGACATCATTTGGTGAACCCGACGTGAATCAAAGAGCAATCATTTTGAAGACTACTAACTTTTGAATGTTTTAATTGACACACAGGTCATTCTCTTGCATTTTTCTTCTCAATTTAGCACCTTCACAAATTGATACTTTAACGCTATTGTCTATAATGTTGCTCTTTCATGTTAAATAGCACTTCTGTTTTCACACAGAGTAGAGCTATTGTAACAAAGAGTTCTAAGAAAATTCCTTGTAACCGAAAACCAAAAATTTTAGGCTTGTAGAAGCCCACCAAAACATGCAGATTTTTCTAACTAATTATCTTTTGTGCAGGTTTTAACTAACCCCTACAATAGCATTATTTTTAGCAATTTTAGCTTAGGAAATAAATTTGTCCATATTGCTAACTTTGTCTTTCAAGTTAGGATAAAATAAATTCATTTTCCTTTTGGGTTAAAATCAACTACACTTTCATTTGGAGTTTTAAAAAGAACCATATCTTTCGTTTGGAGCTCTAAAAAAGAATCACACTTGTTCAAAGTTAAAAAGAATCACAAAAACAAACACGCAAATTTTTTTTTGCAAAGTTAGGAACAAATTCTTTTGGTGCTTAAAATCAACAAGGCAAATTTTATTTCTTGCATCAAGATAAAACTTACAATCCACACTTCCATTTTTGGTGCAAATAAAATTCACAATCAACTTGTCTCATTTTCAAAGCAATTTTACTTCATGCAAACGTGTTTTTCATTAAGTTGACCAGGATTTTCAAATTCTAGTTTACTCAAACAATTGTCTTTGAAAATTAAAAAGAACACCATGATTGTTGGAGCAACATCTCCAAATAGTTAGATCACATTGCAATGATAGATTAAAAAGAACAAGTGTTTTTCGTGCTTGGCACACTTGTGCAAAGAGTTGGTTGAGTGGTCCTACCTCTAACACACACTATCCTCTCCCTTGGCTCTCGTGGTCCTAGGTGCAAGAGAAAAGTGTTAGTAATGCTCAAATTTTATCTTTTTAAGAGAGGCCTGCCAAGGGATCGATACTCTTGGGAACGACCTCGAGCGGTAAATCCTTCGAGCCGCTATAGAAATCAGGTGAGAGTGAAAGCTGTAGCCTTGGGTATAGCTGTTCCTACAGTGTAACTGGCCGAAAGGACAAATGGGCCCCACCACCAGTTACAAGGCTCTTAAGTGAGTCACTGCAGAATGAACTTATGTCCAAAAATATCGAACATGACTAAACACCTTTAAGTAGTAGCCCACCCGTTCTATTGATTGAGGATATTTGAGATACAATTTAGTGCAAGAGCATAGATGATTTTTCTCCCAAGATACTCACCATACATATTTCCTTGAGTAGAAACATAGCTTTTTGAAAAGTCACTTGTGGCTTGATAAAAGTGGTGACTCCCCCATCATAGGGATCATCTATTTGTTATGCTCGTGCAAGACTTAGTATATCACATCCTTACCTGCCACGGCGGGATTCATAAGGTATGTAGTACCAAAGTCGAAGAAATATCAAGATGTGGGCTAAATTTATCACAACTGGCCATTTGACCTTAGGGATAAAAAGTGTTTGAAGTGTGTTCGTTTTACAGACCTAGTGCAAATTGAGCCGACTTCAGGCTTTGGAAATACACTTTAAAATAAATCTAAAGGAAGGGTCATATACAAGTCCAAAGATTGGGTTGATCTAGACCCATACTCATTTGTGCCTTTGGGGGCAACATTCTTGTGTTTATGTGCTTGCTTTGTTTTCTTGTCAGAGAAAAATCAGCAAATCACTTTCAAAAACAAAGTACTCATCCAACATTTCTCAAAAACAACCAAACACATCAAAAACAAAGTACAAACAACAAAGAGTCAAATTTTATGACCATTCTTCACATCTTGCGAAAGAAGAAGTGTCATCAGAATATCAACTTAAGAAGGAGACCATTAAGCTCAAAGGCTTTGATCAAAAGGAGGAAATTCTTCTATCTCAATAGACAAATCTTTGTCTCACATAGAGTCTTTCTACATCGCATGCGTCTCTATCTTCAAGGTAAAACAAACGGATTTGATTCCGAATCATTGAACAGCAGAGCTTTTATGCAATATAGAGCTCTGAGTTATCACAAAAATCAAGGAGGAAAGATTAATCCCAACTTCTTCCCAAACATCTGTATCACCTACAACACAGCTCGAGAAGTGCCACCAATGCCCGAAAGGGAAGAGATAGAGTTTGTCCCATTTGTAACACAAAGTTTTTATTGAAGTTGAAAACATTTTCATCCATCATCTCACTCATACATCATCACTTCATCATCAATCCGTCCCAACTCTCAAAACATTAAGAGGTTCTTGTCCCAAGTTCTCTTTTAGATATTGCTTGAAATCAAACACATCACATCACTTTTTAGATTGTTTCTACATCTAGGATAAGCTCATCCTAAGAGACACATCTACGCAGGTTAAAACTAGTTCATGAGTGAATTCTCTCATTGCTAGGTAGTCAAAATCTGTAACACATCTCAAATTTCTCTACACCTTATCACATCCAAACTCCTCAAAACAAACAAGCAATTCAAAGAAGGAATTTCGGTTACATCTACCTTAAAGTGCTAGAGATCCCCATACAATACAAATCACCAATCATCAATCTTTCATCAATAACTCATCATCATCTTCAATCAACTTCAACACAAACTTACAAACAAAATGGCTCAAACCCGATCGCGATCAAGGCAACGAGAAATAGAAATTGAGGAAGAAGAAGACAACCTCAATGAATTTCAAGAAGCACTTGGAGGAACTGTAACTGATGAAAACCCAAGTACTCCCACTCCTTCAACAATCGAAAGGGCTCAGCATAACCCTCACTTCAACAGATTATTTGATGAAATATTAAGAAGCAATGCGGATGCTCACTTCTTAAAACTCGCTCAAGAAGGAGCCAAACTCCCCTCGGACTTTGATCTTGCCCAATTAAGACAAGCATCAGAAAGACAAAGTCGCCATGAGAAGGAAAGGGGTAGAAATCACATCAGATATAACATTCCTCGAGGTAACCCACCACCTCCTCCTCCCAATGAAATAGAGATGTTGCAGCAACAAGTCAAGAATCTCACCCAACAACTTCATAGTGGTGTTAAGACCAATCAATTCTCACTTAAAGACATCTGTCCCTATCCTTTTGATAGGAATCTTTATATGCCACCCTTTCCACGCGGGTTCG
The DNA here is from genome assembly GCF_030272615.1 of Cryptomeria japonica. Lineage (NCBI taxonomy): Eukaryota > Viridiplantae > Streptophyta > Pinopsida > Cupressales > Cupressaceae > Cryptomeria > Cryptomeria japonica. The sequence continues at coordinate 5,370,721 of NC_081411.1, read as the reverse complement.
AAACACCCAAATTTGAAAAATATAGAGGAAAGGGGGATCCCCGTGATCATGTCCGAGAATTTCATTCTGCTTGTCTTGAAGTGGCTTATGAGGACACATACCTAATGTGCCTTTTTCCCCAAAGCTTGGGAGGAACCACCACATCATGGTTTTCTCGACTACCAGGTGGCATTAGAACATTTGAGGAACTCATCCAGAAGTTCCTATCTCATTACTCTCATAACATTGAACGCGACATCACCATGGCTGATCTATGCAACACCAAACAAAAACCAGGGGAATTATTCTCAGTATTCCTGCAACGATGGCGCCAAATGTCTAGCAGACGTTCTCTTCAGTTACCTGAATGAGAACTAGTGGAAATTTTCATTTCCAACTTAAACGAAGAAATGGAATTTCACCTGGATGTCAAAGACACAGACTCCTTTAACGATATGATCACCAAGGGTATAAAATGTGAAAGGGCACTCATCAAGAAAGGACTCATCAAAATCTTTAATGAACCAAAAGATGGTCCTCGCCCATGCTTCAATAGTGATAAACCAAACTTCTGGAACAAGAATAAAAATATCATCAACGATGGGGTTGTGGATGCTCGAACTATCCAAAATGCACAACCTGTGGTTTGGTTTGCAGGACAAAATCCTCCACCTCAGAAAACACAAATGTTCCTCCTAATCAAGGTCGCATCACATCTCATGATGAACCAAGACCTCGTCCACAAAAACAAAAACGCACATACACTCCCTTAGGGGAACCCATTGAAACAGTGTTGCGAGAACTCCTTTCTCAGAATTTGGTCACTCTACCTAAACTATCCAACTATGAGCCTCAGGTCAAACCAGCATGGTGGAGAGATACTGAACACTGTGAGTTCCATCAAGGACGAGGACACAAGACAAGTAATTGTCACCGATTGAAGGATCTCATTCAGGATCTTATTGATCGAGGAGAAATTGAAATTGAAGGACATGACCCAAAAACGACCAATAATGATCATCTCATGTTCAAGGATCCACTTCCATCACAAGATCAAAGGGGTCCTTCCACTTCCCGGTGAGGCACTGATACCACTGATTATACGCAGGCTGCATATAACTACACTGTAAATCACCTGTATGATGCCAGTGAACAAATTGCAACTATAACCTTCAAAAATCCCACCTCAAATTGCAATGTTGTTACATGTCGTGGCAAGGTCACCATCAAGGCAGCTCCACAGGGCACCACCTCCGTCCCAAAGCAATATAATCTTGTGGAACAATTAGATAAAACGCCTGCGCTCATATCAATTTTAGAACTATTGCGCCTATCGCCATCTCATAAAACAATCTTAGATCAAGCACTCCAAGAGGCGTCAGTCCCTGCAAACCTGAACACAGACCAATTTCAAGCCATGGTTGGAAATCTAAAGTCATCACCTTGTCTCACTTTTTCTGAAAGTGACAACTCTTCCTTCCAACAACCTCATAACACTTCACTACACATTGAAGGCTTTATCAACCAACACAGGATCAAGCGAGTCTTGATAGATAATGGAGCAGGCCTAAACATTTGTACACTACAGTTGGTCACAACATTGGGATATGAAATAGAATCAGTGGATCCTCGCAAGAAGATCACCATCAAGGCCTATGATGATGCAGAGCGTTCATCCAAAGGAGTGGTGGTGCTACCAATCCGAGTGGGCCCTGTGGTAAAACACATAATTTGTCAGGTTCTGGACCTTCCTCTACCATATAATCTATTATTAGGAAGACCTTGGATACATGCCATGCAAGCCGTTCCATCTACCTACCATCAATGTATCAAGTTCCCACATAATGGTGCAGAGATCACAATCCTGGGTGATGCAAATCCCTTTGCATTTTGCCATAATATCAGCCATCAACCAGAAATTACTGTTCCTAATAATAGGGAAGCCATTTCCTCTACATCATATGTAAGTCCCACCTCTCTTGCCAGTTTGAACACCCCTATACCCAAGCAAGAAAAGCTTAAAATGAAAGTCACAGAGGAAGGTCCCGGGGAATATAACTTAAGTCAACTCTTTTGTGTGGGACAAATGCCCACTTCTCCTAAAACACATGGTAAACCACAGCAGTTACTCCAGCAATGACTAATCACGCCAGCATGTGCTTGGACACCTTTCGTCCTTGGAAGGAGTCAAGAGGAAGAAACACAAGATGAGGACCTAGCGGACTAGATCTATAAAGATCCCATCACCACTGACATACCGCGAGTTACACTTCCTACAGAACAGTATGGCAAAGGCCTCCTCATTATGCAAAGAATGGGATATGATGGTCAGAGTGCTTTGGGATACTGCAAACAAGGACGACATGAACCGCTGCTGCCAGAGTTCAAGCCCAAAGGTAATACAGGCCTAGGCTTTGAAAAAGAGATCCTTCCTAAACTCAGATTTAAAGGAAAACCTAGCAAACCATTTTGCCCACCTACTGTAAAGAGGACACCTTTCATAATCAAAGCACCATCAAGCAATATTGTCACTGCCCCATCGAGGCTCACAAACCCACCGCAACCATCATCAGTGCCAAAAATCCCAACAATCGAACTAGTAATCCCATCCACAGCAGTCATCACATCAATAAAACCATTCATAGCAGCAACTATATTGGAACCCGTAGCAGCATCTATGGCACCAGCCGTTCCAATAGAAGCCACTAAATCAACCCTGTCGATACTTCCAGTGACAAAACCTTTAAACCCCATCACAGTTCCTGCAGCACCGATCACCTCAAAGGTACATAAACCAATCACACCTGCAGTATTCAACTCCAGCGACATCCCAGTATGGTATAGCAATCGGATGCTGGAAAGTGATTCAGAGACCGACTCACATGAGTGGGAATTTGATTCTGTACAGCTTAACACTTCAGATGAGGAAGACACATCACCACCTCCGCCACGCAAAGACATTCCTATTTACGGAGAAGCACAGATAAAAACCACTTGGGTACCTGAGCTGGAAACATCTTCCACAGACCCTACGTCTCATCCTACGCTGGATTCTGACAGGGAGAGTACCATCAATGACCTTCACCACACTGTCTTAACCCTCACTGATACATCTAACAAACTTAACTTAATCGATGAGGTAATGCCCATTATCCACCCTGAACTCATCGAATGGAATCAACCAAATCCCCCATGTCTTGACCTCTTCCAAACTGATGAGGCTATCATTGACTTTTTGGAATTAAGGGATAATCTACCAAGCGGGGATCACAAAGTTGGATTCGCCATTGAACTTAATAGCGCAGCATACTTCGGGGCAGATGCCAAACCCTTCAGTTGCAAAAATATAACATTAAAACATGGATCTTCCAGTGAGGACCACACTGTGGCACTGTTTGATCCAACAAAAGTAAAAAGAAAGAGCGTATCCAACGGTGAAAACCTCTCTGAGGCACTTGAGGATGAAGGGTTTGACATTCTCCCTGCTAGTACACAACAAGAACGATCGACGATTCTCATTGAGGAGACTAAAGAATACAATGTGGGGACTCCTGAAAACCCTCATATCATACATCTGGCATCTCTTCTCACTCCAGAGGAATAGCCTCAATTTATAGAGTTCTTCCAACAGCGTCAGATCAACTTTGCATGGTCATATGCAGACATGCCTGGGCTTGATCCTGATTTAGTCATGCATCATCTCACAGTAGCAAAAGGAGCCAAACCTATCAAGCAGAAGCTTCATAAGATGCATCCTCAGATTGCCGTGCTAGTCAGAACAGAACTCAAGAAACTCCTAGATGTTGGTTTCATTAGACCAATTGATTATGCAGAATGGATCTCCAATATTGTGCCAGTTGGCAAACCAAAAGGGGGCATCCGCATTTGTACAGACTTCAGAGATCTAAATAAAGCATGTCCTAAGGATGACTTCCCTCTACCAAATATTGACATCATAGTAGATTTGATAGCAGGACATGCCATGCTTTCACTCATGGATGGCTTTTCAGGATACAATCAAATAAAGATCGCACCAGAGGACCAACATAAGACAGCCTTCACATGTCCATGGGGCACATACTGCTGGAATGTAATGCCTTTCGGTCTAAAGAATGCAGGAGCAACCTATCAAAGAGCAATGACCACCATCTTCCATGACATGATGCATACTATGATGGAAGATTATGTGGATGATTTACTAGCAAAATCACTTACTAGAGAAGGACATCTTCACATCTTTGATCAAATCTTTGATAGACTGGAACAATACCATGTTCGACTCAACCCAAAGAAATGTGTCTTTGGAGTGACCTCCGGGAAGCTTCTAGGATACATTGTCTCAAGCAAAGGTATTGAGGTCGATCCAGCAAAGGTTAAGGCAATCATGGACATGCCACCTCCAAGGAATATCAGTCAGCTAAGGACACTACAAGGACGGCTTCAATCTATCCGCAGATTCATTGCACAATTGGCTGATAAGTGTCACCCATTCACACACCTGCTACACAAGAACATCCGCTTTCAGTGGGATGACAGATGCCAGCAAGCATTTCAGGTGCTTAAAGACTATCTCATGAATCCACCATTGTTGATGCCACCAGATCCAAGTAGACCATTATTGCTCTATATCTCAGCAACAAGTACAACATTGGGTGTGCTACTGGCACAACATAATGCAGAAGGAAAAGAGTGTGCTATTTACTATATCTCTCGCACACTGGTGGGCTATGAACTCAATTACACGCCTATTGAGCGAGCTTGCCTAGCAGTAATCTTAGAAGCCACTAAACTGAGGCACTATCTGTTGACACACAAGGTACAACTCATTGCAAAGATTGATCCACTCAAGTATTTACTCAGCAAAGCAGCATTGACAGGTCGCTTGGCCAAATGGGTGATGATTCTAAGTGAATTTGACATCGAGTACGTGGACCGTAAAGCTATCAAAGGTCAAGTTATTGCAGATCAGTTGGCCGATGCACCACTCATAGGCGATCATCCTCTCATTTCCAATTTTCCAGATGAAGAGATATTCATGATCACAATAGCACAACCATGGAAACTATATTTTGATGGTTCATACACTAGGCACGGCTCGGGGGCAGGCATTCTGTTTATCACACCTCAGGGTGATAGCATCCCGAAGTCTTACAGGCTCACATTTCCATGCACCAACAACATAGCAGAGTATGAGGCCTTGATCACAGGACTCAGATTAGCCATACAATGGAAATTACAAGAACTACAAGTATATGGCGATTCCCAACTAGTCATTCGACAAGCAACAGATGAGTATCAGACCAAAGATGATAAACTCATGCCATACAAGCAAATGGTGGACAATCTAAAGACATAATTTACTACTATCACTTTTGAGCAGATACCAAGAGATCAGAATCGAGCTGCTGACGCTATGGCTACCATCGCATCTCTACTAGATCTTCCACAGAATTCAACACGCTACGAGTTCTTGGTAGAACAACTTTGGATCCCCGCTTATGATATCCCCGAATCTGAAATGATATGTTGCCTTGTTGGTTCTGAATCCCCATGGTACGGTGAGTTCTACACCTATCTCCGCGATCACACCCTTCCTCCCAACCAATCAAATAACCAACGTAAAACCTTCATTCGCCAAACTGCTCGATTTACCATTATTGCCGAAACCCTATACCGACGCGGTCTTGATGGTACTCTCCTTCGATGTCTTGAACAAGGTGAGATAACAAAGGCTTTGGAAGAGGTACATGAAGGAATTTGCGGGACTCACTCAAGTGGTCCATCACTAGCCAAGAAGATCATGCGAGCTGGATACTATTGGCCATCTATGGAAAAGGATTCCTACTACTTTGTCAGGAAGTGCAAAAAATGTCAAGTTCATGGCGACCTAATACATGCACCAGCTCAAGAACTGCAACCACTCACAACACCATGGCCTTTTTGTCAATGGGGTCTTGATCTTGTGGGTAAAATCCATCGATCTTCATCCAATGGCCATAAATTCATTATTACCGCCACCGAATATTTCACCAAGAGGATCGAAGCTGTTCCACTTACCCAAGTCACCGGCAAGCAGATCACCTCATTCATCCTCAATTACATCATCTGCCGGTATGGTGTACCCATGTCCATTGTCACAGATAACGGTCTTCCTTTCAAAAATCAGGATGTTCATGAGCTTTGTGAGAAATTTCATATCCAACACCGCTTTTCCACTCCCTATTACCCACAAGGCAATGGTCAGGCTGAAGCATCCAATAAAAACATATTGAGGATCCTAAAGAAGACAGTCAATGATGCCAGCCGTGATTGGCATGTTCAATTGAATCCAGCGCTATGGGCATATCGAACTAGCATGCGGACCCCTACAGGTGCAACTCCTTATTCATTGGTCTATGGTGCTAAAGCTATCTTACCTATTGAGGTCGAGATACCATCCTTACGAGTTTCATTGCACAATCTCATCGATGATGAAGCATACAGAGTATCCCGTCTTCAGGACTTAGAGTTATTAGATGAGAAGCGACAAGCTGCATACAATCACCTCAAAGCCTATCAGCAGCGCATGAGTAGAAGCTACAATCACTGAGTTAGATCTCGTACATTTGAGGTAGGTGATCTTGTTCTTCGAGAAAATCCTCGCAACCAACCAAACAGAGAACATCAAGGCAAGTTTGAATCAAACTGGTTGGGCCCATATGTTGTCACTGCTGTATTCGGGTCCGGGGCATATCAGCTGGCTACATCAGACGGAGAACCGCTCGCAGATCCAATCAATAGCATGCACCTCAAACGGTTTTATACCTAAGGTATACAGAGCATCAGGCTCCCCTACATATCAGAAAATATCAAAAACATTCAGAAAATGTCCTAAAGAAAATACAAAACCATTCAAAACAAAAAAAAGTAAAGAAAAATCATGCATCCAAACGGTGAACAACCACTCCGGTGGCACCTTGGGTAAGTGCGATGGTGAAAACCTGGCAAACAGATGCCACTCGTAAGGGCTATGGCTCCATTATCTTTTCAGACTTGTTGCGATCACATTTACTTCATACACACATCCATCCATCCAAAGCCATGGCTTGTTATTCATCTATCATTAAGAAAGTACTCCATGCGTCTAGCATCCCACCTTTTCATAGTCAGGTCTAAAAACTGGGGGCAATACCCTTAACCTATTGATGGAAGTGGATTCTACATTGTCTTATGTGTCATTACGCTCTTCATTCAGGCAATCATCAAAAATATCAAAAACATTCAAAAATGTCCCAGAAAATATCAAAAACATTCAAAAATGACTCACAAAATCCACAAACATTCAAAAACTATTACACAAAATCCAAAAACATCGGAAAAACCATCGAAAATCACCCAAAAACATGACAACACCTTGTACATATTCATCCGATCAGATACAAAACAAACATTGACAAAATACTCACACAAATGACCACTTATCACTCGACCAACACAATCAACATCAACAATCCAAACTGTCTTAAACAAGGATGCATCCTTCCTTATCAAAACAAAGACAAGATGACATTTTCTTTGACAAGAAAATTATGTTAAGCTATCAAATACTTGGTTGATTTATGAGTACAATCATTTGTTTATCTGTATCGGGATCTTTCAGCATTGTTTTGTATCGTTTGCGCATTACTTCCGATGAAGTACTGGGGCATGTACTAATGGTGTCTACGTGGGAAGTTCACCAAGCTACATGATCTTATGCAAAATGCAGTCATAGATCATTACGGCTTGCTGACTACAGCGTATACCTCGACCATATGAGCATGAACCATTACCAAGGATCCATATTCTTTATTCTTTATGCATATATACTATTTGATTGCAGGTACAAAGCTTTTTCTTTGGTTCCTCCTACCTCATCCAAACTGGATAAAGGTTTTATCTCTTATTACGGTATGCACTTGTCTCAGGATATGATTAGCCTAAGATCAAGGAGGACAATCCAAGTCATGCATGAAAGGAGATAATCCTTGCCTGTTCCGCAAGCAATACTCAGGTCAACTTGATCCATTATATCAAGTTGCTTGTATTAACTTGCTATATCAAAATCCATGTAAGAAAGACTCTGGTCATCTTGAATCTTTATGTCAAGTTGCTTGTATTTTCTTACAACATTTTAAAGCTCAATGATGAAAAATAAAGCACTATGGATCATCATTCCATCTCATTTGTATATATTGCATTCCGTTGCATTCCATCCATCCATACATTCATAAATAGCTGCATATCATTCATACATAGTAATGACAATGGATACTCTATTTTTCCTCTTCTTCCATAGGAATGTAATAGGTCCTCCATTTCTTCTATCTAACATTGAACCCCCCCCACCCTCCCCATCTCGATAATCAGCATCACATACCCTACATCGTGTCCCAATTAACCTAATCAAGCCACATTCATCACCATCCATCTCTAAATAGGAGGGATTGTGTTTCCTATCCTAAGTCATCCAATAAGTCAAGAAAGTTACTCTATTTGCACAGATACATCGACTCCCACACACCTAGACTATCAACAGATACTCTGATCAAGTATCTTCGGGTCTCAACAGGTAATCGATCATGGTAATCCTAGACTACATCAGGCATTTATCATAATGACCTAGTCTCAACGGGGCTGCTATGATTCACCACAATCATCCATCACACGCACACACTATCAATTGATCAACCAATCAAACACAATCCAATGGACAATTACATCAATTGTCTAAGTCTCAACGAGTATTTTGCTTCATATACCTTGACTTCATCGGGCAATTACATCAATTGTCTAAGTCACATCAGGTCACTTTGTTCACTTACTCAGACTTTATCATGTCCAAGCGACCAACTGACATCAACTGTCACGCTTTGACTTGACCGGGGCAATTAAACCGATTGCACCAGATTGTCCAAACAATTTTGATCACTTGTATAGCATCAATCCAAACCCCACACTACATCTGCTATGTATCTCTTGCATGACCTCAGGGTACTCATTGGCTTGTTGTTTCTTCATATTCACTCCATTTTCTCCCATTCTTTCATCATTAGTTCTAATTTCTTCTATTCTACCTCCCCTCTGATTTTCATTCTTTTTCAAGAGATCGCCCGATTTTTCAAACCAAAATTTGGCCCATCTCTCGAGGGGGCATACCACCCATTAAATTTACATTTTATGGGGCATTTCTTCACACCTATTTTTCTTTCTTTGAAACGACGCGATAAACCGCACCGTCTCAAAGAGGGGCAAATGTAGTCACATAAATCTGTCCACTTAATTAAATGAATATTTAATATTTATTTGATTATTTAACCATCAATTAATAATTAATTAAATTAATATTTAATTAATTCATCTTAACCCTCTTCTCCTATTAATTAAATAAATTATTCAATTTATTTGATTTAATTCACTTAACCAAATTCATACCATTAATTAAATAAATAAATCATATTTATTTAATTAAATCTTCTCTCACATTTAAATAAATTAATATTTATTTAAAACCCCCAAAATCCCACCTCTCACATTTAAATAAATAAATCATTTATTTAAAATCACCTTTATCCTCCACCCACTTGCATTTTCCTACAAATACAAGTTGCACAATTATTTTAAATAAATAATTTATTTAAATCACCTTTATCCTCCACCCACTTGTATTTTCCTACAAAAGCAAGTTGCACAACTATTTTAAATAAATTATTTATTTAAAATCCTATTTATCCTCACCCACTTGAAACCTTTAATGGTTTCCCTTAAAGTATTCAAACTTGATGGCTTTAAAGTCTTCAAACTTGATGGCTTCCTTCTATAATCTTCTTAAGACTTTAATGGTTTTCCTTAAAGTCTTCAAGCCTTTAATGGTTTCCCTCAAAGTCTTCAAGCATTTTAATGATTTATCTTCATTTTTCTCATTTAAATAAATTAATATTTATTTGAATATTTATCCAAATGCAAATTACACCATTTAATTGAAATAAATGATTTTATTTTAATTGAAAATACCAAAATTTCTCCCACTTGCATTTTCCTACAAAATCCACTTGTATGCCTAAACCCCTTCTAGATTCTTCTAAACCCTTCCTAATTAGCCTAATCCATCCCCTAAATATTGTCACATTCCTAAGGAAATTGGAGTCACTTCTCAAAGACTCCAAAGTCTTTGAAAAGCAATTAATGCTTTGTGTGTTCAACAAATTAACCCTCAGTCTTGGATAACCTTTGAAGGCTTTCAACCTTCAACCACTTAATCCCCAAAGTCTCCAATAACCATTAATGGTTACCTCAAACCCTCCCACATGGTTAAAACATTTGTTTTGACTCAACCTCTACCCAACCCAAAGGTCTCATCAAGCCTTTAATGCTTTCACCATGATTATCTCTTAATCATTTGCACAAAGGTTTATCCTTGGATTAACTCTTAATCCAATGGGTAATCTTAATTTAGACTTGACCCTTACCTTCTAGATAACCATGAGGTCTTCTCAGGCCTTTAATGCCTCCAACCTCTTCTCTCAACCCAATCCTATGTTGACACTTGTCACCATTTTATTGGTGCCAATTGTGCACATGGATCCCCAACTTTCAAGCTTGGCCCTTGATTAAACCATTCAATCTTAACCCTTCATTTCCCCATTTCTTCTATAAATAGAACCCTTCTCCTCAAGCAAAGAAGGAAGCATTTTAGAGTATTGTTGTTATACTGGCATTAGCATAGAGCTTTTTCATAGCATCACTATCTACTCTTGCATAGTATTTGCTTATCATATTCAACCATCTTGAATCTCCATATGGCATCCATGGCTAGTGCTAAAAGCTGAGAGCTACACTCATTTGGGACTTGGAGAGGAGAGAAACAAGGGAGAAGCATCAAAAGGCATCATGGAAGCATCTTAGGGAGGCTCTTCTCCTTTCTTTTATTTTGTTAAACTTCTTTCATGCTTTTTGAAATCTCTCTTGATATGTTTGGAATGGTTTTTAGTTCTTTGTTTTGTTTTTATGGTTGAAACTAACTTATTAACATTGAACTTTGTTGTTGCCTTGTCCCCATTTCCATGACATCAGTAAACATGAAATTTTGGTTGTGTATTTGGCTTAGTTGGATTTGCATGATGTTTAACTTCTCTTGTAGGCTCATTTGGAATGTTTTATGATGCTTCATTGTTGGATTGTTGTAGGTGTTCTTACCTTTGGTACTCTTTAGATGTGTATATCCTCCGACTATGGCTTTAGTTTATGATTTGTCTGAGGTTGAGTAGGCTCATATTGATATGTGTGGCTTTACTCACCTGATGAGGTTACCTGATATCCATGTGAACCACGGGATGCTCATGGCATTGATAGAGAGATTTCATTCAGAGCATAACACCTTTCATTTGCCAGTTGGGGAGTTGACCATCACTCCTGAGGATGTGTACAGGATCCTTTGTATCCCTTTTGCCAGGGATAAGGTGGATTATAATACTGCATTGTTACCTGGGCTACAAGCTCTTAGGAACATATTCAGGGATCTATATATCTTGACTCATTCTATGAGTTGGGATATATTGATGGGCAGGTACAGTGAGGAGTATCCGCTGACATGTGTCCTAGCAGGTTTCATTGGTTGCTTCCTGATGCCAGATAAAGGGCAATAGGGTTTTGAAAGTGGATGGGGCCGTATGCTAGAGAGGTTGATAGAGAGCCCTCAGAGACTAGGTTGGGGCTCTTGTTTATTAGCTCACATGTATCAAGAGATGCATGAGATTATTTACAGGGATGGGTGGAGCATGGCTGTAGGGGTGTACATTTTACAAGTGTGGGCTTGAGAGAACCTTCCCGTTTGTCAGCCAATAGTTACAAACAATAGAGAGCTAGGGCAGCCGATCATTTATGGGTATGCCAAATATATCACACAACCCCATCTAGGCAAGAAAGACTTCTAGAGATGACAACTCGATGATTTGATAGCTGTCGTATGGAGACCATACAGAGGGTTGGAGTCGTGGGATGACTGGCGGGCAGTTCGCAGGGATCTATTTGTTACACGCCCACTGATTGGGAGGTCGCAGACTGTTGTGGAGTGATTCGTCGTTTCACGAGTGATGAGGCAGTACGACCGACAGCAGGGGATCTCTCAGGAGTATACAGTGTATGCTCGATACACTGATGAGGAGAGGTGGGGATGTTCACCTAGGCTATCCTATGCTTTAGCCATGTAGGAGCTGATAGGTTTATACCGTTTGAGGTGGGATTACCAAGATGATATAGTAGATGTGGGGGTATTTCCCCAGTATAGGGTGTTAGGGTTTCAAGCAGATCTGAAGCAAATATGAACTAACAATTATATGCAGATTTAAACTCAAAAGATAAAGAAATAAAACAAGACATAGATAACATAGAGATTTAACGTGGTTCATCCAGAATGGGTTACGTCCACCATACATAGCCATCCAATCTTTCTTATTATCCAGCAAAAATAGTACATTAACCTTACAATGCCTTAAGCATCCCAGCCGCTTATAACATGCATTTTTAGGGCAACAAACAAAGTCAAACTTTTTAGGGTTTTATTACAATGTCGGTTTTCATCAATGAAAAATGGCAAAAAAATGTACTTTACGGATCAGTCGCCACATTTCAACAATCTCCCACTTGGAGACTAATACTACATGACACCACTGTATATGCAACATCTACTGGATAAACACATTAGAACTCGACTGGTATAAATTCCACAATTATCAATCAAGAAGACCAACAGAAACTGATGAAGAAATCAGCTTCTCTTGTGGAACTTTCTTTGTGAACATATCGGTAGGATTCTCACTTGTGTGAATCTTCTCAAGCCGTAATTGACCCTCCTCCAAAACAATCTGGATGAAGTGGTACCTGAGCTGAATGTGCTTTGTCCTTGAATGAAAAGTAGAGTTCTTTGCAAGATGAATGACACTCTGGCTATCAATATACATTGGGCTATCCTCTTGTGTCTGACCCACTTCCTTTAGAAAACATTGTAACCAAATCATCTCCTTGCTGGCTTCTGTAGCAACAACATACTCAGCTTCGGTGGTTGAAAGTGCAACAACCTTTTGCAACCTAGAAATCCAACTGACTGCAGTTCCCCCTATACTAAAAACATACCCTGTAATACTCCTCTATAAATCAATATCACCTACCAGATAAGATTCAACAAATCCACTTAGAGCAGCATTAGATCCTTTGAAACATAATGCCTTCGTAGTAGTTCCTTTCAAATATCGAAGAATCCATTTCACAGCATTCCAATGTTCCATACCCGGATTACTCATAAACCTGCTCACAACTCCCACTGCATGTGCAATATCTGGCCTTGTGCATACCATTGCATACATCAGACTACTAATAGCTGATGAATACAGGATGTTAGACATTTTATTAACCTCTTCCTATGCCTTTGGGTACATCTCCTTAGTCAATTTGAAATGACTAGCCAAAGGTGTACTAACTACTTTTGCATCCTGCATGTTAAATTTTTTCAACACCTTCTTTATATACTCACTTTGGGACAAATTAAAGGTTCTATTTTTCTTGTCCCATGTAATCCTCATACCGGGAATTTGCTTAGTTGCACCCAAATCCTTCATAGCAAATGACCTGGCTAATTTCTGTTTAAGATCATTTATATGTTACATGTTAGACCCAGCAACAAGCATGTTATCAACATAAAGCAACATGATAATATAACTACCATTATCAAATCTCTTAAAATATACACAATGATCAGAATGACATCTATGATAACCGTGTTCAGCCATGAAACTATCAAATTTTAAATACCATTGTCGGGGTGCTTGCTTTAGGCCATACAGACTTTTCTTCAACCTGCACACCAAGTTCTCCTTACCTTTGACCTCATATCCCTATGGTTGCAACATGTAAATTTTCTCCTCCAAATATCCATGGAGAAAAGCTACTTTGACATCTAATTGTTCAAGATGTAAATCATTTGCAACCACAAAACTAAGTACAGTTCTAATTGAAGTCATTTTTACAACTGGAGAAAATATTTCATCATAATATATACCCTTTTTCTATGCAAAACCTTTTACCACAAGTATGGCCTTATATCTTTTCTAACCTCCTTCCTCCTCCTTCAGCCGATAAACCCATTTGTTAGGCAAGACTCTTTTTTCTGCAGGTAAAGGGACTAAGTCCTAAGTCTTATTTTTTATCAAGGAGTCCATCTCCTCTTTCATGCCTAGCTCACACTGTTGTTTGGCATCTACCTGCATTGCTTCTTCATATTCTTCTAGTTCACCAGAATCCATTGATAAAATAGAATACAAAGAAGGAGAAAATATTTCAGGGGGTCTACTTGTCCTCGTAGAACATCTAACACTTGCAGGAGTTTGTGGGACAATCTATTGTTGATGAACATTAGGTACGTTTGGCATTTCATTTTCAAGAATCTCATCCAGCACCACATATTCTTGTTTGTCCTGTTCATACTTCTTTTCTTGCATCTGGTCTTTATACATAACCTTCTCATTGAATATAACATCTCTACTTCTAATTATTTTCTTATTTTCAAAATTCTATAACCGATAGCCATATTCATCTATCCCATATCCAATGAAGGTACATTTCTAAGATTTAGCATCAAGCTTGGTTCTATTTTCTTTATCAACATGGACAAAAGCTTCACAACCAAAAGTTTTTAGAAAAGAATAATTTACCTTTTTACCAGTTCATGCCACCTTTGGAATACCACCATCCAAAGGGGTTGAAGGTCCTCTATTTATCAAATAGACAACAGTATGTACAACATCTACCCAAAAATGTAAGGGCAATCCAGCATGCAATCTCATGCTCCTCGTGCGTTCCATGATAGTTCTATTCATTCTCTCTGACACACCATTTTCCTATGGAGTTCCTAGAACTATCTTCTGCTTTCGAATCCCATTTAAGGAGCAGTAATCTTCAAATGCTTTGCTGCAATACTCACCTCCATTATCTGGTCTGAGACACTTCAACCTTTTTCCTGTCTCATTCTCAACCAAAGCTTTCCATTTTTTAAAAGTTTCAAAAACATCTAATTTTTGTTTTAGGAAATATACCCATGTTTTTCTGGTTGAGTCATCAATAAAAATAACATAATAATAAGAGCCACCAAGAGATGATACCTGAGTTGGTCCCCATACATCTGAATGTACAAGCTCTAACTTCTCACTCTTCTTCTCTTTCCCAACCTTGAGAAATCTGACTTTTTTCTATTTACCATAAACACAGTTTTCACAGAACTCTAAATCAATCTTCTTTAGTCCTGGCAATAGATTTTTGGAGTGAAGGATTTTCATCCCTTTCTCACTCATGTGCCCAAGCCTATGGTGCCACATTATTGAATCTGTTCTTGCAACATTTATTGTTGTTGTCCCTATAGTAACTTTATCTGTAGCAGCTAAGGTAGAGTAAGTGTTACCAGTACATAGATATAATGTGCCTACCTTCATACCTTTAGCTACTACTAATGATCCTTTAGTGACCTTCCAGATATTGTCTGAGAAGGTAACTATGCAACCTTCACTACCTAGTTGCCTTGCAGAAATTAAATTTCTTCTTAAATTAGGAACATGTCTTATCTCCTGCAGAAACCAGTCATTACCATTCTGCAACTTGATCTTTATTTTTCCTTTTCCAACAATTTGACAGGGCTCATCATCACCCAAATATACCTGTCCAAAATCACCTTGAACATAATCTAGAAAATATTTTCTATGGGGGTAGCATGAAATGAAGCCCCAGAATCTATTACCCAAGAATCATTAACATTATCCAAACATAAGATTAAAGCATCTTGTAAAGTATTACTTGCAATATTAGCTTCCTTACTATCATTTTCATTTTTGTCTCTTTCTTTATTTTTCTGAGACCAACAGTCTTTCTTTAATGACCAGGCTTTCTGCAGTACCAGGAATCTTTCTTTCCTCTAGATTTAGAGCATCCTTTCTTTGACTTCCCTCATGACTTCTCATTCCTAGGGCATTTTCCTCTTTCCTTTGATCTTTCTCTGTTCTCCACATTCAAAAACACTACCCGATGATGTTGAAGTCTCACTTGTGCTTTTCCTTCTCATTTCCTTGCTTAGGATAACACTAACAATATCATCAAATACCAAAGTATTTTTATCAGAGATAGAGTTACTTAAAGCCATAACCAAGCTATTCTAGCTTTCTGGCAAAGAACATAAAATCAAGAGAGCCCTAACCTCTTTTGCAAAGGTAATTTTTACCGAAGACAATTGACTGCTAATTGTATTAAATTCATTTAAGTGCTCCGCTATAGATCCTTCCTCACTCATTTTCAAATTAAACAAATGCTTCATAAGAAATACCTTATTCGAAGTTGAGGGTTTCTCATACAACTTAGCCAATGTTGCCATCAAATCTATAGTCATTTTTGCTTCTATTATATTGAATGCTATAGATGACGCAAGGCACAATCGAATGGATCCTAGTGCCTTTCTATCTAAAATGTCCCGCTCTTCATCTAATATTGTGGTCAATTTCTTTGCCTTTCCTTCCAATGACTGCCACAAATCCTTTTGATACAGGTAATCCTCTATCTGCATTTTCCATAACTGATAATTCTGGCCATTAAACTTTTTGACCTTGAATTTGGAATCCTCCATTGCTCCCACTCAAATCTGAAAGTTCTACCAATTTACAGAAAACCTTGCTCTGATACCAATTGTTAGGGTTTCAAGAAGATCCGAAGTAAATATGAACTAACAATTATATGAAGATTTAAATACAAAAGATAAAGAAATAAAACAAGACATAGATAACATAGAGATTTAACATGGTTCACCCAGAATGGGTTACGTCCACCATACACAACCGTCCAATCTTTCTTATTATCCAGCAAAAATAGTACATCAACCTTACAATGTCTTAAGCATCCCAACTGCTTATAACATGCGTTTTTAGGGCAACAAACAAAATTGGCCTTTTTAGGGTTTTATTACAATGTTGGCGAGGATACGTGCTGAGTGTATAGTACTTTGCGAATTAGTCACCACATTTCAACATGGGGATTACTTTCAGCAGCATTCATTCTCTCAGTTTACAGATCCAAGAGAGCATGCTCCTCATATTGAGGATGTGGAGGATGATGCCCCCACACTGACACGGGGATAGGGCCAGAGGCAGGGCCATAGGTAGGGACAGGCACAGAGACCAGATGCTCCACGATGGACTAGTGGTGATCCTGGTGCTAGCAGCAGTGGAGTGTGAGCTGATGTTGGAGAGTAGAGGGGTGAGGGTAGATCCCTCGGGAGAGTGGGTGAGGTAGAGGAGGAGCAAGAAGCCCCAAGGAAGGTATGGCAGTGGCATGATGAGCAGGGTGGAGCCACAGGTGGAGATGGCGGTAGAGATGGTGGCAGAGAGCCTGCAAGAGAGCAGGGGGTCGACACGAGATAGTCGATGAGAGAACGCCTTGTAGAGCTGCAGTCACAATTGACAGTGGTTCAAATACTAAGAGAGATTATGTAACTAGGATAGTTGATGGGAACATCATTCTAATTGATATTGACCAAGCCAATGTGTCAGATTTAGAAGAAATCTTCCCTGATGAAGATAAAGTATCCCAAGAGTTTGATGCTCTAAATAGAAGAGTCCATCATTTAATTTCCTTGAGAACATAAAAGGAAGCAGATAAAGAGAGAGAAGTAAAGGCAAAATTGATGGAGAGAGATAGACTTCTAAGAAAGATTGCTGACCTTGAGCTATTTACCCAAGAAAAGGCCAAGAGTGAGGATGAAGGCCCTGTGATTAGAGAAATTTTAGTTGCTAAGACCAAACCAGCATACAAGTCAGTAGTGCAACCAAGTAGGGAAGTTCTTAGTGACCCACAACCTATTAGAAATGATTTTGACAAAGGAAAGAAGAAATGCATGGAATGTGGGTTTGGATCTAAGACTGCGGTGGAGATCTCTCACATGCTATCAGCACATGAAAGAGAGATGGAAAGGATGAGGAAAAAGAAAGAAGATTTGCAAATGGAGTTAGAGAAAGCTGAATTAGAAGCATCCAATCAAGAAGTTAAGAAAAAGATTAGCTATCTGAAGGCTCCTCCTATCATATTTCCCTCAGTAGATTTAAATAAACCTATTCCTCAACAAACTTCACTCCCTCCAGTTAAAATTCAACCATCTCTGCCTATTAGCACTGCCATAGCCAATCAAGCCCCTATTAATAACCAAGGTAACCATATCTCTTTGACTCAAAGCCCCAATGTAAGAATGAACATGGGAAATAATCATGTTGTTAACCAATTCTAGAGAAGACCTATTAACCTAGAACTTTATAGGCAGCTCTTTTTTGATGGAATCCCAGGGTACCCTAGCCATGTTCCTATAGAATTGAGGGATAGACTTCACAAATTTGCTGGCAATAATGCAATCAGTGCAGAAGAACACTTGAAGTCTTTTGGTGACTTAATAAATGACTATGAAATTGTAGATGAAGATGTCATCATGAAATTGTTTGTATAGTCTTTACTAGATAATGCAAGGGACTGATATAGAGGTCTTCCTGTGAATAGCATTGGGTCTTGGGAAGATTTTAAAAATTATTTTCAAGAACAGTATGGTGACAAGACAAATGTGAGCTTCATGCTCAATGAGTTCAACAATATCAGAAAGTCTGACAATGAAATTGTCACAGATTTTAATGCCAGATTTCAGAAAGCAATGCATAGGCTATATTAGGTAATGAGGTTAGATGACAATATGTGCCTAAATACTTATTACAATGCCTTTGATTCTAAAATGGCTTATATTTTGAGGGATAAAAATCCACATAGTCTGAGGGATGCATTTAGAATTGCTATCAATGTAGAGAGCAATAGAAAAACATCTGGGAAAATAGGAAGAAGAACTGATGGTAGGTTGTGGCAAGAATCAAAACAACAACCTAATAAAGTTGCTAAAGAAGAAGACAAGATAGAGAAATTAGTTTCTGCCATGAAAGATCTTACCGCCAAAGTGAGTAAAAATGATAAGCCTCATTATAATTGGCAGGATAGACCTCCTAAGTTGCATGACATGCCTTATAATACCACTTGGAAGGATGGCAAGCCTCAAAATGAGAAGCTAAAACACACTCAAAGCCAAGATACCCCAAATCCTTTGAAAGGAGGAAATGTTCACAACATGGAGAATACTCCTTGTTGCATGGCTTGTGATGGACCGCATTCTCCTCATCAATGTGTTGTAGCTCAAGCCCTTGAAGAATCCATGAGACAAGAGGCTGAGCCTGATATAAATATGTTTGAAACCATCATAGAAAGCGATGACGAGTCTTTACAAAGTGAACTTAGTGAATGTGATGTGTTGAATAGTAAGAGGTCTTACAGAGGATAGTTCACACTTGATTGGCATCCCACTTTAAATATGGTAACAAATGAAGATGAAGAAGTTCATCTCAGAAGACCTAGTGATGAAGAAGTTAAAAATCTCACTAAAGCTGCCATAGCCAAAGCCAAGCACAATTACAATTTGAGAAGTACTAAGAAGAACAGTGATCAGAGTGAACCTAGTTCAATGTTTATAAAAGAAGTATCCCAGAAGAAGACAACAAGTAGTACCACACTCCCTCAAGATGGTCAAGAAAAGAAGAACCAAATTAAAGATGTAGCCAAAGGTATGGATAATAATGCTACTGGTGATATACAAGGAAATGCCACAATGAAGAAGGCAAGTCAGCCTAAGACAAAAAAAGTTAAGACTACTACTAAGTTGATTAATAATTCCACATTTGATATGACTTAGGCTCTTACCCAAATGAAGGTCACTTTCCCATTGATAGAATTATTGAAAATAAAGGAACATAGAGAAGCTGCTCTATCTTTATTTTCCAAAATATCTGACAGTGACACAACTTTACCTTCCGGTTCAACTAATAATGAAAAGGATTAGGAGCTGGAAACCCCATAGGTATATGTTCGAACAACTATTACAGAAGAACCCTCACAGGTTGATCCTTTCTATGTTACTTTACTAGTAAATAACCGGTTAATTAAAAACTGTATGATAGATTCTGGTGTAGCTGCAAATGTAATGCCTTATGGTGTCATGAAAGAATTAGGATTGTCAGTGAATACAACATATGGGAAATGTTATGCTATAGATAATAGAGAAGTGCTAGTGATAGGTACAATGAAAGATGTGGAAGTAAAGATAGCAACATTCCCTGAAGCAATATATAAGATGGATGTTATTGCAACTGACACAAACCTCACTATGGCATGTTGTTATCTGGATAGTGGGCCGCTGCTGTAGGTGAAAATGTTCAATTAGATCTATCATATGCTACTATCCCTATTAAGGGAAACCAAGTCAAGTTGTATAGAGAACCACGTGGCCCTAGGGTAATTGAGAAAGTAGACCCTAGTATGTTAAACTGCACGATTGATGTGGATCTACACAATTTTAGAATACAACCAGTTTTACCTCAATTGAAAAATACTGATTCTATTGTAACTGAATTAGAATCTCAACACATAAATTTTGATGGTGCTTGTTCTAAAGAAGGATCTAGAGTAGGAGTTCTCTTTGTATCTCCATTAGGTATAACCTTCAAGTATTCCTTCTTGTTAGTCTTTTAGTGTACAAATAATACTACTGAATATGAAGCCTTGTTATTAGGGCTTGAAGTTGTAAAAAGGCATGGGATTCAATTGTTAAGAGTGTTAGGAGATTCAAAATTGGTTGTTTCTTAGGTTAGAGCTAAATATGCATCCAAGAATGATAGACTAAAAAGATATAAACATGCAGTGTGGGATGTGATTGAACATTTTAATGCATTCTTTATTAAATGGATAGAAAGGTCAAAGAATATCATGGCTGATTTCTTAGCAAATGTTGCATTAAAGAATGATGATATTACACTAACTGGTGTGTCCACAGTAGAGATAAAAGATAGGCCTGCTATTCCTGATAATGTATATAATTGGCAAGTGTTTGAGGATGATGAAGACATTCTTAGATTTATACAATGCATTGATGACTATGATGGACAAAAATTGATTGCAATGTATTGGTAGAAGTGGTGGAAGATAAGGAAACTGTGTTTGGGAATGACTTGGTTCAATTGGAAACTAATGAAATACCTAGAGGATTAGTAGAGTTGGAAAGCATGTTTAGTAACAATGATAGTCATTTACATCAGCAGTCAACCACCAAGTTAGATGAATTGGAGGAAATAAACTTGGGGACTGAATTATCCCCTAAATTTGTTTACATTGGAAAAAATTTGTCCCCTCATGTTAGAGCTAACCTTATCAACTTATTGAAGAGATATAAGCATGTCTTTGCTTGGTCTTATGAAGATCTGAAGGCATATAGATAGGATCTGTTTCAGCATGAAGTCCCTTTGCTTCCAGATGCTAAGCCTGTTAGAGAGAAACAAAGACCTATCAACCCCCTATTGGAATCTAAAATGCAACAAGAATTAACCAAGTTGAGGGAAGGGGGAATCATTAAGCCTATAAAGCATTCATCTTGGGTGTCTAATTTGGTCCTAGTTAGAAAGAAAAATGGGGACATAAGGCTCTGTGTTGATTTCAGGAACCTGAATGTTGCTTCTTTAAAAGATAATTATTCTTCCCCTAATATAGAAGCAATGTTGCAAAGGGTAACCGGCTGTGACTTGATTTCCATGATGGATGGGTTCTTAGGATACAACCAAGTGTTAGTAAAAAAATCTAAGGAATTCAAAACTGCTTTTACCAACCCTTGGGGGACATATGTATATGTAAGAATGCCTTTTGGTTTGAAGAATGTTGGAGCTACTTTTCAGAGAGCAATGGACATAGCTTTCAAGGAATTCATTAATATTATCATGGTAGTGTATCAAGATGATTTGACATTCTTCTCCAAAAGATCAAAGGATCACTGTGGGCACTTGGAAAAGGTTTTCAGTAAAGCTCTAGAATATGGTGTCTCTTTCAATCCAAAAAAGTACCATTTTGTTGTCACTGAAGGAAAGCTTCTTGAGCATATTGTCTCCAAGGAAGGGGTTAGAATAGACCCTGAGAGAATTGAAGCTATAAACAATGTACCCAAGACAAAGAGTGTTAAAGGTATCCAATCTTTCTTGGGCAAGGTAAATTTCGTTAGAAGATTCATTACAAATTTTGCAAAGATACTCAAGCCCATTGTTAAATTTCTTAAGAAGGATACAAAGTTTTGCTGGGATGAAGAAGCTTCAAAGGCTTTCACTGAAATAAAAAAGGCTATTTAGGAGGCACCAGTGTTGAAGTCCCCTAACTATAGTAAGCCTTTCTCTTTGTTTTCTTTTTCTTCATATCACACAGTGGCTGCAGTTATTTTACAAAAGGATAATGAAGGATACGAACATCCTATAGCTTTTTATAGAAAATCTCTACAGGTTGCAGAGTTAAAATATGAAATTATGGAGAAGCAAGCATATGCTTTGGTCAAGGCTATTAAAGCTTTTAGGCCATATCTTGTAAATGCACAAGTAGTTGCCTCTGTCCCACATGCTGCTATCAAAGATATTTTATCCCAGTCTGAAGTCACAGGTAAGAGGTGCGGATGGATAACCAGAATCCAGGAGTTTGATTTAGAAATTAAGATCACCAAGTTGGTGAGAAGTTTAGGCCTTGCTAAGCTTATGGCTGAGTCAAACCTTCTTGATGTTGAAGTAAATAATGTTGAAGTTGAGATCATCCTAGTCACCAGTATTGAAACACAACCCTGGTACTCAGAGATAGTACATTTTTTAAGGGATGCAACATTTTCAGAAGGAATGACCCATAACCAGAGAAGAACTCTAAAATTGAAGTCACAGAAATATGTCCTCATTCGAGGTGATCTATTTTGGTGGAAAAGAGATGGGGCATTTCTAATGTGTTTGGATAAATCCCAGGCTAAGAGAATGTTGACTGAAATGCATGATGGAGTGTGTGGGGGTCATTACTATGCCAAGACAACTGTTGGTAAGATAGTTTTGGCTAGATATTATTGGCCTACTTTGTTTAAAGGTGCCCATGAACATGTCCGGAGATGTGACCCATGCCAGAAGTTTTCATCAAAGTTGAAGTATGAAGGAGCTTTACCTCTCAACCCAGTGACAGTGGAAGCCCCTTTTGTCCAATGGGGCATTTATTTTATTGGAGAAATCGTTGAGAAATCAGGAAGAGATCATAGGTGGATTATAGTAGCTACTGATTATTTTACCAAATGGATTGAAGCTATACCCACTTGGAGACCCACAAGTAAGGTTGTTATTGACTTTCTGATGGATAATGTCATAACCAGATTCGGAGTCCCTATAAAACTAGTGATGGATAATGCCATGAGCTTTAGGTCAGAAGAGTTTGTTGAGTTTTGCACCAGCCATGGAATAGTTATGTCCTACTCTTTGCCTTATCATCCTCAGGGTAATGGGCAAGCTGAATCAAGTAACAAGAGCCTCTTGAACATTATCAAGAAGATCCTGGAAGAAAATAAAAGGTCTTTGGACCAAAAGTTAAAATTAGTTTTATGGGCTGACAGGGTTACTATCAAGAAAGCTATTGGGGTTTCACCTTTTGAATTAATTTATGGCACACAATCTAGGGTGCCAGTCAATAATCTTCTGCCAGTGTATAAGTTCCTGCGAGCTGAAGACATGGAGTTATCTGAACCTATGGAAGACTGGATAATTCATTATCCAGTCTTCCATAGGTTCAGATAACTCCATGTCTTTGTTGGAAATCTAGTCTCCTTTCAACACAGACCTATAACTTGATCTTGCTCAGGGAATGGAGTGTCAATAGGACTTTGGATAGGATGGACAAGAATAGGGGAATCATCATGAGTGTCTAGGAACATGGGGTTCTGGTCAACAATTGGATGGGATGATAAGGTTTTAGGATCTTGATCTTGATTTTCTTTAGGACTCATTTCTTCGTGCTCTAAATTAACCTCTTGACATGATGGAAGATAACTGAAATCAACACAGACCTATACCCAGGTATTTTGCCAATGGGATCAACATAAAGGATGGAAAAGATATCTTGATCTTTCTTAGGAAGTGGAATGCCAATGGGATCATCATAAAGGATGGAAAAGATAACTTGATCTTGCTCAGGGAATGGAGTGTCAATAGGACTTTGGATAGGATGGACAAGAATAGGGGAATCATCATGAGTGTCTAGGAACATGGGGTCCTGGTCAACAATTGGATGGGATGATAAGGTTTCAGGATCTTGATCTTGATTTTCTTTAGGACTCATTTCTTCGTGCTCTAATCTTTTCCTGTATTCATCAGTTGTTGGCAGTCTGATGTATGCAATGGTATGCACAAGGCTAGATATTGGACATGCAGTGGAAGTTGTGAGTAGCTTTATGAGTAATCCGAGTATGGAACATTGGAATGCTGTGAAATGGATTCTTTGGTATTTGAAAGGAACTACTACAAAGGCATTATGTTTCAAAGGATCTAATGCTACTCTGAGTGGATTTGTTGACTCTGATCTGGAGGGTGATATTGATTCATGAAGGAGTACTACAGGGTATGTTTTTACTATAGGGGGAACTGCAATCAGTTGGATTTCTAGGCTACAAAAGGTTGTTGCACTTTCAACCACTGAAGCTGAGTATGTTGCTGCTACAGAAGCCAGCAAGGAGATGATTTGGTTGCAATGTTTTCTAAAGGAATTGGGTTAGACACAAGAGGATAGCCCATTGTATATTGATAGTCAAAGTGCCATTCATCTTGCGAAGAACTCTACTTTTCATTCAAGGACAAAGCACATTCAGCTCAGGTACCACTTCATCCAGACTATTTTAGAGGAGGGTCAGTTACGGCTTGAGAAGATTCACGCAAGTGAGAATCCTGCCGATATGTTCATAAAGGCAACTCCACAGGAGAAGCTGATTTCTTCATCAATTTCTATTGGTCTTCTTGATTGATAATTGTGGAATTTATACCAGTCAAGTCCTAGTGTTTTATCTAGTGAATGTTGCATGTACAGTGGTGTTGTGTAGTATCAGTCTCCAAGTGGGAGATTGTTGGGTGTGGAGCCTGATCAGTCTCCGAGTGGGAGATTGTTGAAATGTGGCAACTGATTAGCAAATTACTATACACTCAACATGTATCCTCATCGGGGTCCAGGGCTGGGCTGGCAACCCCCGAGAAAAGTGGGGGTTCGAGGGCGGCAGCCCCCGAGAAATTTTTTTTTGCCGTTTTTTGTTGATGAAAACCGACATTTTAATAAAACCCTAAAAAGCCTAACTTTGTTTGTTTCCCTAAAAATGCATGTTATAAGCAGCTAGGATGTTTAAGGCATTGTAAGGTTGATGTACTATTTTTGCTGGATAATAAGAAAGATTGGACAGCTGTGTATAGTGGACGTAACCCCTTCTGGGTGAACCACGTTAAATCTTTGTGTTATCTGTGTCCTATTTTATTTCTTTATCTTTTTGTATTTAAATCTGCATATAATTGTTAGTTCATATTTGCTTCGGATCTGCTTGAAACCCTAACAGGTTTGGGTGTCGATTTCCAACAGCATCAACATATGTCTTTTTGCTAGTTTCCTTGCCTATAGTGAATGTCTTCTTTCCTTTTCCTTTATTTGAAGAAGTCAACATTATCTCTTTTTCAGATTTATCTTTGTGGGTTGACCCTTGACCAACTTCAAAGCCTAAGCTACCTATGTCTTTGGGTTGCTTTTGTTTGCTTAACATTTTATCCAAGGCTTCAGTGTTGCCTTGATACTTGTGTCTTATTTTTATTTCTTCCTTGCTTTCTTCAAGCCCCTTTCTGAGCTTTATTAATTCTACCTCTAGCTCTTGATGTTCCTTTTCTTTCTTTGTCAAGTCAAGGGTTGTAGCTTCACCGATTCTCTTAGTTTCTTCCAGCTGCAGCTTCAAGTCAGATATGATTTGAACAGATTCTTCCAGAGACTGCTTCAAGAGATCTTGTTCATCTACTACAACAAGCTTAACTCTCTTGAGTTCTCTTTTTGTTTTACTTAGTTCTTCAAGTGCACTGATAAGTTCACTCTCCAAATCCACTTCACCCTCAGCATCCTCTTCTTCCTCATCTTCAATAGCAGGTCTTTCAAATGCCATGAAAAGATTTACTTTTCTATGGTCCTCATGGTCATCATCTTCTAATACATCCTCATCATTTGTTGTGTCATCTTAAATGGTATATAAGTTGTTTTGGTTTTGGTAGTCTCTTCTTCGCTGTCAATAATCATTCCTTTCTCTGTCTTTGCCGATAGATCTTCTAAACTCTCGACTTGTCTCCACTAGTTTCTTTGTGAGGACAGCTTGTAGCGAAGTGTCCTACCTTCCCATAGTTGAAACACTTAAGTGGTAGCTTTCCTTTGTACCGACCTGATCCTCTTTTGAGCTTCCTGACAAAGTTTGCTACTTCAACATCAGTCTTCATTGGATTCTTTATGAGTAACATCTTCCTTCCCCTTTTTGGTGGTATTGAAAGCAGCTTCTTTTCTGGAGGCAGTCTCACCAGTTGTTCTCATCTCATAGGCTATCAGGGAACCAAACAATTCATCCATAGTAAAAGTCTTCAGATCCTTGGCTTCTTCTATGGCTGACCATTTAGTATCATATTTGGAAGTGAGAGACCTAAGTATCTTTTTTATGAGAATTTCATCTGCAATCTCTTCACTAAGTCCTCTAAAACAGTTTCATCAAATCTGTGAAGGTATTCTACAATTTTTTCATCATCTTTCATTTTGATGCTTTCAAGTTGGCTCCTTAGAGTTTGTAGTTTGGCATCCTTGACCTTTGCATCTCCCTCAAAACAACCTATACAACTTGTCCCATGTTTCCTTTGCTAAAGTAGAATGCATGACTTTGACAAATTCATTATCAAACAGTACACTCAAAATAGCATGCTTAGCCCTTGCATTATTTTCATACTCCTTTGCATCTGGATCAGTGGGAGGATTATTAGGAATGGTATACCCATTCTTGACTGACATCTGTACATCAAAGCCAAGAGATGAAATATATGTCTCCATTATTTTGCTCTAGAAGGCATTTGGATCCATCAAACATGGGGGCTTTTGAGAAAGTAGACTCACTTCTTGCCATTGTACTCAAAGTCCAGAATCTACCCAAGGTTTAGAGATAACCGAAAACTTAGCTCTAATACCAATTGATGAATACAGAGTACCACTGAGAAGGGGGTTGGTGCAGGAGCACCTAGCCTCATTTTCTTCATAGGTTTGATAGCAGATTTGATTTTTATTAGTTTTGAGTTGGAAAGTTTGTCTAAGTTGTTTTTGAGTTGTTCTAAGTTGTTTGGATGAGTTTTGAACTCTTTGTGTGGTCATGTTTCCTGTTTTCATCTTTTTGCTCAAAGTTGCCAGTTTGGAGTTGCCTGGAAAAATGTTGTAAAAAGTGAGTTTTCAATGTGTTTTTGTTTTGAAAAGTTTTTAGACATGTTTGGTGTTTGGTTTTTAGGTGTGAGTAGTGTTCTTAGGTGATTGGGAGTCTTTGAGATCAACTTTGCATCATCTAGGCATTAAAAGTTGTCATTTTAGACATGAAAATATCAAATTTGAGTGCTCTTGGACATGTACCTATCCATACAGGAGGATAACTAACTTTTAGAGTTATTTATTCTCTTGTTTGAACCATTGTAAGGGTTGAACATTCGGAGATATCAAGCATTTTGCAAGTTTGCACTAATTTTACCTTGTTTTTCTCTATGTTTTGACTCCATGTGAGCAGTAGTCCGTACACCTATTGTACGTGGCCATAATGTTTTTGCATTTTCTAGTTCTCTTATGCTTCCTAAAGCTTTTCCCTTTGGTGGCATTTAATTTCATTAAGTTTTGAGTTCTAGGCAAAATTATTTAGTTTTGATAGTTTCACTACCTTGTCTAGGAAATTGGCAAGGATGCTTGACCAACTTGGCTTCTTGAAGCCCTAAAATGTTCATGGCTTCCCAAGAAACAGATGGTCAACTTGTAAGATATGTAAATACATGTTTTGATTTCAAGAATGCAGGTGCAAGAAGTTTTGTGGCCATGGAGCCCTAGGCAAGTGTGCCATTTGGCTAGGGTCCTTGAAGAAGTTTGATGCTTTGCTCTTCTATAGAAAATGCATTCACCAAGATGGATAGACCTGTTTGATGTTTAAGGTTGTCTATAAAGGCAAAGAGGCTTTCTAAGCCATCATAAGGATGATTGCATTTTTAGTTTGTGAAAATGGTGTAAAAAAATAGTGAGTCACTATTTTGATGTTGATTTCCATACAGTTGCTTACTCTCCACCATATATTGGAGTTTGTAAAGCCTTGTACCTCCTTCTATTTGCTTTCAAACAAGAACAAGGAGTTTTCTTTGACCTTGTCCATGGGTTTTGAGATTGCCAAGATCAATTAATGATCCTTGAGGCAAAGTTGTAACACCCAGCTGGCTATCACAGTCAACTATGACTGATTTTTGCATTTTTATTGAAGTTGTTTTTGCAATTTTCCTCTTCCAAATGGCAGGTATGAAGGTCAACAAGAATCCAAAGATAGAGAATTGATAAAGAGCACAAATCAGACCTTTGGAAAAGATTTTTGATAGCGGAAAGTGCAGGTCTAAAGTGAAAAAAATAGTGAAAAGGGCAAAGTGCAGTGACAATTAGTTTGATAGTGAATGACTCATTGTTTTGTAATTGCCTAATGCCTTTTTGTGTAGGGCTAATGTAGTTCTTTCTTGTCACTAATGATAGACATGTTTACATGCTTTAGAATGTAATTGGTTCTCATGCAAATGATGTGTTTGTAGAAAGCAAGAATGGAAAAGTTGTCAATGTTGCACACTCCCTATGAGCATCTTTTGTAAAATCTTGTTCTCTAACCCTTTGAAGGTGTAAAACTACTTCATTTTGGTCTAAATAGTATGTGACATGGTAGAACTAAGGTTTCATGGTTCCCTTTGAATATTTCTAGCTTGCAAGTTGATTCTTGCCTCCAAAACCCTTGCAAACCCTCCCTTTTGCACTCTGATTTTGGTGACTACACCTTGAAACTAGCAAGGACCTATCACAAGTAAAAATACAAGCCTATTGGGAAACCCCCTTACCCTACCTCCCTATCATAGTGGTATCAAAGCATAATTACACTTGGGAAGAAGTAGCAATTTGGCAACCATGGTGACAAATGCAGAGTTAGCTAAGAAAATGGAAGATCAAGAAGAAGAAATTAGGTTACTCAGAATGAAGCTAGACCTCCTAGAGCAGAAATTGGGAGAAGTAGAAGTGAAGGTAGATGAAGTCAGAAATAAGATAGATGGAATAGAAGATAGGGGTAAGCTGTTAGCTATAGAGGATGAAATCCCTCTACCAGACCTTGTGATAGAGAATGAACCCTTTTTGAAAGCCTTAAAGGCTATGAGTGGGAGAATACTACAAGGAGTCCCACTATTAAGTGGTAAAATGGACCCAGAAGTGGTCATGGAGTGGATTGAGGGGCTTGAGAACCATTTTCAATGTGATGGTGTGACATAGGCCCAAAAAGTGAAGGTGGCTAAGTCCAGGTTGAGAGGAGCCGCCTTAACATGGTGGAAGTTCATTCAGGATGAACGTGAGAAAGAGGGCAAAAAGCCCATAGCAACTTGGAAGGGAATGTTGTCCAAGATTAGAGAGACTTACATTCCTGAGGACTATGAAATATAGCTTCATAGGAAAAGGCAAAACCTTAGGCAAAAGGAGTTAGATGTCAGAAGTTACACCAAAGAGTTCGAGAAGCTATGCCTTAGGTCAAAGATCCAAGAGGATGAAAATGTCAAGGTTGATAGGTATCTCAATGTCTTGAGATGGAACATTAACGAAGAGTTAAGTTTGTTGTGCCCTACAACAGTCCAAAAGTGCTATCAACTTGCACTCAAGGTAGAGGAAAGGAGTAGGAAGAAGAAAGAGTAGCATATCAGAGGTAGAGGAAGAGGCAGAGATGGTAGAGGCCATCGAGGCAGTTTTGGGGGAAGACACATAGATCAAAGGTCCCAGGGAGAATCTAAGCTTATAGAGAAAAGAGGGGATTCTTAGAGCAAGCCCAACTATAGGGGTAGGGGATCAAGCAACCCAGGAAGGGGTAGATCTAGTGGACTAGGTAGAGGGTCTTACTTCTCCACTATGAAATGCTATAACTATCAGAAATTGGGTCATCCTGCTTATAGGTGTCTAGAAAAGCCTAGTTCTTCCCATGGAGGTGAAAAGAGAGTGAACTCTGTTCAGGAGGAAGGAAGTAGTACAAGAACTCCAGCAATGAACCTAGCACCCGAAGATGGTGAAATTCTAATGATGAGGAGAGTATTGATGCAGGAACCTCACAAGTGTGAAGTGTCTCAGAGAAGAGCATTGTTCAGGATCAAGTGAAAAATATTGGGCAAGGTATGTAAGGTGGTTATAGATTCAGGTTCCATAGATAACATCATCTCAGAGGAGGCAGATAGCAAATTGAACCTACCTAGAATGAGGCATTGTGAACCCTACAAGGTAACCTGGTTAAACAAGGGGCAACATGTCCTAGCTAATGAACAAGAATGGATGGACTTCAATATAAGTGAATATAAGGATAGAATACTATGTGACATCCTTCCTATGGATGCTTTCCATCTACTATTGGGTAGACCTTGGCAATTTGATAGAAAGGCACACCATGATGATGAAAAAAACACATATTCCTTTCAAAAGAATGGCATTGTCTACAAAATACAATCCCTTAGTGAAGAGACAGAGAACAACAAACCACAGGCACCTAAAGTGTTATTAGTCAATGAAAAAGAGTTCATCCAAACCATGAAAGAGGGAGATCGGATTGGTTATGCACTTGTAGTGAAACCTAAGGAGGAGAAGAAAGAAAAACAAGTTGAGATCCCACAAGAAGTACAGCAAATACTAGTACATTCAGGTCAAAATTTTGATGGCAAATCGTCAAGATTCCGACACAATTTCGTCACACTACCGACAAAAGAGGGGATTCCAACATCACCTCCAACCTTTCCGAGGGCCGCCATGGATTCTCATACCCCAAAAGAATATTGTCGCGATCTCGGCCTATCGTCAAAATTCTGACTTCAAAGGGTAAAATTCCGACAAAGGAGTGCCATCGGATGCACAGAATCCTCGTTGGAACTCTCCTGGAGGCTGTCAAGGGTAAAATTCTGATAGAGGAGTGCCATCAGATGCACAACATCCTCATCAAAACTCTCCTAGAGGCCGTCCGATGAGGATGCTGTGCATCTGATGACACTCCTTTATCGGAATTTTACCCTTTGGAGGCGGAATTCTGACTATAGGCCAATTTTTCGGAAAAAAATTTTTTTATAGAAAAAGATTGACATTGGTATCTCTCTTCTATCTCTATTCTCTATCCCTCTCTACTATCTCTCTTCTCTCTCCCCTCTCTAGGTCTCTTTCTCCATCCCTCACTTCTTCTCTCCCTCTCTACTTCTCTTTCTCTACCCTCTCTAGGTCATTATCTCTTCCTCTCACCCTCTCTCTCTCTCTCACCTCTATAGGTCTCACCTTCCATTCCTCCATCATTACCCATGTTGTCAAGTTGCAAGATATTTCCCAAAGTACTTGGTTGCTAGGGTTGATTTGCTTAAGTGTTGGAGTCAGAGTTAGATGAGACCTGCATGATTAAGTTGTATTAAGTGATCAAGTCACCAAGATCTCAATTGTAAACATGACTAGGTTCTAGGTTTTAGGGTAGAATAGATCAAGATTGAGGTATGGTGGTCAAGAATTACCTTCCAATGACAAAAGACATCCAAATGATGAAGAATGAAGGTGATGAACTCATAGAAGTTTGGAGAAGATAATTTGACTAAGTTAAAATTTTGTTTAAGTCATGGTCATGATACTAGCTTGCTCATCAAGAGCAATTTGTGCAAATGAACCCTAGAAATGTGTCCATGCTAGAGAAGTAAGAATTCCAATAAAACCTAAGGCAATGCTAGTAAGGGGTCAAAATTAAAGAATTAGGGTACAAAAACAAAATTTGGCTAAGTCGAGATGTTGCTCAAGGATGACCTAAATCATGGAGTGTAAATCAATCATGAAACATGAGAATGGATAGGTCTTGACCCAAGAAACGTAAGTCCCCCTTGTGATTCCAGCAGATATCACATCACAATCATTGAGTCTATCTATAATATAAAGTCAAGACCTGACTATTGGAATATTGGAGTCATCCCATTTGATCACGTAGTTTAGCACTTGGGAGGATTTTGTTCAAGAGAGGATAGAATACTTAGTATTTTATTTTGTGTTGCATAGTGCATAAAAAACACATCAATAGAAACCATTGAAAGGTTTGGTTAAAGCCTTTGAATCACAATCTCTATGAGAAGCTATCAAGAGTGCCCAGAATTTGGAAACTTTAGTATCCAAGAACATAATTCATTAGGCACCACTTTTAGAGAAACCAAAGAAGCCTATCAATGTAATATTTTATTTACCTTGGATATGTTTTATCCTAAGTGTGATATTCCACTATTAAAAAGCTTAATTAGGTAATATTTTTACTTCAGTAGAATAAGATAATGAGTTGCACATTCTCCTTCTTTGATTGAGATTCTACTTTTTCCTTGTCACAAATTTGGAAACTTGGATAAGCAATTTCTTTTTTTGGTTTTCTACCTCTTCATGATCCTCATGGATTTGGAATCTTGGAAGCTATATATTGTAGGATTTTCCTTGATTAACATATCAAATGAAACTATTGTGAGCTTTCATATCTTAACATACCAAGGGCTTAAGTTTGGGGACGACAGGGAGATGACGAAGGGGGCGGGGTGGGATGCAAATATATATACAACTTAAAAAATTAATTATAAAAGGATGTGTATAGAATAAGTATAACAACTATAAATAAAACTTTGCCACACTATGTAAATTTTACAATAAACATTAAAAATATGTCAATGATTGCATTGAAATTTGAACATTAACAATGGTGGTAGAGTTTTGGAACTTTGGAAACAAGCTAAGAATAAGTATAAGAATTGTAGATGAAACTTTGGCATACTAAGTGTTTAAACTAGTCAACATAAAAAAAATAGAAATGATTGCATTAAAAATAAGAATGGTGGGTAGAGGTTTGGGGTCAATGGGTAGTGCCCCTTGTGGGGGGTTTGGGGCAGAGCCCCCATCAAGGTTAGGGGGCATTGCCAAACCTTTAATACGGATGACATTTTCACAATAATTTCACCATTTTTGTTTAGAATTGGAGTTTCTAATTGGGGGCCATGGGAGACTCATAGGAATCCTCAAGATGGTCAAGAGACTCCTTGGAGTCCCTAGGACATCCCTAAGTGGTGTGGCAAGGGGATGTTTCCCCTAAGTATTGCATCTTGAAAAAATAGGGATTTTGGAGGGGGGGAAGGGGTCCCCATGTTTCAATGGTTTCAAAAGATTCTAAGTTTTTTTTTTATCTTGTCATAACAAAATATACTCCTCTTGCATCCTTGGATGATTTGAAAATTCAAAACAATTTGACAAGAAAAAACTAACTTCTAAAGTTTAGACTTAGTTTTCTTTTTTTATCCAAGTCACTACAAGATTTCAATGATCAAAGTAGCTTTTTTTGGTGGTTTCGAAGCATCCAAAAGGCTTGAGAAATTCAATATTATCTTTCATTCCACCAAAATTGGAGATCAAGAAGCATGCTCACAAACAAGGATTTGTTTGTAACTTAAGGCAATCGACTAGTTTTTGGGGCATTTTCAGGTCTAGAGAACCTACCATTGTGTCAAAAAGGCCCATAAGACCCCATTTTCATCTAAAACTTGTCTCTTTTGGTTGTAGAAGCATTTAAGGAAAAAAAAAATCACACAACCAATGATATGCCTATACCATACATATTTGAGTTAAAATAAAAATAAAAAATTGACAAGGTTTGGAGACCATTGAACAATTTGGGAGATTGCTAATACATACACTCAATTTATAAAGTTTCAATTTGATGTACTTAATCTTCGAGAGGCCTATACAAAAGCATTTTGTAGTTGCGAACTAAGATAAATTTCCATTTTTGGCAGTTTTCATCATGGATTATGGTATTAAATTCTGACATTCTATTGTCAAGATAAATTCAGAGAACCATTTGTACTTGAAACAAGGGATAGTGAAAAATTACATTATGTAGGATCTCCTACTCTATCTCATTGAATTCATTCCTACACCAAGTGACTATGAACAAAAGCATAGGTATTTAACAACATTGACATGGTCCATGGACTAGTGATCCTCCTCTTGATACTCCATCTACAAATCAGAACATCTCTTATACACATTGCTACTTTAGAATTAAAAGTTGCTTCTTCTAGAACTTTCCATGATTCTTTGTAATAGGATTATATGTCTTCTAGATTCACCCCACTACGACACATTCTTATCAAGCATCTTTACTTTTTTGAAAAGTAGATCACATTTCAGATCTAGATGACACCATAATGACTTTGATTTCCTCTTGCAAGATATTCCTCCATCATGTATTGCTTCATCGAAGTTCAAATTTGCTTCTTCAAGGGCTCTCAATGATTCTCTATATAGGATTCTTTGTGTCTATGAGATCCACTTCATTGGGAGGCCTACTTAAACATTTCACATCTGTTTGTGGACTCTCACCTTTCAAATATTGATGAAACATTTGAGAATATTTATCTTCTCATTGATGACAATGCCCATCGAGTTACATCATCTCCCATTGAAAATTCACTTGTTCTATCCCCACCATATCATGCAACATGACACATTCTATTTCACATTAATTAAGGTCTCACACTTCAATGATTGTAGTCCCTGAATCTTCTATGGAACAATCATAGCTTAACATCAACATCAAGACACATGAGTCGCTTCAAAAACCATACATCTGAATTCCTTTCTACATTCCACTTGAATGGGAATTCAACAATTTGACAACTCAAGATTTCCATATTGTGAAAGGAAGGTGCATCATTTGTTGCAAATGAACCTACTACAACATTCACCATTCAACATTTTGCATTGCTTTTCTCTCTTCTTTGTGGAGGCACCAACTTTAGGGGATGGGGTGGGTCTATATTATCCTTCACATATGTCACTTGGGATGGAGTTTTGTCCTATGGATTTTCTAGTCTCTACTTCAAGAGGGTACACTCTCTTTATAATTTGGGGTTATTTCATATTTTACATGGATACCTAACCTTGTGATCCATTTCTTCTTACCTCAATTGCACTTAAGGGGGTGTGCCAATGTACCATTATATTCACCAAGTGGATATGTTTTATCATAAGTATGATATTGCATTTGTTTGTTTAGTTTACTTAAGTAATTTATTTTAACTTGAGATAATGACTTGCACATTCTCCTTCTTTCATAGGATTTTTTTTTTTTCCTTATCCTCAAAAATTTGGAAACTTGGATAAACAATTCCTTGTCTTTTGGTTTTCTATCTCATCCTCATCTTCATCCCCATGGATTAAAAATCTTGGATATCGAGTGAAGATATTGTGAACTTTTTCATTTTCTCTCTTATGAAATCAACTATGTTATGCTATTTTGATTTTATTATCATTTATATTTAACAATTTTAAAAATGTTATCACTTACATTAATTTCTAGGTTAATATTTATTTTGTAGATTCTAATAGAATTGAATACCATACCCAAACAATATCTAGTATGAACTAGTTAGTTATAGGCTAGGTTCCAAGCGTACTTGGTAACACAATTTTTGAGCTTGTGTTTGTTTATGATTTAATGATTGATGCATCTAGCTTTGCTAGGCATCTACTTTGAATACAATGAGAGGGTGATTTTGTCTAAGCCAAGAGACCTTACTATCTAATATCACCCAAGAAAGACACTGATATTTTATCCTGGAAATATAAGCCTTTTGTAAGTATAATTCAATGAATTGTGATAATAACTTAAAACAAAGTGAATTAAAATTTGATTGAGTTCCCCATTGTATTTTAACAAATCACCTAGGAAGATGTTCATTCCTAACAATTTCCAATTCTCTTTCCAAAAGGATGAAAAAGAAGAGAAAGGAACTAATTAATGTTGGGATAGAATTTAGAAGACCTATGTTTTGTGTCTGAAAGCTACTAGCCTAGAGAGCATGGAAACAATCTGAAGTCATGGGAGAGAGTTTCAGTTCTATCTCCAGAAATTATGTCCAGTACTCTTGTATTGAATTTTTAAATCCTTCTAAGTTTAAAGGTTCATGAGGAAACTCTAAAATTTTAATAAAATACATAAATGAAAACCAATTTTGTTTTCGTTGGAATACTTTTGAAAATCACATCACCTCAGTAATTGAACTGTAACAATAAGATTGCATACAAAGTGCAGGTTTGCTATGAAACATGTTAAAAGGGTTAAACTATTTCAATTAATACAAACACTAGAACTATTAAACAACAATAGATTGTTGTTAATCAAGATTTTGGACTATACCCACATTTTACACCTTTTCATATAGTTGCAAAGAACATAGAAAACATGTATGTGGAACTACAGATTCCAACATATGTAAAAATACAACAATCTAAATAAGAATGGGAAGCATGTGGAGAATGGTTAAGACATGCATAAATAAAAGGAAAACAAAAATCTCTCAATGTGTATCACAAACAAATCAAGGAAAAAAGCTTTTAGGTAGGGGACCGATATGATCATAAAAATTTCAAAACTTCCAAAGTATAGAGCATTTGAGATTTTATAGAGAATGCGCTAATTCATCTTTATTCATGATGAGGCATATTCATAACTTTTACAGTCGCACCATGGTGTTGTTCATGTTCGCTCTATTGGACCCTGCAATTAAGATTCAATATATGTACATTATTCAATAAGATTAACTGTGCAACACAATGAAATATTGAAAAGTGTGTCATCTTATTGAGCTTCGCTTTGTTTTGAGAATAGTTTAATATTCTCTACTTAGCAGGGCCAACCACGTGAAGGTGGAAGCTCATTTGGCCCCTCCCCCCCCTAACATCACTCTAAATTCCCTGTTAACATCTAACATTCATTCATTCTTTCATTCACTCTTTCATCCATTATTAAAATATAACATTCATTCATTATCACATAACATTCATTAACACATAAAATTCATTAACTTTCATTAACACGCAACATTCATCAATAATCATCAACACATATCATTCATGAACGTTCATTAGCACATAATTACATTCATTAACACATGAAATCAGTCATTATCAAATAAGGTAGATTACAATCATTTTTTTTTTAATTTTTTTTGAAGCTATGTGTAGACGTCTAAAAATGGTCAACGCTTGCAGAGTCATACTTTAACATTTGCATTGCCTTATTTTAGGGTTCTTGCATCGCATTAACATTTCTTCTATGTTGTGCACTTGGTCTTTATCGTTTGTGAGCATCGAGTAATTCTTCCGCATTCTTCATTTTATCTCGCTTTTGAATTTGGTCTTGCCGACAATAATCTTCAGTCATGATTTTGGTCGATCTTATCCTATCACATCAATGTGCATGCTCATTTGTCATCATTTTGGACATCGTCAATCCTAATTAGGGTTTTGTCCTCTTATCAATCTTGTCATCTTGCGATCGATTTGTCATCGATCGTTGTCATTTTAAATCTTATCATCATCTTGCAATCGATTTGTCATCGATCAAGATCATTTTCAATCTTGTCATTTTGCAATCTATTTTGTCATCGATCGTTGTCATTTTTGTCATTTTGCGATCGATTTGACATCGATCGTCATCCTTCTTAATCATGTCAATTTGGATCAATTAGTCATTGTTCCTCATCAATTGGCGCATTTATCAATCAAATCATTTATCAGCAATGGTCTTTTATCAAGTCAGAATCATGATCAAATTGATCCTTCATCAAGACCTAATTGTCATCCTTGCATTGCTAATTCATCTTCTAGGGTTTCATGATTTAATCATTTAACCTTGTTTGTCATTTCTCCCTCTAGGTTAAATAGTTGATTTATCCTAAGTCTTCTTGTCACAATTAAATGTTTATTTAATTGGCTAACTAATTCCTCCTCTCTTTGTGAATTAATTAATAAATGAAAATTTATTAATTAATTTACCTAATTTATCTAATTTTCCAATTTCTCCTAATTCCTAATTTTCTAATTTTCATCATTTTTCTAATTTTCTAATTTCTAATTCATCTAATTTCAATTCTCTCCTAATTTTCTCCTATTTTCATGGGAATGACATTTCAAGTTGTCATAATTTGTCATAATTGACAATCAATCAATTTTGACATAGAAATTTGTCATAATTTTGTCAAAATTATCAATCAATCAATCTTGCATAGCAAGTGCAAATTTGTCATAATTTGTCATGTTTGTCATTCTTGATTTGCAATTTCCATTCGAATCTCTTCATGCTAATCTTGTCTTTTCTCCAATTTTTCTATAAATTGGATGAATTTCTTCAATCAAGATCCCTGATCCCTGATCCCTAATCCCTACTACTTGGTCGAATCAATCACGCTTCGAGTATTCTTGTGCTATCATCTTGTCTACTTGCTTTCACATCATGCTTATGCACTAGTAGGTGAGATCCACAAACAAAGCTATTTGAAGGAGAAAGAAGGACAATGGAGCCACATGAAGGAGACATTCAAATCTGCATTTGGTTTGCTTAGTTTTCAATCTTGAATGTTTTGCTTTCATGTCGCTATTGAATGTTTTAGGATTGATCATTGCATTTGAGCTTTCATGATTGAGCTAGATTAATATTGATTTTCTTGTGATGATTTCTGAATTTCCTAGCTACATTAATTGGTGAACCTGACATGAAACTAACCATCTAACCCCTTAACAGTGTTTTTGAGTGCTTTTGAGCTGATTTGTAGGTGAAAAATCCAAGAAACAGAGCAATTCAGACCTTTCTGGGCACTTCTACGCCCATGTAGGAGCATTGTGCCTATGTTAAGCATTTTGCACCTATGTCAGAGACTTTTGCGCCTGTGTCAAAGGGATCTGCACCTGTGTTTCATCATTTTGTGCCTGTGTTGCATCATTTTGCGCCTGTGTCAAGAATTCTGCGCCTGTGTAAGTCTAGAAACAGAGGTAAAAAAGTAGTGTATTTACTTGCAAATTGGTTTGTTTTGCATTATGTTTCTGCTTTTTGGTTTTATGGTACTGATTCTTTGTGCAACACCTTGGCATTACGCATGGCAAAAACAAAGATGAAACTACTAACGAATTTTATGTAGGTTCGATAGTCAAAGATCAAACATATCAAACTTCTAACTTGGTGGTTTTGTAAGTTGCCTTGGACTACAACTAAACTTTGTGTTTGTAATTAATATTTAGGCACCTAGTATGATTTCTAAATAGGATGGAATGAATGTATGTTTGCTTTGATTGTTGAGTCTGACATTGGAGTAGAAGAGTATGCTCTCATCCTTCTTAGGGTGATCAGAAATCCAGATCTTCAATACCATGCTCATGTTGATTGTGTGTCACCTTTAGAGGGCCTACCTTCCTGACCATTTGCTTTTACAAGAAAGTGTCAATCATGAGAAGGGAACGACCCAAAGTGAGTACGGCTAGAATACCTTGGCATTCTAACTCACTATAAATAAATACCTGATGAGTAAAAGCTTTAAAGGAAGGGTTATGTGGGAATTGGGAAGTGATGACCCTTGAACTTTTTCTCATATCAACATCTATGTAGGACCTCACAGTCTAAATCATGCTTGTACAACTACATTTGTTTGGTATCTTGGTGGGCTTAATGTCTCAATCACGCTTGCGTGACACCAAGGAGTACCACTTAACATAAATCCTTACTAAACACCTTGTATTTAGAGGCCAAAAATCCTTCTAGTTGCTTGAGAAGGACAAGTTCAGATACTTGGAAGAGATACTAAGTTCACCATGGGGAGATTTCCATGGGGACTGATGCTTGGCTGCCCTGAGAAGTGAGTGCCGTGGAGGGGAGCCAGTGGGGTCAAGCATCTATGTATTCTCCTTGAATCCCATAACGAGTCTACCTCTCAAATACCTAATGTCCTTGCCTACCATAAGAAATGTGTGAATGAGCATGATTGTCTTAGTCTAAGTTGAAATATCTTGTCTTCTTTGCTTGTCAAAAGTTGAATTGCATCTCATTTCAAAAACAAGATAAATTTATTCAAAACAAGGTTAAACACAAGAACATTTCATCCAACAAAGTTCAAAACACCTTCAAACATGGTTGTC
Source organism: Cryptomeria japonica (assembly GCF_030272615.1). NCBI lineage: Eukaryota > Viridiplantae > Streptophyta > Pinopsida > Cupressales > Cupressaceae > Cryptomeria > Cryptomeria japonica. Next base: position 5,330,491 of record NC_081411.1, on the reverse strand, counting down.
AAACATTGTTCAAAATCTTGTCTCAACATTCATGTCACTTAGATTTAGGTTCATTCTAGGTTTACATTTTGCAAAGTTCATTGTCAAGTACCAAGGTTAGGTTTCACCTAGGTCATACTCCTTTGCATATCAATAAAAGTCATCCATTTGCATGTGTCCTCTTGCATTAGAGTAATACCATTTCATAATTAAACCTAAGCTCAGGTCATTATCATATCATATTAGGGTCATTTGCATAGTAATTGTCCCTTAGCATATAGTGTCAAAACTAGGTTTTGTCATACTTGAGTAATCCAAATCTTTGATAAACCCTAAGTTATTGTTAGGAAGTCTAGACCTTATTAAACTTTTGTCTTTTTGTCATCAATGTCATTTCGTCAAACCTAGCTTAGTATCCAAGCATATAGGGGAGACATTGTCATTTTGTCCTTTTGTCACTTGGTCCTTTTGTCCTTTGAGGTCTAGACGTCATTTCAATTTCCTAAGGGTCTCTTTCTTAGATTTGCATTCCAAAAGTTTGTCCAAAATCTTGAAAAACAACAAAAACAATAGGTTGCATTCTTGCCATAGATTGCATTTTCATCTATTTAGGTTACATTTAGTTGCATATCAGACATCATCCTTTTAAAATCAAAAATCCCAAAAATATTGCATTTGCATAGTGACATGTCTATTGAAACAAGGTTCCAAGCACCAATGATGCAACAAAGTTTGACATATCAACCGACAATGCAATCGAATTTTAATCCAAGGCAATCACAATTATATCCAACCCAACAACAAGGCAATATCGATCAAACTTTTTATGATGAAACAAGTCTCCAAATACAAAAACTAGAGGAGAAACTAGCTCAAGAAAATGAGATTTCGGAACAAAGAGTGAAAAACATTGAGAAGAATAGATCACAAATGTCCAAAATGTTTCAAAAATTTCTAGGTCAAAATCCAAAGATTGAGCCAATTGATGTAAGATCTCTTCTTGAATGATCAGACATACCAGCTCTCCTCTCCCAAATAGAGATGATGAAATAATTTCAAGAAAGGAGACAACATCAATTTCAACATTATGTGCCTCCACAACAAGAACAAGAAGGTGTTTACTATCAATCAGATTTTCAACCAATACAACCAATGGTTCAACCAATTGTTCACCATATACAACCAATACAACCAATGGTCCAATTTCAACAATATGTCCAACCAACTATACAATGTCAACAAATAGTTCAACCAATGGTGGAATATCAATGTCAACAACTACAACCAAACATTCAAAAACAAAGGTTGCAGCACACACCAACCCAAATTTCAAACATGTCAGAACAATTGAACCAAGTCCAATATCAAAACATGACATCAAACCAAGACCAAATTTTTGCCAAACAAGTTCAAATTCCAGATACAACTATGTCAAAACCTAAAAAGAAAGGTGGCTTTATTGCAATGCTCTTAAGGAAATTACCAAGTGAGTTCTTTTAGGAAGATCAAAATAATACACTTATGTCTAGCAATGCCTCATCCCTTTGCAAGCAAATTGACTCTCCAGTGGCATCTATCCCTACACCTTTAGAAGTTTCACAAGAACCTTCCATATTTCAACCTCATCAAACAATACACCCAAGGATGAAATTACCCAAAGGATATCCATAATTGATTGCCACAATAATCAAATTCATGATGCACATCCTTGTCATGTTTCAGAAATACAAGACCCAATGCCACCATGCACTTTATTGCCATTACCTATTTTAGACGACCCCATTCGAAGTCCCTCTTCCTCATGTTCAAGCATTGATTCCTTCCTAGAATCCATCACAAATGTTCAAAGTGCATTTCCTTCATGCCAAACCATTGATCACTTGTCAAAATCCCCCATGCATATCCAAAGTCCAACCCCATGTCAAGAGGATAATTTAGAGTATGAAGAAATGAGTCCTAAAGAAAATCAAGATCAAGATCCTGAAACCTTATCATCGCATCCAATTGGTGACCAGGACCCCATTTTCCCAGAAACTCATGATGATTCCCCTATTCTTGTCCATCCTATCCAAAGTCCTATTGACACTCCATTCCCCGAGAAAGATCAAGATATCCCAGTCCATCCAATCCCAAATGATCCCTTTCCATTTCATGAAAAAAATATCCTTTCAAATCCCATTGACATTCCAAATATCCCTTCCATCCTTTTCGATGATCCCATTGAAAGTCAAGAGCAAAGCACCTTTAAAGAGGATTCCAATGATCTTCCTCCTTGTCAAGATCAAATTATTCCTTTAAATCCTCCACAAGATCCATTTGTTCCTCCATCTCCTTGTCTTAATGCTCCATATACACTCCAAGATCGCATTTCTTTTGATGATTCCATTATTTCTCCCATTACATCTCTTGAAGACCCTATCATTGAACCATGTCCACTACACAATCCTATTCCCCCTCATGATCCTAATCCCCTTCATGATTCTAATGTGTCAGTGCAAGATGTTCATGAACCCTCGACATGCATAATGGGTTCTTCCACTTTGGTGCAATCCGATCCACTTCAAGATCTCATTATTTCTCTCATATCATATCCACCTCATAATGGACTCGCGTCTTCTTCCCAAAGAAAAGAGTATCCTACAAGTCAAGATATTCATAAAGGCAAAGGAGTAGATATCCATAAGAAATAATCCCTTCATGTTAAAGAAAATATTAAGGGTCATGTCTACACAACTCACTCTCAAGACGTTGGTATCCCTCCATCAAAATCCAAACATATCCCTTCCCCATCATATCCCTTCATCCTCTATGCAAGATCAGCAAAGGCACACATCCTTGAGTAAATTTCATCCATCCAAAAGAACTCCATTTCATTCATATCCATCCATGCATTCCTTTCCCCCTCCAAGCAATTTGGATGCCAAGTATAAAAGTCATAAGTCTAGCAATCCACATGTATTCAAGGATCAACATGTTCAATATAATCGACATGTCAAAACAAAGAACAATATGATCTATAAAGAAAAAGAAATATCCAAAAGGCCACAAAGGCCCATTGCTCAAAATAAAGCAAAGTCAAAATATATATGGGTTCCTAAATCCCTTGTGCAAGCAATTCACTCCAAGGAACCACAAAATCATGACAAATCAAAAACCATGTGGATCCCTAAGCGGCTCCTTGAAGCACAAAAGCCTAAAGAAACATCCAACTTGGCATCCAAAGTTTCTATTCCTCCATCCAAATCTCTCAAATCTATTCCTCCATCACCTTCATCATCCATTTTGGGCTCTTATGCAAAATCCCAAGCTATTCCTCCATCCAAATCTCACAATCTGAGATCCATTTTTCCTCCATCAAGCCACCACCCATCAAGGTGTGTGCCAATGTTGATCTTGCCTTCATTTCCATCTAGTGAAGCCCAGTTCTTCCAATACCCTATCCATTATCCAATGCATATTTTCCATCCTTCCATCCCTCCGGTCCAATCCTTTGCATAAATCCTTGCCTTAGTTTCATCTTATTTTCCATGTCCTTATCCTACCAACATCTTTGAGCATACTTTTAAAGGTCATGGTCCATTTTTTTTTCAAGGCTACTATCCAAAAAAAAAGATGCTTGAGTCCTTCTTCCATCCCCTATCATGTGTCCATCTTCTATTAAAAAAGGTCAAAATACAAAAAAAAAGGTGAGAAAAAAAAAAAAAAAAGAAACAAAAAAAAGTAGAGCAAAAATAATTTGTCCACTAGTGAAAACTTGGCAAATAGGTGCCTTGGGCAAGTACCATGATGAAAACCTGGCAAACAAGCATCATGCATAATCTATGAACTTCTTGCACACCACACTTGGGGGCAGGTTTTATCCTATCATATCCTTTTGTCCTTCATTGTTCCATTATCCTATCATACCATGTCATACTCCTCCATTATCCTATTGTCCCTCATGTCCATTTCCTCTTTCCACCTTTGATCTTGACAAGGCTGAGGATCTTCATGAGCATCATGCATCTTGTTTATAGCTTTCAGTCTATCATAGCTTTTGGTCATTTATCCATTTGCTTATTATAACCTTTCATCCATATCCCCTGTCTTATTGCAAATTTCTACCACTATCCCATATCCTATCCCGACCTTCAATCCATGTCCCTTATCCATTCTTGGTCTTGCTTATCCTATCCATATCATATCACTATCCATACACCCTTTTTCATTCCTTGATCTTGATCTGACATAAGGATGCAAAATTTAAACATGGTTTCCAAAACCTCTTGACATGTCCCTCATGCCATGTTCCTGCTTTACATTGTCATATCCAGTCTCTTGTCCCATCATGCAATAGCCCTTGAAAATTGCATCCGTATTGTCTCCATAATAAAAGGCCTTTGTCTTCCCTCTATCCACCAACATTTCAGCAAGCCTATTTATTCACCTGTCATATTCCTTGCCTTGCTAGACACTGGGGGCAAAATCATAAAAATTGAAAAATGTCCCGAAATAATAAAAAAAAATTGAAAAATGTCCTGAAATAATTTTAAAAAAATTGAAAAAAGTCCTGAAATAATCCCCAAAAAATCCAAAAATGTCCTGAACAAATCCCTAAAAATCAAATAATGTCCTAAAAAAATCCCTAAAAATCAAATAAAGTCCTAAAAAAAAATGAACAAAAAAATTTTAAATCCAAAAACAACAATTTCTTTCGCATCACGCATTTTGCAATAAATGATCCCTTCGTGCATAGACAGATCGCTGAGCATACATCCAACGACATGCAATCACACATTGTGCTTTAATGGAATCATGCATTAACAGATAAACATTTTCAATCAAACCAAACATTCAAACTGATCACAATTGTTTTCTCAATCGAACGTCAACATCAATATGATTTATCCTTGTCACTACTATCATGGGTCTTATACAGGGTGTGGTATATTCGAAACCAGACTGTGTCCTGTCTTAGACAGGGTACCACATGTCCTGAAACCAGACAGCATGATCATCCTATCAACACTTTCAACTTTTGACAATGAAGATCAAGATGTTTGTTTGACTTGTTGGAATTAGTAAGTCTTATCATTTATTGATTTATCTTCAATCATGTTCCTATGTTGCTCGATGATGTCACTGAGTGATTTAGAGTGACCGGGATGGTTCATGGTCCCTTTCTTTTTTGTTGTGATTGCTGTTTGTGGAATTTTTGTCACAAACTAGGGCAACTATATTATTGAGTGTTTGTGATAAGTATGTTCGCTTTGTGAACGCCGCATAGACCTCAACCCTTGATGTATGCACCCTAGGATGCTTCACTCATTCCTTGTGTGTGATGTGTCTATCTTTTGCAAAAGGGGTTGCATTCCAGCTCTGGCCTTCAATGCCATGATGCTCTGCATCCACTTTGCTACATTAAATAAAGGTTCCCACCTACTTATGTGCATTTGTGAAAGCAAGTTTTCTTTCATCTCTAACTGTCCTCTATCTAATTTTTGCTTACTAACATTTCTTCTGTCAGTCTTGGCAGTCTATTCGAACCTATCATTTTCTATCATTCTTATCGATCAATTGGCCTCTTTTTCTGCATGTTTCCGGCCAATTCCTCGAGGGGGCATGCATATGTCATTGTCAGTGTCTGGGGCATTTTCATTATTGTTCTTTGAAACAACACTTAAAATCACATTGTCTCAAAGAGGGGCAAAATATAGACGTCTAAAAATGGTCAACGCTTGCAGAGTCATACTTTAACATTTGTGTTGCCTTATTTTAGGGTTCTTGCATCACATTAACATTTCTTCTATGTTGCACGCTTGGTCTTTATCGTTTGTGAGCATCGAGTCATTCTTCTGCATTCTTCATTTTATCTTGCTTTCAAATTTGGTCTTGCTGGAAATAATATTCAGTCATGATTTTGGTCGATCTTATCCTGTCGCATCAATGTGCATGCTCATTTGTCATCATTTTGGACATCGTCAATCCTAATTAGGGTTTTGTCCTCTTATCAATCTTGTCATCTTGTGATCGATTTGTCATCGATCATTGTCATTTTAAATCTTATCATCATCTTGTGATCGATTTGTCATCGATCGTGGTCCTTTTCAATCTTGTCATTTTGCAATCTATTTTGTCATCAATCGTTGTCATTTTTGTCATTTTGCGATCAATTTGACATTGATCGTCATCCTTCTTAATCATGTCAATTTGGATCAATTAGTCATTGTTCCTCATCAATTGGCGCATTTATCAATCAAATCATTTATCAGCATTGGTCTTTTATCAAGTCAAAATCATGATCAAATCAATCCTTCATCAAGACCTAATTGTCATCCTTGCATTGCTAATTCATCTTCTAGGGTTTCATGATTTAATCATTTAACCTTGTTTGTCATTTCTCCCTCTAGGTTAAATAGTTGATTTATCCTAAGTCTTCTTGTCACAATTAAATGTTTATTTAATTGGCTAACTAATTCCTCCTCTCTTTGTGAATTAATTAATAAATGAAAAATTATTAATTAATTTACCTAATTTACCTAATTTTCCAATTTCTCCTAATTCCTAATTTTCTAATTTTCTAATTTCTAATTCATCTAATTTCAATTCTCTCCTAATTTTCTCCTAATTTCATGGGAATGACATTTCAAGTTGTCATAATTTGTCATAATTGACAATCAATCAATTTTGACATAGAAATTTGTCATAATTTTGTCAAAATTATCAATCAATCAATCTTTCATAGCAAGTGCAAATTTGTCATAATTTGTCATGTTTGTCATTCTTGATTTGCAATTTCCATTTGAATCTCTTCATGCTAATCTTGTCTTTTCTCCAATTTGTCTATAAATTGGATGAATTTCTTCAATCAAGATCCCTGATCCCTGATCCCTAATCCCTGCTACTTGGTCGAATCAATCACGCTTCGAGTATTCTTTCGCTATCATCTTGTCTACTTGCTTTCACATCATGCTTATGCACGAGTAGGTGAGATCCACAAATAAAGCTATTTGAAGGAGAAAGAAGGACAATGGAGCCACATGAAGGAGACATTCAAATCTGCATTTGGTTTGCTTAGTTTTCAATCTTGAATGTTTTTCTTGCATGTCTCTATTGAATGTTTTAGGATTGATCATTGCATTTGAGCTTTCATGATTGACCTAGATTAATATTGATTTGCTTGTGATGATTTTCGAATTTCCTAGCTACACTATGTAAAGTCTAAGTGGAGCATCGTCTTCTTCATCATTTTCCCCATCTTCAGATGTTCTACCCTCTTCTTGTGCTCTTGATGTATGCCTAGTCCTATACAAAGGATGAGGATGCTTAACCAAAGGGGGGTCCTCTGCAATAACAAAGAATTGGGTTAAATTCAAAACATTTTTTTATTATTGTTACAAGTATTTCATTAATTTAAAGAACACAACCGTTACACTCTTTACCTGATGGGGCCACAACATCTTCCACATCATTTTGTCTAGCCTCAACCTCAACATGCTGAACACCCTCTAGATCCTCTGGAGTTGAAATACGAAATGTTACATTAATCAATACACCAATTGCAATTAAATTTGTTTAAAGGAATAACAGTGGTCCTCTTTACCTGATTGGGGAACATCATGTTCCTGATGTTGTCTACCTAGATCATGCTCCACTTGGTCACCACCGACTACATGTTCTAAAATATTAACAATAAAGGTTACATTAATTACTACACTAATTTTCAATTTAAGATGTTTAATTGTATTAATAATTACATTAAAAAAATTGAATAGCAAATGAATACCTCCACTACTAGGATGCACATCCGGACCTTCATGTACAGGTTTTGTTCCACGATTATCATGTTGCATTCCAATGTCACGCGCAATGTTATCATTGCTTGCTTATTTAAAAAAAATATAGTCACTTTATGTTGAAACTTAACATCAAATAGATTATTGGTTAAGTATTCAATTTGAAATAATTTTCATTTAGCTTATTTACCATTGTGACAAATGCATCAGAATCTCGTGTTTGCCCACTCAATTCTTGTAGCCATTCAGCCATGGCTATATAGCCTTGCTGGTAGCCAATTCTCTTCTCATCTTCTGTGGGTGCTCTATTGAATTCAGAGCCCTGCATTTTTGCTTAGTATTGTGAATTTTGCTTGTATTGTTTGATAAAAAAAAATTGTTTACAATTTATAAATATTTTGATGTGATACTTAATTTACTGATTCTTACAATTCATGCGGCAAGTTTCATATAACCACCAAAGCCGAGTTTGTGTTGCCCATGCTTTTCTTGTCTTGCCTTGGTCGCCTTTGGCATGTCACTCAATCTATGAAAATTTTGAAATATGTTAGATTATATAAATATAATGAATAATTAGTACATATTCACATTCTTAATAGTATCACATACCTTCTTCTAGCGTCTAGTGGTGTATTTCCTTTTTTCCTTTCAATTCTCTCCCTTGCATCCAAAATCAGGTCCTTCCACTCCCTCTCTGGAATCATGGGGGGACGCTCATACTTTACTTTCTTCTCTAAATGTGTCCTGTATTGGTCCCTCACATACTTTAGATATGTGCCAGCTTTTTCCAAGAGCTTAGTCTTGTCGAATGTGTCATTTCCAAAAAACCCTACCATATGGTTTGTGAGTTCATCTTTTAACTTTTTTTCTTGGTCATTCCACCTTTAAAGCAAAAACAAACCTGTTAGATTTAGAAAGAAACTGAAGCTACCTTTGATATAGTTCAAGAAATGGATAAAAGGAAAACTATTCTAGCAATTATATGAAATCAAAATAGTGGATAAGGGTTAGTTCATGTATGATGTTCCACCTTTTACGTATGGTGGTCCCAAATATCTGCAATGTAATGTCATTAAGATTTTTATAAAAAATATCATTTCCTGCAAAAAAAACATGGGATCATTAGTCTAAAATGAGTGATCAGTAAGTAAATTACAATTAGACTATATATAATAATAATTTTAAAGTACCTGGAACCTTCTTTATCTTCAAGGGAATCAATTCTTCGTCGCTCACCACCAATGTGGCCTACAACATTCCCGTACTAGCAATATGGAAAGATCTAGGAAATGATGGTATGTTATCACTAGTAGTCGCCTCTAGTGCATCTTCATGTGCATCTCCTACCACAGTAAATGAATCCACTATGAAATTCCTCCAAGAAAGAACACTTCAAGGGTAATAAACACATAACGAAAGAGAGAGAAAAAGAGGGATCTACCACTAGTGGGCAGGTTAACAGATGATGTTTGCATGCTACATTTTGCCAACATTGTAGTCGGCAATACAATTTGAGTTGACCTCGGACCCATGTAAACACCTAAAGAGTAATACATTAAATATATTAAACATTAAAAAAGCAAGTTCACAAGTCCAAAGGAGTGGTTTTAATATATAGAACAGGGTCATCACCTAAACTACCCGCAATACCCTGATCATCGCCACCAGGATGATGAGCCCTTATAAATTTCTATAAAAACAACACATACATATTTTAGTTAATGACATAAAAGAGAAAAAAATATAAACCATTATTGAACTTTTGTTAAGATTAAAGCTTTCACTACTACTTACTTGCAAGTTTTCCACTGTTCACAACAATAGTTGCACCCTCTCTATTATCTCATTAGTCTAAGGGCTTATGGTTGCCAAATCAACAATCTCTTGGCTAATTTTTCTAATATTCATTTGTACCAATTGTATAGGGTTTGTGCTAAGTGCGATGTCATCAGTGCATAACACTATCGAGTGCCCCACATCCCTATGGAGGTGTTGAGGTACTGCAAGTTCCTTTCCCTTATCCTGAACATCCGTCTGTGACAAGAATATAATTAACACTATCAAAATTACTTCAAAACACTCAAGAAAAGATCATAATGTAACAGTTTTCTTCTATCTAATTTGTACAATTACAATAAGGTTTACCTACTCCGTAGAAGTGTCGGGACCTACACCCCTATTTGTGCTATGTGGTGGATCCATGTGGCCTTGTGACAAAGAAAAAATATAAAAACATTAGCGAAATGAAACCAATAGACTTAGCAAAAAAACTTAATAATACAATGGTTTATTGGATTCATTAATTGGAAGTTGGCTTAAATGGTATATATATAGTACATACCACCCCCATGATAGTAACTTTGTTTGTATCTATACGATTCAAATTGTAATCAATTAGCAACTCTTCCCCTGCACTTATTGATTTTATCGTACATAAAAATACACAATATCCCTCACGTGCCTCAAATATGCAATTGGGTTGCTTATTAGTTGACCAAGGTCATGTACTATTTATAAAACCTGCAATATTCCCTGTTGCTTTTGGCCTTCCATCAATGTATACAGCCACTCATTTACTTTGATCATTATCTTTTTGTTGTATATCATTGGTTGACAGTGCATACCTATGCATACTTGTAGACACCTAAAAATGGTCAACGCTTGCAGAGTCATACTTTAACATTTGCACATTGCCTCATTTTAGGTTTTTGCGTCGCATTAACATTTCTCCTATGTCACGCACTTGGTTTTTATCATTTGCGAGCATCGAGTCATTCCTCTACATTCTTCATTTGTCTCGCTCTCAAATTTGGTCTTGTCAACAACACTATCCAGTCATGATTTTGATCAATTTTATCCTGTCGCATCAATGTGCATGCTATCCTGTCATCTTGCAATCTATTTTGTCATCAATCCTTGTCCTCTTGTCAATTTTGTCATCTTGCGATAAATTTATCATCGATCGTTGTCTGTCTCAATTATGTCAATTTGGATCAATTAGTCATTGTTCCTCATCAATTGGCGTATTTATCAATCAAATCATTTATCACATTAGTCCTTTGTTAATCAGAATCAAATCGAATCAATTATCTTTCATCAAGACCTAATTCATCTTCTAGTGTTTCGTGATTTAATCATTTAACCTTGTTTGTCATTTCTCTCTCCAGGATTAAATAATTTATTTATTTATCCTAAGTCTTCTTGTCACAATTAAATGTTCATTTAATTGGCTAATTATTCCTCTTCATGAATTAATTAATAAATGAAAGATTATTAATTGATTTACCTAATTTCTAATTTTCATCAATTTCTTAATTCCTAATTTTCTTAATTCTTAATTTCAATTTCTCTCCTATATTTCTCCTAAATTCATGGGAATGACATAGCAATTTGTCATAATTTGTCATAATTGACAATCAATCAATCCTTGCATAGAAATTTGTCATAATTTGTCATAAATTATCAATCAACAAATTTTGCATAGAAAGCGCATAATTTGTCATAATTTGTCATAATTGACATAATTGATTTGCAATTTCCATTTGAATTGAATCATGCTAATTTGATCATCTCTCCAATTTGTCTATAAATTGGATGAATTTCTTCAATCAAATCCCCTAATCAGATTATCGAATTTCTAATCAATCACGCTTCGAGTACTTTTGAGCAATTTTCTTACCTACTTGCTTTCAATCATGTATGTGCACTTATAGGTGAGATCCACAACCAAACTATTTGAAGAGGAAAGAAGAACAATGGAGCCGCATGAAGGAAGCATTCATACCGATATATGGTTTGCATAGTATTTACTTTTGAATGTTTTATCTTTATGTCTTTATTGAGTGTGTTTAGGATAGATCATTACATTTAGTTTTTGTGATTGAACTATTATTGATATTACTTGTTTGTGATGATTTCCATGATTCAACTCAAATGGAAATTGCAAATCAATTATGTCAATTATGACAAATTTATGACAAATTATGCACTTTCTATGCGAGGATTGATTGATTGTCAATTATGACAAATTTATGACAAATTATGCACTTTCTATGCAAGGATTGATTGATTGTCAATTATGACAAATCATGACAAATTTTTATGTCATTCCCATGAATTTATGAGAGAAATAGGAGAGAAATTGAAATTAAGAATTTAGAAAATTAGAAAATTAGAAAAAAAGGAATTAAGAAAATTAGGAATTAAGAAATTGATGAAAATTAGAAATTAGGTAAATCAAGTAATAATCTTTCATTTATTAATTAATTTACAAAGAGGAATAATTAGCCAATTAAATGAACATTTAATTATGACAACAAGACTTAGGATAAATAAATAAATTATTTAATCCTAGAGAGAGAAATGACAAACAAGGTTAAATGATTAAATCACGAAACCCTAGAAGATGAATTAGGTCTTGATGAAAGATAATTGAATTCACCTAATTTTCTAATTTCATCAATTCCTAATTTTCTAATTTCCACATCATTTCTAATTTTCTAATTTCCTAATTTTCTAATTTTCCTAATTCCTAATTTCCACCTATTTTCTAATTTGTCAAATTCAATTTCCACCTAATTAATTTTTCTCTAGTTCTCCCTATTTTTGTGCTTCGGTGGAAGCATGAATTTCTCATGCGTCATACTATTGGCATAGTAAGATGTCATAAGCTTTTAGTCCTCTAACCTTTGTATTGGCAATATGTCATAATTCATGACATAGAAGGTGTCATAACCTTCTTCTTTTCACTCAATTTTTCCATTTTGAAATCAATTGCTTCTAATATCCATTTCATGCTAATTTGATCTTTTCTCCAATTTTTCTATAATTTGGATGACTTTTCTTCAATCAAGGGTAATTACTTTGTCGAAATAATCGCTTTGTCAAAACAATCACATTTCAAGTACTCTTGCACCATAATCTTGTCTATTTTCTTTCATCTCATGTGTATGCACTTGAAGGTGAGATCCACAAACAAAGGCTATTTGGAGAGGAAAGAAGAACAATGGAGCCACATGAAGGAAGCATTCATATCTACGTTTGGTTTGCATAGTATTTAGTTTTGAATGTTTTGTCTTTATGTCTTTATTGAGTGTGTTTTAGGATAGATCATTACATTTAAGCTTTCATGATTAGTTTTTATATTGTCATCGATCATGGTCATTTTTAATCTTTTTGTCTTGCAATCTATTTTGTCATCGATCCTTGTCCTCTTGTCAATTTTGTCATCTTGCGATAAATTTATCATTGATCGTTGTCTGTCTCAATTATGTCAATTTGGATCAATTAGTCATTGTTCCTCGTCAATTGGTGTATTTATCAATCAAATCATTTATCACATTAGTCCTTTGTTAATCAAAATCAAATCGAATCAATTATCTTTCATCAAGACCTAATTCATCTTCTAGGGTTTCGTGATTTAATCATTTAACCTTGTTTGTCATTTCTCTCTCTAGGATTAAATTATTTATTTATTTATCCTAAGTCTTCTTGTCACAATTAAATGTTCATTTAATTAGCTAATTATTCCTCTTTTTGAATTAATTAATAAATGAAAGATTATTAATTGATTTACCTAATTTCTAATTTTCATCAATTTCTTAATTCCTAATTTTCTTAATTCCTCTTTTTCTAATTTTCTAATTTTCTAAATTCTTAATTTCAATTTCTCTCCTATTTCTCTCCTAAATTCATGGGAATGACATAGCAATTTGTCATAATTGACAATCAATCAATCCTTGCATAGAAATTTGTCATAATTTGTCATAAATTATCAATCAACAAATTTTGCATAGAAAGCGCATAATTTGTCATAATTTGTCATAATTGACATAATTGATTTGCAATTTCCATTTGAATTGAATCATGCTAATTTGATCATCTCTCCAATTTGTCTATAAATTGGATGAATTTCTTCAATCAAATCCCCTAATTAGATTATCGAATTTCTAATCAATCACGCTTCGAGTACTTTTGAGCAATTTTCTTACCTACTTGCTTTCAATCATGTATGTGCACTTATAGGTGAGATCCACAACCAAACTATTTGAAGAGGAAAGAAGAACAATGGAGCTGCATGAAGGAAGCATTCATACCCATATATGGTTTGCATAGTATTTACTTTTGAATATTTTATCTTTATGTCTTTATTGAGTGTGTTTAGGATAGATCATTACATTTAGTTTTTGTGATTGAACTATTATTGATATTACTTGTTTGTGATGATTTCCACATTTCCTATGCTACATTAATTGGTGAACCTGACGTGAACACTAACCATCTAATCCCTTTATGGTGTTTTTGAGTGTTTTCAAGTTGATTTACAAGCCAAAAATAGGGTCGTGCAGGGTTTTTTGGAGACTTCTGCACCTGTGTGAAGAAACTTGCGCCTATGTGAAGCAACTTACGCCTATGTTGAAGACAACTTGCACCTGTGTCATGCATTATGTGCCTGTGTCCTGAGTTCTACGCTTGTGTAAAGTCCAAAACAGAGGTAAAAATGCAGTGTTTTACTTGAAAATTGTCTTGTTTTTGCATTCTGTTTTCTGTTTTTTGGTTTTTGGTACTAATTATCTGTGTAGAATCTTGGCATATGCATGGAAAAGACAAAAAATCAAACTACTAACATGTTTTATGCAGAATCGATAGTCAAAGAATAAACACCTCAAACTTCTAACTTGGGTTTTGCAGGTTGCCTTGGAGAACCAACTAAACTTGGTGTTTGTCATTAATGTTTTAGGCACCTAGTGATTTCTAAATAGGTTGGAATGAATATGTTTTTGCTTTGATTGTTGAGTGTGACATTAGAGTAGGAGAGTATGCTCTCATCCTTCTTAGGGTGATCAGAAATCCAGATCTTCGATACCATGCTCATGTCTTTGATTGTGTGTCACCTTTAGAGGGCCTGCCTTCCCGACCACTTTGCTTTTGCAAGCAAGTGATAATCGTGAGAAGGGAACGACCCAAAGTGAGTACAGCTAGAATACCTTGGCATTCTAACTCACTATAAACAAATACCTGATGGGCGAAAGCTTTGAAGGAAGGGTTACGTGGGAATTGTAGTTACTTGGGAAGTGATGACCCTTGAACTCTTTCTCATATCAACATCTAAGTAGGACCTCACGGTCTAAATCGTGCTTGCGTGACTATATTTTTTTGGTATCTTGGTGGGCTTAATGTCTCAATCACGCTTGCGTGACATCAAGGAGTAACACTTAACATAAATCCCTACTAAACACTTTGTTTTTAGAGGCCAAAAACCCTTCTAGTTGCTTGAGAAGGACAAGTTCGGATACTTGGAAGAGATACTAAGTTCGCCATGGGGAGATTTCCATGGGGACTGATGCTTGGCTGCCCTGAGAAGTGAGTGTCGTGGAGGGGAGCCCATGGGGTCAAGCATCTATGTATTCTCCTTGAATCCCATAACAAGTCTACCTCTCAAGTACCTAATGTCCTTGCCTACCATAAGAAATGTGGGAATGAGCATGATTGTTTTGAGTCTAAGTTGAAATATCTTGTATTCTTTGCTTGTCAAAAGTTGAATTGTATCTCATTTCAAGAACAAGGCAAATTGATCCAACATAAGATTAAACACAAGAGACATTCATCCAACAAAAGTTCAAGTTAAAAACACATCTTCGAACATGATTATCAAACATTGTTCAAAATCTTGTCTTAACATTCATGTCACTTACATTTAGGTTCATCCTAGGTTGCATTTTGCAAGGTTCATTATCAATTACCAAGGTTAAGTTTTGCCTAAGTCATACTCCTTTGCATATCAATAAAGGTCATCCATTTTGCATGTGTCCTCTTGCATTAGAGTAATACCATTTCATAATTCAAACTTAGATTGACATTGTCATACATTTGCATTTGCATACCCTAGGTCTCTTCATTAAGCTTAGGTCATTATCATATCATATTAGGGTCACTTGCATAGTAATTGTCCCTTTACATATAGTGTCAAAACTAGGTTTTGTCATACTTGAGTAATGCAAATCTTTGATAAACCCTAAGTCATTGTTAGGAAGTCTAGACCTTATCAAACCTTTTGTCCTTTTGTCATCCATGTCATTTCGTCAAACCTAGCTTAGTATCCAAGGATATAGGGGAGACATTGTCATCTTTTCCTTTGTCACTTAAGTCTTTTTGTCCTTTAAGGTCTAGACATAATTCCAATTTCCCAAGGGTCCCTCTCTTAGTTTTGCATTCATAAGTTTGTCAAAGTCTTCAAAAACAACCAAAAACATAGATTGCATTTTCATCTATTTAAGTTTGCATTTTGTTGCATATCATATATTATTTTTGAAAATTTCCAAAAACATTGCATTTGCATAAGTGACATGCTTGTTGAGACAAGATCAAAATCTAAAAAGATGGGCGAACCAACATATCAACCCATGGACAACATAGAAAATTCTCAGTTTCAAACTAGTCAAACAGTGCAAATCAAAGGTTCATCAAATACATCTTTACCACCATATGGAATGGTTCAACTTGGACCACCTCCATTATATGAACTAGTGTTTGTACCTATGAAACCAGGACATGGGAGTGTCCCACCAACTCCCACAGGAAGTGCACCTTTCAATTGGAATCAACCAAACTTGCAACATGACATTCAAACTCAAACATTATATGAAGAACAAACCCTTTTGCAAGGATTTGGTTCAGATCAAGGCATCCAACAGGAAATGAATCCAAATGTCCAACCAGATTCTTCATCCGATTCCGACGCTTCTAATGATGTTGACATGTTCCTTCAAGATCCAAAGATAACAAAAAAGATGGATAAGTTCTTGAACAAGGTCTTTAAGATGTTTCCACAAAAGTATCTTAACATGATGAGTAATGTGACCTCTTCAAGTGAGCAAATCAATGTGCAAGAACAACAAGGCGGTGAGTTGTTAAGTTTCTCTCCGCATCCAAATGAAGAAAATGCACAACAAGCAACTCAACCTACCTTGATGAGCAAACGTGCTTCAAAGGCATTGACAGTGACTATTCCTCAAAAGTCACCATTTGAGACGATAAATAATCCATTATTCAACACAACAAATGTAACACAAGATCAAATGAAGAACACACAAGTATTCATAGCTGTCCCGCAACAAGAAGTGGTTCCTTACATGCATAAAGTTGGATCAAAATCTAAGGTGCAGGAAAGCTTCACAACTGGAATGCCTAATATCACCAATGTCCCGTTAAGTTCAATATCTTTGCCAAACACTATTGTGAAAAATCCTTCGATAATGGTGACACAAAGAGCTGCGGATAGTGGTTTGCACCAACAACAATTGTTGCAACAATTGAGTAATACACAAAAGGTACAATCGAATGTGCAAACTAGCAATGTGCAACAACAACAATTTCGCATTCGACAACAAATTGCAGTGCCTTCAGCACCATTACAAGTTAATGCAAACTTGCAACCATCACAATGGATTGGACAAACAACACAGCAAGTTAATACAAGTGCCATACCCCATCCTAAGGAGAAGCAACGAAAACCACCTAAAAAAAGTTTTTTACAAATGATGGGATATACACCACGATAACAATTGGCACAAAGTCAACAAATTCCAATCCGTCAGCCTCAACATCAACAACATGTGCCTCAATATGTGCCAAGGCAAACAAGCTATCCTACTTCACAACCGCAATAGGCGCCTGTGCAATATCAACCACATACTTAATTGCAATATCAACCCAGGCTACAAGAAGCACAACAACAAGGTCGATATCAAGGCATAGCACAACCGCAACAACAAGAGATGTACCAAGAAGTTTATATGCCAGAGACACCAAAAACGGTCATTTTAGAATATCAACAACCGATTGGAAACACGATGTATAGACAAAGAATACCCACTGGGATTAATGATGGACCTCTAAAATTTGATACAATTGTGCAACAACTTGAGAAGTTGCAATGAAAATTTGACGCATTAGAAACTAAAAGAACAAAGAAGTTGTATACAGACCAAGATTTATGTCCTAATCCATTTGACAAGAGTGTATACATGCCTCCATTCCCTAAGCATTTTGAGGCACCTAATTTTGAGAAATATAAAGGGAATGGCAATCCAAAAGATCACATTCGAGCATTTTTCATGGCATGTACTGAAGTGAGCTATGAGGAGACATATTTAATGCAATTATTTGCATGAAGTCTCACGGGACAAGCCATGGATTGGTATTCGCATCTGCCGGGAAATATAAAGACTTGGTCGGAATTGGCTCAAAAGTTTTTATCTCATTTCGCGTTCAACATTGACAGTGACGTAACCATGTCAAATTTATGCAATACCAAGAAAAAACAAGGTGAACCATTAGTGACTTTTTTGCAACGATGGCGAAGCTTGTATAGTCATTCTTCTCTCGATATACCTGAAGAACAACAAGTGAATCTGTTTATCCAGAATTTGGTCCCAGAAATGATGTATGAGCTAAAATTAAAAAGTCCCAGTACTATTGAGAAACTCATTAAGAAAGGAATGAGCATTGAAACAGCTCTTGTAGCTAAAGGAATCATCAAGCTCAATAAAGACAGTGACAACACAAATTATTCAGAGGACAAAAATAGATTTTGGTATAAGAACAAGAATGTCACTAATGATGGAGTTGTTGATGCAAGAGCAGTGAATGCAAATCAACCCCCACTCACAATCAAGAAATTAAGTGTTCCTAATATGTCAGCTATGGAACAAAATCAAGCACCAATGAGAAATGTTACTCAACAACCGCAATACCCCAACATGCTCAACAACAACATACTCAACAATATAATCAACAACAGGGCCAACAACTAAACCAGTAGCGCAAAGCTTTCCGATCGCGGGATGGGCCTCCTCGACAATTTCCACCATTGGGAGAGCCTATTGAATCAATAATGAGACAATTGATACAAGCAAAATTTATTAAGCTACCAGATATCAAGGCAGAACCAGCGGTAAAACCGCATTGGTGGAATGATAATGCATACTGTGAGTATCATCGGTCCAAAGGACATAAAACTACATCCTGTTTTCAATTGAAACATATGATCCAAGACTTGTTAGGGAAAGGAGTAATTGAGGTAGATCCACCCCATGCGACCTCTAACACTGATGATACCATTTTCAAAACTCCTTTGCTTGATCATGACAAGGGTAAAGCATCTTCTTCCAACTCTGCTCAAACGGCCAATTATGCAAATACTGGTTATAACAATGTCATTAATTGTTTTCATGCATCAAATGAGTATGTTTCCACCCTGAGAATAAAGGAACAAGATCCTTCTTGTGCAGTCACCACTCGTCGATCCAAAATAGTCTTGAAACGAGCTCCTACAGCTCCTCCCAAACCAACTTCTGCAAGTCAATATAATCTTTTGGATCATCTAGGAAAGACACCTACACAAATATCAATCCTTGAGTTGTTGAAAATGTCTCCCATGCATCGTGCAGTCCTGGATAAAGCTTTAATTGAGTCCACTGTCCCGACAGATATTGATGTTGACTAGTTTCAAGCCCGAATTAGACATTTAGCTATCTCCAAAAATGTCGCATTTTCTGATAATGATATCTCACCTGATAAGCTCCCTCATAATGACCCTTTACACCTTGAAGTCTTTGTCCATAATTGCAAAATCCGACGAGTCTTGATAGATGGTGAAGCGGGTCTTAATATTTGTACCTTGAGAGTGGTCATTGGCCTTGGATATACAGAAAATGACATTGATGCTTCCAAAAGAATAACAATTAAAGCATATGATGATGCTGAGCGCCCATCCAAAGGGATAATTACATTGCCTATCAGAGTCGATCCAATGACAGAAAACACTTTCTTGCAAGTCCTAGACCTTGATCTCCCTTATAATATGATTCTTGGCCATCCATGGATCCATGCAATGAAAGCAGTTCCATCCACCTATCATCAATGTTTAAAATATCCTTACAATGGAACTGAGATAACAATTCTGGGAGATCCTAATCCATTTCAGTTTTGTGGATCCTAATGAATTGTTAGATGCTGTCAAAGGAAAATTGAAGATACAGGACCAAGGATGCGGAGAATATTCAATGGATCAAACATTCCTCATCGGGAATTTACCAATATCTCCAAAATCATATGGAAAACTACATTTATTGCAAAAGGAACCTAAGGTTGTTATTCAATATCAGCCTCCCACTACATTTACAGGATGGGGTGAACTTGACAAAGAAACTGTAGATGATGATGTCATAGATTGGCTCTACAAAGATCTAGCTGAGACCCCACCTGTCAGGTTGCCAGTGGAACACTACGGCAAAGGATTTACTATGCTGCAAAAGAAAGGATATGATGGCTGTAGTGGCTTAGGCCTAAACAACAATGGAAGGATAGAACTTGTTATACCCAAGAGGCAACCTCCAACTTTAGGGTTAGGTTTTGTACCGTTACGAATTGGATCCACATCTACCAAAGTGCCCACATGTAGAAAAGGGTGTGATTCTGATGATGAAATAACACCTGAGGATACCCGACCCGAAACTGATTCTAATGAATGGGAGTGGAGTTCTTTTTCTTCTAGCTCCTATGCCCTGGACAATATTTTCATTGACCCTGATAATTTGCCTATGGAAGACAAACATGAAATAACTCCTCTTCCTAAAACATGTCCTCATGCTTGGATAGAGTCATTTTGGGATCCAAGCTCTGAATCCGATACAAGCAGTTCGGATAGTGACACCACAGATGTTCACATCTTTACCATATCAACTCTCTCTCTCTCCTTACAATCGATGATGACATGCCCCTCATCTATCCCCAGCTTATCCAACATGAACAACAAGAACCACTCACATTGGACTGTTTTCAAAATGACGAAGCAATTGCAGAATTCCTTGGACTATGGGAAGGCATACCACAAGGTGATCATAAGGCAAGATTTGCTATTGACTTGGATTCCACAACATATTTTGGGGAGTCAACTCCCTCTTCCAGTCATCAAAATGAAAAAAGAAAAGAAACATTAAAAAATCAAAAGAATAGATCTTTGAGTGAAAACCGTAAGGCACTCTCTGATCATACAAAAGTAAAAATAAAAGACGTACCTGTAGGTGAAAACCTCTCTGAGGCGCCCAAAGGTGGAAGAGTGGACATACCCCTGTCAAGTTAGGACAAATCAACACTGCTTGTGGAAATGATCGAGGAAATCAATTTGGGTACACCTGACAACCCTAAGGTCATTTATTTTGCTGCTTCTCTATCACAACAGGAAAAGGTTGATTTTGTCAATTTCTTTCTTGAGAAGAAGATCAACTTTGCATGGTCCTATGAAGATATTCCTGGCCTCGATCCATAATTAGTCCTTCATCATTTGCCATTAAAAGTAGATGCCAAGCCTGTCAAACAGAAACTTAGAAAGATGCATCCCTAGGTGGCTTTGTTGGTCAAAGTGGAACTAAAAAAATTACTAGATGTGGGCTTCATCAGACCCATTGATTATGTGGACTGGATTTCAAATTTAGTACCAGTTAGCAAAGTAACTGGGGGCATCAGAATCTGCACAGATTTTAGGGATCTCAATAAAGCATGCCCTAAAGATGATTTTCCATTGCCAAACATAGACATCATAGTGGACATGACTATTGGATATGAGATGCTCTCATTGATGGATGGTTTTTTCGGCTATAACCAAATTCGCATTGCTCCTGAAAATCAGCATAAGACAACATTCACCTGTGCTTGGGGTACCTATTGTTGGAATGTGATGCCCTTCAGTCTTAAAAATGCAGGCGCAACATATCAAAGAGCAATGACGACAATTTTTCATGATTTCATGCATACTTTGATGGAGGACTATGTTGATGACTTGTTATGCAAATCTGTCACCAGAGATAGTCATCTAGCCATCCTGGGCCCAATCTTTGACCAAATGGAGACCTACAAACTTAGGCTCAATCCAAAGAAGTGTGTCTTTTGTGTCACAACTGGCAAGTTACTAGGGTACATTGTTTCTCACAGAGGCATTGAGGTCGACCCTGCCAAGGTCAAAGCAATAATGGATATGCCTCCACCTTCAAACCTCCGACAATTAAGAAGTCTGTAAGGAAAGCTCCAGTCAATCCACCACTTCATAGCTCAGTTGGCCGACAAATGTCATCCATTCCAGCATCTATTACATAAAGGTGTCACTTTCAAATGGACTGAGCAATGTCAATCAGCCTTTCAAGCTCTCAAAGAATATTTGTTGTCACCGCCTATTCTAATGCCTCGTATAGAAGGAAAGCCCTTTTTATTGTATATTTCTACAACTAAAACGGCATTAGGAGTTCTCTTGGCCCAACAAGATGAGAACGGAAAAGAGTGAGCTATTTACTATATCAGCCGGACACTGGTAGGCTATGAGCTAAATTATTCAACTATTGAAAGGACATGCTTTAGCGGTGGTATTTGCAACGCAGAAGCTCCAACATTATATGTTAAGCCACCAAACATTGTTGGTTGCAAAAATTGATCCCTTAAAATACCTGCTTAGCTGAGCAGCTTTGACGGGTCACCTAGCAAAATGGGTCATGATTCTCAGTGAATTTGACATTGAGTATATGGAGCGAAAGGTGATAAAAGGACAAGTCATAGAAGATCAACTTGCAGAGGCTCCTATTTCTGATGATCATCCCATGTTGACTGATTTTCCAGATGAATCAGTCTTTGCTCTCACATCCTCTAATGAATGGAAGTTATACTTTGATGGGTCCCATACCAAGTTCAGGTCCAGAGCAGGCATCTTGTTTGTCACCCCTCAAGGTGATGCTATTCCAAAGTCCTACAGAATAACTTTTCATTGTACAAATAACATTGCAGAGTATGAAGCACTGGTTACAGGACTCTGAGTAGCGGTCCACTGGAACATCAAGCATTTGCAAGTCTATAGAGATTCTCAATTAGTCATCCGACAAGTGAATGATGACTATGAAACAAAAGATGAAAAGCTTATTCCCTATAAGCATATGGTAGATTTCTTCAAGACCAAATTTATGGCTATTCATTTTAGTCAAGTTCCAAGAATGCAAAACAAGTCGGCAGATGCGATGGCTATGATTGCTTCCATGTTAAATATGCCAAACAATATGGACAAATGTGAATTTTTAGTTGAACAATTGCTGGTTCCTTCTTTTGACATTCCGACAGCGGATGTGATGTGCGTTCTTGTTGGTCCTAATTCCCCATGGTACAATGACGTATATCAATACTTGAAATCCCAAACCTTACCACCTAACCTTTCCAAACCAACGCCGAGCCTTCATCCGACAGACAGCTAAATATGTCATCATCGCCGACACCCTTTACCGTCGTTCCTTTGACCATACCCTCCTTAGGTGTTTGGATTCTGACGAAGCACAAACGGCTTTACACAAGGTTCACGATGGTATATGTGGGGGCCATTTCAATGGTCTAAGCTTAGCCAAAAAGTTGATTCGTGCTGGGTATTATTGGCCCACTCTCAAAAAAGATGTTCATGATTTTGTTAAGAAGTGCTACAAATGCCAGATTCATGGAAACTACATTCATGCACCAGCCCAAGAGCTTCATTCTGTCATATCTCTGTGGCCCTTTTCTCAATGGGGATTGGATCTTATTGGCAAGATTCACCTGACATCTGCAAATGGACACAAGTTTATCATTACTGCCACAGAGTATTTTACAAAATGGATCGAGGCTATCCCCATGACCTATATCACTGGTGTCCAAATTTCAAAATTCTTGCTGAATTATATCATATGCCGGTATGGGGTTCCCCTTGCCGTAGTCACAGATAATGGTCATCCCTTCAAGAATAAAGATGTTAAAGAACTCTATAAAAAGTTTCATATCCAACACCGTTTCTCCAGTCCATACTATCCATAGGGGAATGGTCAAGCCGAAGCATCAAATAAAACCATTATCAAGATCCTGAAGAAGGTTGTTAATGATGCTGTCGAGATTGGCATGTTCAGTTGAATCCAGCACTATGGGCCTATTGCACTTCTATCCGCACACCTACTGGCGCAACACCTTATTCCTTGGTGTATGGTGCGGAAGCCATTTTACCTTTGGAAGTGGAGATTCCTTCCTTGTGAGTTTCCTTGCAACATCTGGTTGATGACGAGACACACAGAGTCTCTTAGTTGCATCAGCTTGAGATGTTAGATGAGAAGTGTCAGACAACTCTAACACATTTGCAAGCATATCAAAACCGTCTCCGTTGCTCTTATAATAAAAAGGTCAAAGGGTGACACTTTGAAGTGGGAGATTTGGTTTTAAAGGCAAACCCTAAGAATGCACAGTCTACTGACATCATCAAAGGTAAGTTTGAACCTAATTGGGTTGGGCCTTTCATAGTAATTGCAGCCTATGGCTCGGGGGCATATCAGCTTGCCACACCAGAAGGTGAACCTTTGTCTGATCCTATAAACAACATGCATCTTCGCAAGTACCGGGCATAATTTTCTATCAGCACTTCTTCAAATATGATCCTGAAAAAATACAAAAAAAATTGAAAAAGCAAAAAAATACAAAAAAAAAATTGAAAAAGCAAAAAAATAACAAAAAAAGAGAAAAAGAGCAAAAAAAGTAAAGAAAAATGATTCGCCCTCTAGTGAAAACTTGCCAAACAGGTGCTTTGGGCTAGTACCTTGGTGAAAACCTGGCAAACAGGTGCCATGTGTAAAATGAGATTGTTGCTATGTCATCTGTCATGACCTCTAAGCTATGCTTTCTCTCGGCCGGTTTCTCACGTCTATCTTTGTCTTAACCCAATGTTCTATTCCAGGCCTGTTATTGGTCAACATCATTGTCTTGCATACCCCGGTTTCTTGTACATATGTTTTGGTCTCGGTCTATGTATGTCTTTCAGATGCGCATTGGGCATGTTCCCCTTGTCATGATCGATCATTGGAACTTAAACATTTAAAAATGTCCTCAAAAAAGATAATAAAAAATTGAAAAATGTCCTAAAAAAATCTTCAAAAAACATTTTAAAATGTCCTGAAAAAAATAATAAAAATTGAAAAATGTCTTGAAAAAATTCAAAAAAATTGAATAACGTCCTGAAATAATCCAAAAAAAAAAATCAAATAAAGTCCTAAAAAAACGAACAAAAAAATTGTAAAAAATCGAAAAGCAAAACAAAAAAATAAATAACTCTTCTATGCATAGATAGCTCATTGAGTATACATCCAACGACTCACAATCCAATCCTGCACTTTAATGAAATCATGCATAAACAGATGAACTCTTTCCATCAAACCAAACATTCAAACTGATCACAATTGTTATATCAATCGAATGTTACCAGCAATATCATTTGTCCTTGTCTCCACTATCATGGGTCTTATATAGGGTGTGGTATACTCAAAACCAGACTGTGTCCTGTCTTAGACGGGGTACCGCATGTCCTGAAACCAGACAGCATGATCGTCCTATCAACACTTTCAACTTTTGACAATGACAGTCAAGATGTTTGTTTGATTTGTCGGAATTTGTACATCTTATCTTTTTATTGATTTATTTTTGGCTTCAATCATGTTCCTATGTTGCTCGATGATGTCACTGAGTGATTTAGAGTGACTGGGATGGATCATGGTCCTTTTTCTTTTTGGTTGTGATTGTTGTTTGTCTGTGATGTGTCTGTCTTTTGCAAAAAGGGTTGCATTTCAGCTCTGGCCTTCCATTCCATGATGCTACGCATCCATTTTGCTACATTAAATAAAGGTTCTCACCTACAAAGTGCATTGCTGAAAGCAAGTTTTTCTTCATCTCTAACTATCCTCTGTCTCATTTTCTTCTTACTAACATTTCTTCCGTCAGTTTGGATAGTCAGCTCGGTCTAGTGCTCTGATTTCTCCAAACATACATACTGCATCCTGCATCCATTTGGTTAGTACATTTGCATTACATCGAGCATCACATCAAGCATTTTATCCATTTCATATTATAAATGCATCAAAAACACATAAAAATACATCCATACATCTTCCACAATGGTACATAAATAGTGCATAAGTCATCCATACATGAACAAAATAAACATAACTCATAACATATTGCATCCCATCATATCGATGCATATCATATCATATATCCACATAATATCAGAGTACAAAACTGGACTGTCTATCCTAAGTATGGCCCGCAGGCTGACTACAAAATGTCAAACTACATCTGTCTCTGTCATCAGGAGTGCATGCCTCCATCACTGGGTGCTCCCTCTCCTCCTCATCCTTGCCATGTCTCGCGGATGATGTCCCTCCTAGTCCTGGCTATGGTGGTCTCATAGGTCCACTCACCCCCATGCTGCTCAATGACCTCCGAGAGCGTGCCCTGCTCTCTGTCCTCAATCATGCTCGATATGAAGGTGCTCTCTGCTCTAGTGGAACTGCACCCTCATATAGTGTCCTCCAATGGCGTATCTCCTCTCTGGTCTCTACCAACATCTGTGCTATCTCCTGTACGCTGGCATCCTGAATTGACCCAATATACTCAGTGACTCTATGTTCTTCTCGCTGTGCCTGAGCTACAGCTGTGTCTCGAGCCGTTGTGAGTCTGGCTATCTCTACTTTGAATTTCTCATGCTCTCTCTCTAAAGTCACAATGTGATCCTATTGACTTGCTATGGTAGCCCTGCACATCTCCATCTCCTCTGTCCTAGCTGTCTCTAGCTCTATGGGTATATCCTGCAATGCCTCTTGCTCCCCATCCTCCTCTCCATCCTCATCATCATCCTCATCTCCATCCTTGTCATCCTCATCATCCTCATCATTACCCTCATCCTCATCATCTCCCTCCTCCTCTCCTGTGAGTGGGAAGTCCTCCTGTTGCCTAGGTACTGGAATATCTGGATCTGTCAATGGCACTAGCCGCCGTCGTGCAAACCATCTTGCATGCTCCTCTGTCGTCCCGGTGTCCACAACATCTGATCTCCAATCCCATTGTCTCTGTTGTAGCTGTGAGAAGTCAGTATATGCTATGTGTGGTTGAATCATACTACCCCACTGACTCGTCTCTCTGTGAGATCGAGCAAAATGTGCAGTCCTCGTAGGTACATCCTGCCTCTCTCCAAACTGTTGTCTGACTCTCTCTGGCAGGTACAACTCAATCACTCTCTGGTGATTCACTGGTCGCCCAATCAAGTACCTCTCCTTTCTACAATATGGTAGCTCATCACTGTCATCTGACCATCCGGGGCAATCATGATATGGTCTCCATGTGAACTCTCTCAGTCTGTCTAGCTCATGTTGCCAATATAATATGTATCCAAAAGGACCCTGTCTCAGTGCTCCACCATAGCAGTACACATATGGTCGGTGTGGTACTACCTGTCTCTCTGTAATCAGTTGACATATAGCTATGTGCTCAAATGCCCATACCTGCAGCAGTGTAACCCCACAGCTCAAAGTCTGAACTCCCTGATATGCTATCTGATGTAACTGAAAATAGAGCATAGCCAGTACACATGGTCCCCATGCATACACTGTCCCCTCTATCGCCATCCACTCTAGCACTCTTGCCCATCCAATAGGGAATCAATGTCCTTGTCTATCCCCTGCTAGTAGACATGCTATCACCACTGCTATCACCACATATCGTCGATCATACTCTGATGCCATGGTCTCCCAACCAATCTCCCTCTCGACGATATCTAGATCATCTGCATCACACTCAAACAATCTACACAATGCATCTCTCCCTGTCACTGGGTTGTACTCTACCATCTCTCCATGGATCGGAATGCGGAGGATGTGCCATACATCCTCCAGTGTCACAGTCACCTCTCCAGTCGCCAGATGGAATGAGGAAGTTTCTGAATGCCATCGCTCTGCCAATGCGGTAAGCAGTCTTGTGTTTGCCCTAATCTCAGGCATGAATGTGACATAGTATATCCCAAGTCCTGCTAATGTATCTCTGTCCGTGCTCCTGAGTCTATGTCGTAGCATGAAGCAGTCAGGTCGGTTCTCCCGCGTGATCAGTGGATACTGTTGACTCTACATCACAATTGGGGCATATTTTGTCGGTTTTAGGGTTTGCTCCTACGGGTTGCATTTCCTCATTTTCATGTCCAATCAGGGTTTTTTTCATCTAATCTGACTTATCCTACCCTTATCCCCCCTTTTTCGGATCATTCGCATGTCATTTTGAACCAAAATTGAGTTCCCAATGCACAATTGCACTTGTGTCAAGGAACCTGCACCTATGTCAGGTAACCTGTGCCTGTGTCTCTCTACACAAGTGCAGAAGACCCTACACAAGTGTAGGATTCACCCTACACAAGCATAGGAGTCCTTTTTTGCATCCCGTGTGGGCCTCGCAATGTCCCGCAAGCAATCAAAATTCATCAAATTGAAAACATGGGTTTTTGAGATACATACCGCTGCTCCTGCATCGTCCAGTCATCTGAATGTGCGTACACATTCTCCAAGGTGATCCACCATTAGAATGTTCACCATCTATCTGCAAGTGTCCTTGTCCAGAGCAACAAATCCTCCTCTTTGTCTAGTGCAAATGAACAATTTTCACTCTCTTGGTCTCATTTATAGATCTTTGTCAGTGCATAGATGGACGTGCACCCTCTCCATATTATGTTGGTCATGGTCTTTTGCACCTTAAATTGCTTGTCCTTCATGCATCCGGTATTCGATTGTCAGTCCTTTCGATCCTATCATTTTTATCGATCAATTGGCCTCTTTTCTGCATGTTTCCAGCTAATTCCTCGAGGGGGCATGCATATGTCATTATTATTGTCTGAGGCATTTTCATTATTGTTCTTTGAAACAATGCTCAGAGTCGCATTGTCTCAAAGAGGGGCAAAATGTAGACACCTAAAAATGGTCAACATTCGTAGAGTCATACTTTAACATTTGCGCATTGCCTCATTTTAGGTTTTTGCGTCGCATTAACATTTCTCCTATGTCACGCACTTGGTTTTTATCATTTGCAAGCATCGAGTCATTCCTCTACATTCTTCATTTGTCTCGCTCTCAAATTTGGTCTTGTCAACAACACCATCCAGTCATGATTTTGATCAATTTTATCCTGTCGCATCAATGTGCATGCTAATTTGTCATCATTTTGGACATCATCAATCCTAATTAGGGTTTTGTCCTCTTATCAATCTTGTCGATTTGTCATCAATCCTTATCATTTTCAATCTTGTCGTTTTGCGATCAATTTGTCATTGGTCGTTGTCATGTTCGATCTTGTCATTTTGCGATCGATTTGTCATCGATCGTGGTCATTTTTAATCTTGCCATCTTGCAATCTATTTTGTCATCGATCCTTGTCCTCTTGTCAATTTTGTCATCTTGCGATAAATTTATCATCGATCGTTGTCTGTCTCAATTATGTCAATTTGGATCAATTAGTCATTGTTCCTCGTCAATTGGCGTATTTATCAATCAAATCATTTATCACATTAGTCCTTTGTTAATCAAAATCAAATCAAATCAATTAACTTTCATCAAGACCTAATTCATCTTCTAGGGTTTCATGATTTAATCATTTAACCTTGTTTGTCATTTCTCTCTCTAGGATTAAATAATTTATTTATTTATCCTAAGTCTTCTTGTCACAATTAAATGTTCATTTAATTGGCTAATTATTCCTCTATGTGAATTAATTAATAAATGAAAGATTATTAATTGATTTACCTAATTTCTAATTTTCATCAATTTCTTAATTCCTAATTTTCTTAATTCCTCTTTTTCTAATTTTCTAATTTTCTAAATTCTTAATTTCAATTTCTCTCCTATTTCTCTCCTAAATTCATGGGAATGACATAGCAATTTGTCATAATTTGTCATAATTGACAATCAATCAATCCTTGCATAGAAATTTGTCATAATTTGTCATAAATTATCAATCAACAAATTTTGCATAGAAAGTGCATAATTTGTCATAATTGACATAATTGATTTGCAATTTCCATTTGAATTGAATCATGCTAATTTGATCATCTCTCCAATTTGTCTATAAATTGGATGAATTTCTTCAATCAAATCCCCTAATTAGATTATTGAATTTCTAATCAATCACGCTTCGAGTACTTTTGAGCAATTTTCTTACCTACTTGCTTTCAATCATGTATGTGCACTTATAGGTGAGATCCACAACCAAACTATTTGAAGAGGAAAGAAGAACAATGGAGCCGCATGAAGGAAGCATTCATACCCATATATGGTTGGCATAGTATTTACTTTTGAATGTTTTATCTTTATATCTTTATTGAGTGTGTTTAGGATAGATCATTACATTTAGCTTTCGTGATTGAACTATTATTGATATTACTTGTTTGTGATGATTTCCACATTTCCTATGCTACAATACTTTTTTATATTGAACAATTTGCATCCAATTATTATAATTGTAACAAGGTCCAACAAACTCCATCATTTTAGCAACTTTGTTGTAACAGACCTTTATGTTGTCCATGGAAAATAGGCCCAAACCATGTAACGACGAAGGTGCTATGCGATATATCCTCTCATTAACACAAAAATTAGTGTTTATTGGAGGAAGTTCCCTAGGTACACATTGTTTTAGTAGATGTTTGTACCTCAAGGGCACCTCAATGTCGCCTTTGGTCTCATCATCATAAGAACATGACCCCCCTTGAGCAAGAAAAAATTCCATGTGTTTATTGAATTTTCTTCTAATCTTTTGACCTCTAGTTGATCTCCCTATTTGAGATCTACTACATGTCTCACTTTCCTCTTCTATTCCTGCATTTCCCTCACTCGAGGAAGACACATCTGACAAATACCTATTTGGTGATACCTGTGCACCATCAAATGAGAGAGTTAGTTGGTAATGAGAGAGATATTTTGCAAATGAGGGTAATATTGATGAAGAAGTCAGCCATAAAGTTGATGTTGAGATTAAAATTTGAGTAAGTCCAACTGGGTCCTCAAGTGTTGATAACTGTATTAGATTTGCTGCTAATGTTGAGGTTTGAAAAATTGAGGAAGTTTGTTTTTCTTGTAATTTTTAAAAAATATATTATTTCTATAAGGTGTATTGACTTATACATGTCGATCCATGAGACTGTGCAAGATCCTCGTCAAAGGTGTTCAGGTTCCTGCACCAACAATTGAGCAGCATAAGCATTACATTTTTAATTTGATAAACAATAAATACTGCAGTATCATAAGCATCACATATGTATCATCATATATGTAATTGAGCATCATAAGAATCACATATGTATCATCATAAACATGTAATCCATCACATACGTATCATAAATCACCATCCATCACATAGCTAATAAGTAGTCCACATTCCATAAATAAACACAAAGTTCAAAAAATGTCACATGTATCATCATAAGCATGTAATCCATCACATATGTATTTTAAATCACCATCTATCACATAGCTAGAGGTGCATCATGAATTAATTAAGTAATGGCATTAGAATTCAAAACATATGAATTATTTATGTAACCATATAAGTCAAATCAATTTCTATCAAGATATCAATATTAAATAGATAATATAATAATCACATCTCATACATTTCATTCATGTCATTGATCTTCTTCTTCATCCAACTCATCATCATGACCATCATGATCATCATCATCATCATCGTCATCATCGTCATCATCGTCATCTTCGTTGTCGTCATCATCGTCATTGTGTTCATCATCGTCATCGTCATCACCATCACCGTCACCATCACCATCACCATCACCATCACCATCACCATCACCATCACCATCACCATCAGCAGCAACAGCATCATCATCATCAGCTTCTTCTTCATGTACATTTCCATCAGGAACATCATTGACTAACTGTCGATTGTGATCATCATCTATATCATCTTCTACTTCTTCGGTATCTTCTTCTTCCATCACATTATACATTATCGGCCTTCCTCTTGGATCATGTCTAACAACAAATGACCAACCCGATTTATGTGGAACCTCCGAGTAAAATACCTATTCACATTGACTTGGAAGAACATAGGGTTCATCCCCAACTCGTTCAAACAACCTTGTATTAACCATTGTAAATCCATTATCATGTTCGATAACAGTTCTATCAAGATCATTTTTATTCAGTCGTAGCCTATACCATTTGATGACAAACAGAACTAATTTGAAGGAATTAAAGTCACACTCAAGTATATCATCCAAAATGCCATAGTATCGGTTTTGAGACTCTTGAGGATGTATGTCATTTCTAGATGAAATATTGGTCACCTCAAAGACTGTAGTTATCCCAGAATCACAAGTTTTCTTCATGTCATCCAACTGTTTGATGCGAAATTTATGACCATTGCAGCACATAGCCTTGTGGTGTTTGACCTGCAATATGTCTAACATATTAAAATTATTGCATCATGAGTTGATAAACATACAGGTGATTAATAAAATTATACGTACCTATTGAAAACCATATGCTAAATCAATTTCCCTTTGTGTAACATTGGAATCTCCATTACGATGAGCTTCTTTAACCAATGAAGCGACACCATCCCATGTTAATGTGCGACCGGAATGTTGACATCGTTCAATCCACACCGTCATCCAATCAAGATTGTTTGCAATATACAAATGTAGCCCATCCCACTCCTGACCAACTGTACAAATAATTAATAGACCACTTACAACTGATTTATTTAGAAGATGAAGAATTAATTTACTACAATAACATCTTATAATTACCTCTCACTTTCTTCAATCTACCTTTTCCCATCAAGTGCTCCCCTTTGAATTTATTAATGGGGTTGGGATCCCAAATGCAATCTACATGGATTTTTGCTGCAAACTTAGGAAGATATTCAGTAATGTACACCATAGTTTGGTATACCATATATCCCTCCACCATAGAACCCTCAAGATGTGATCTTTGTCAAACCAAAGCCTTCAAAAATTTCAAGTGCCTCTCAACCATCCACATTGACCTAGTGTGTACAGGTCCACACAATTCGATCTCCTCAACTTGGTGTATGAGGTAGTGTTCTTGTGCATTGAAAAAAGTTGAAGGTAGACACTTTTGCATTTCACACATTAGATGAGGGATTTTTCTCTTCCAATATTTTATATCTTCCTTGTGGATTTCTTTAGATGACAACCACCTAAAAGAGATTGAAGACGCAAAAATATATAAACGAGACTTTACAAAATAATATACAATATATTGCATAATAAGTAAAACAAATGACAAATATAATATCTATACAAAAAATTGAACAAACATCACTACTTACCTCATGTATTTTCCAAGATCATATATGACTTGCTTGATATTATTGTCAAAGTGGTCTGGGAGAGATAGAGGTAGAACGTACTGCAACAATTATAAAATGATCTTTTCATTGTTTTCTAACATAATACAATGAAAAGTACATGCGCAGTATACAAATATATAGTAAATACACAAGAACTGAATTACCTTAATGAAGGTATGCCAATCATGCATTTTCATCCCTGGCCCAAATTCACTCTTCTTTGATATGAGATTGTTTATGTTCGCAGCAAATCCTGTGGGAAATCCAATTTTTCATATGACTTCTTTTATAGAATTGCTTTGATGCTCCGTTAATAACCAAGGAAGGGCACTTATATTAATCTAATCTCCATTTCTATTTGATTGAATGACATTTTTCATTGCATGATTGGATTCCACAATGTCACTACAAATTTTGACAATTTTTTCTTTGTCACGTCT
The DNA here is from genome assembly GCF_030272615.1 of Cryptomeria japonica. Classification (NCBI taxonomy): domain Eukaryota; kingdom Viridiplantae; phylum Streptophyta; class Pinopsida; order Cupressales; family Cupressaceae; genus Cryptomeria; species Cryptomeria japonica. The sequence continues at coordinate 5,297,055 of NC_081411.1, read as the reverse complement.
TCCATCTAATATTTTCCATAATGTCTATTATTCTTTCCAATATGCATTGTATCAAACAAATGCACAATTTGTAGCTGCTCGTAGTAAGGCAACCTATTGAATTATCTGGGATAACTTTTTAGTCCCTTTCGAAGGTGGTCATCCATGCCTTGATGACCTTCAGTATCATCAATTACATCATCAGTAAACAAAACATGATAGAAAAATTCAAATTCCAAACATAAACCATTAGATGGAATGACATTACCTTGACGATTAATTCTATTATATTCCAACTTCCATAAGTGAGGAGTCATTCTTCATGGCTTTGATGTAGTCTCTTCTTTCCCATTGAAAAGATGTTTTTCAGTATTCCAGTACTTATGATTTTTGTGAAGGAAGTGCCTATACTCATTAAACACCTACTTTCCTAAACTTTTTGAATGATGGGATTTCATCTTTGGACCACAAACTGGACATGCAAATTTTCCCTTTGTTTGAAGACCTACAAGATAATGTATAATTCTATTAAATCTATTAACTTTTATAATTATAATTATCATGCGCAACTTGAACACTATAACGTACCACAAAAAAGTGTTAGCCCTAGGGCATCATGTATTGTCCATACAAGCATTGCATGGAATTGAAATTGTCTTTGTCCTATTGGTCTAGAGATGTCATACATGGTCACACCATTTCATAACTCCAACAACTTGTCGATAAGAGGCTCAATATATACATTCATATCTTTAACTTGGTACTTGCCTAGTGGAATGAACAAAAACATTACATAATTATTATGACCATTTTACTGCAATATTTATAATTAAATGTAGATGACTATTAAATGATAAAATACCTGGAACAATCATTGCCAACATTATGTGCTCCCTCTTTATTGACATCCATGGAGGAATATTATTGTTGATAACAAAAATAGGCCACATTGAGTAAACAGATCTCAACTCTCCAAATGGATTGACACCGTTCGTTGCCAATGAAAGCCTAAGATTACGAGGTTCTTCTTTAAAGTGTGGCCACTTTTCCTCTATGTCCATAAATGCTAAACCATCCATGAACATTCGAATAATGTCATCTCAACTTCTATTGCATGCATGGTAATCCATAAATTGTGCCAAGCTAGTGCACCTAAATAATCGTTGCATACATGGAATAATGGGAATATAACGAAGAACCTTGCGAGGCACGTTTTTTGTTATTTGATCTGTTTGATATCTACTGATATGACATTCAGGGCATTTTGTTCCAAATTCATGTTGTTTATGATATATAATATGATCATTGGGATAAGCATCTATTGTTTGATACTCCATTCCAATATCTTTCATAATGACAGATAATTCTTGGTTTGAGCGAGGTAGAATATTTGATGGTGGTAAGAAAAACTCACCTATCAATCTATAGCCAAAAAAAAAAGTTTGAGGTGTTAATATAAAGAATATTAATGGTACATGATTCACCATTTATTAACTGTAATGACATGTATGACACACCTTAACATATGTGAGATTGTTATGTTGGATAAACCATTCATAACCTTCAAGTTCACCAGCAATAATACATCAGAGAGAAGAGTTGTTTGGGAGCCTTTGTAAAAGGGCTCACATGCCTTCTCAAGAAGAGGTAAATCATGAACATCAAGGTCATCTTGATCATCATGATTAGCTGTGCTAATACTAAATGTGTCATGGATCAATGTATTTGTACCATCATCTTCAATTGTGTTTTCTAGTGCATGATCATCATCTTCCATGGGATCATTATCTTCAGCTTTGATATTCACACCTCCATGTTCCTCCACTTTGAAAATCATATTCTTCGGGTTGTGTTGGTCCATATCATGTGCTTTGGGGTGCTTGACCTATATAAAAATGATCAAAATAAATAAACCATGATCATGATCTCATTATCAAGTGATTTCTTATGTATATAAATTGTTAAAACAATATAATGAACAACTTACCAGTGGATGATAATCATGTCCCCCTTCAATGTGACCATGCTGCCTACAATGTTTCTTAGTTGTTTTGATTAGAAGTCTTCTAGTCTTTAAGCCCTTACAAATTTTACAGGGACAATAACATTTCCCATCACCTTTTCTTTTCAAGTTAGACCATAATCTAGTAATTGTCTCCTTATTTTGTTCTTTGCTGATATTATCTGACATGGTCTTTCTTCACAGGCAAAAAAATCAGGCTATGGAAACTTCAATGCAAAAGTTTCACAAAAATTGCAAATCGAACCAAAACCATTTAACTCTTCTTTTTCATCTTAAAACATTGAACTTAATAGAGAACGTATTTAATGTAGCTGATTGTGTGAATTTCTGAGCATTGTGTCTGCAAATTCTTACTAAAATTTTGTCTGTTGCAGACTTTCTGAGAGACATTTTTGAGTATTCTAAGCCTTGGTTCTTGTATTTTCACTGGTGATAAGTTGGAAACTTTATGGCAAACCTGTAGCCAATCGATCTAATTTTGACAAGTTATACACCAAGCAAACAAGCATCTAGAACTAGCATTGTTTGCAGCTCACCCCTACCCTATGCCATGGGTATATGACTACCCACAACTCCAGTTTAAGCATCAATCCTAGAAATGATTAGTATATGACTACCCAGAACTCCAGTTTAAGCATTAAGTTACATCATTATTGACCTTACTTTGGGATGCTATGTATGAGATTGGAACCTTTTGTAAGGTGTGATCAATGTGCTATCATAAATGCAAAGCCAAAACCATTTTGATGAGATCATGATCCCACTAATACTATTTTGCCTTGTTAATTTTGCACCCACAAAAATGATAGAACTAGATATAATATGCCATCAATGCCCATATACCGACAATGCTCAAGATGAGCCACTTAGAGGTAGAGTTTAACCACTTTCCATATAGGTAGATTATCTCTAACCTCATTTTCCCTATAGGTAACTGATTAGGTTCATTTTAGAGTCTTATTTCCAAATATGTACCTCTATGTTAGCTTTTTTCTTTATTATTTGCCTGTTTATGCTTAACCTTGTCAATTTTGCATAATTTTACTTAGTTCTTTCATCTTCAATGAAATTATATCTAATCATATCCAATCATATCCAATCACATCAAAATGGAACAATTAATCATATTGCTGGTCTCTCCTAGAGGAATTAAATTGAACCAAATTGACTATTCCCCAATAAAAAATTTTGAAATGGTGAATGTATAAGTTTGTAGTTTACTTTCCTAGACTAGGACGCCATTTCGTCAACATTTCACTATGAAAGCATAAATATTTTTTCTTGAAGAGAACATCTTACAGAATATGCTTCAATGTATAACACATTTTCATAATCAATCATTTGACTTCACATGGATAAAAGAATTCACATATTCTAAATCATGATCTAATGATGTGAACAACTCATATGCAACTATATGGCATGCAAAGCATTTATTTTAACATACACTTATTCATCCACATTGTAGGGATAACAATACAAGGCTCACATATTGGTCTAAGAGGATGCCATGGTCTCACAAAGTAACCAAGAACCATATGAAATGATGGTCTTGAAAACACACACAACTAGGGAGGATCCATATGATTATGTATTACTTCCCCCTTGTTTGTTTAATGGGATTAGCCTCCAAGACATAGCCGTCAATAATCACTAAGAATGTACAAGTGGATCGTAGTTACCCATACAACAAACACTTACCCCTATCCTCAAATTTTCCCAATGTTTGATTCCTTATCTACACTCATCCAAGGTTATCTACATCGATCTTGGTGAGGAATCACATCACAACAAAGAAGGCAACATTTAAAAATAGCAAGAGTTTCACTAAACTACCAAAGATCATAAATATTGAAAGAAAGACAAAATAGTACCAATAATAAGTCAAATAAATGTGTTCAATTCCAATAGCAAATCAAACATAGCCACAATAACTACACAATAGAGAAAACTCACAATAGTGATTAAACTAATTCAAACAAGATAAAATAAAATTGTTGGCCCATACAACAAACATGAGAGATCATCAATAATTGAAGGAAACTTCACAATCCTTAAAAGTGCACATTACATAACTATACGACTAGAAATTGTGGCTAAATAGAGTGAAGATTCATCATGACTCCAATAATAGTCCCTCATGTGGGCATTTGTGGCATGAACACAAAAACTCCCTGTGTAGGAGAAAAAGTGACACTAAGCAAACATGCCCTAATCTCACTTTCAACCACACACTTGTGGAATACGAAAGAGCCTAGAGGTATCACACAATTGGCTACTTCTTTTTGTGAAAGAGAGAGCCACGGGCTACCTATTAGGATTTCTATTCCTTTGTTGTAATTGAAAGATAAAATGATGCAAGTTCAAGTCCTAATCCCAAAATGCAAGTATGAACTAATAACAAGATTGCAGAATTGAGATTAAACAATGAAAAGCTGTAAACACAAGGACAAAACAAGAATGTAAATGCATACCCGGTGTTAAAATATGAATGAAAATGTTTGGGACGGGGACGCGAGCGCCACTATCCTAATTCTGCCCCTGAAACTGCTCCGAAAACTGCTGTTTTGCAACCTGGAAAGCTGTCAAAAATGCTGAAAACTGCTGTCTGTCAGGAGGACCAGGGTGCCCAGCGCCCCTGTCCCAGGGACTAGGGCGCCCAACGCCCCTGTCCTGGTAGGACCAGGGTGCCCCACGCCCCTGTCCTGATCTTCTGCTCCGAAACTTGGTGTGTTGTTTGGTCTCCGTCTACTTCTTCCGGATCTGTAACTTGCGGCATCGTCCGAATCCCGAAATCTGCACTTATATCTGAAAAGGTGTGGTGGGCGGCTATATAGGGTTTTGCCTTAGTCAAACCCCCACTTCGGTGATTTCCACCTCCATGAATAGCCAAGTTGTATTGTAAAAGTAGTGTGTGTGCAGACCTTGTGTGTGTGCAAGATCCTAAAATGCAAGTAAGTAAACTAGAGCAACCTAGAAAGTAAACCCTAATTGCTTGTAAATGATAATATAAATGCTCCAAATCAAGATGCAAAGTGATCTAAAGCATGAATACAAATGATATAATGAGGCTTATGCAAAGACATGAAAACAACATGAAATCATACCAAACCCCAAGGGAGGGGTACAAGCCAATCTTCAGTCGGTAATCCCCTATTGCTCTTCAATGTCTTCAAAGCCCTAAATGAATGAATGAAATTGATGAATGCTTGATGGATGGATGTTGAATGTTGTTGAAGTCTTCAAAGATCTGCTCTTTCGCTGCATATGAGGTTCCTGAAAACAAAATTCGGATCCTTTCAAATGAAGAAAGAGAGCTCTTATTTATGAAACCCTAGGTCTTAATTTCAACTTTTGGCCGACCTAGAGATTGAATCTCCTACCAATTTCTTGGGGTTAAGCTTTATTTTATGATTGGATCGCGCTCTTAAAATTTTGGGGAAAATGTCCGGGACCATGTGCACTCCGGGCACCATGGTCCTCTCCGGGCGCCATGGTCCCGACAACTTTTCACCAAATTTTCAGGGCCATCAGATATGATGATTTTAGAGAGAATCCTGAAGTTACAGGTGATTTCAAGATGTTTTGACCCCCGAAATCAAGCCCCCAAGTTCAAAATGGGACCTAATTAGGGTTTTTGATTAAATGATGTATTGGAAGAATAAAATAAAAGGGGCACACTTTAATGAAAAGGGCCCAATTTTATGATGTGGAAGATGATAAGATAGAACCTTAGACCTAATTAATTTAATTAATTAAGTGCTAAAGGGGAAATGCAATGCAAAATGCAAAATGCGCCAAGGCGGGAGCTAAACCGAGTGTGAAATTGTACCCCTTTAGCAAGTGCGTACAATTTACGATGCTACATTTAGCCCCCACTTTAGCGGTCATATGAACACTACGTGCATATGCAAGCTAAAGTACAGAAAAGTAAACATTATTTGAAAAAGGATATATCCATAAGTCTGTCGAAAGAAGCCCCCAGCGGTATCTGCAGTACACAGTTAGGAACCACAACCTACAAAACCACATGTTAGATCACAAAATCACCTAATGCTTACCAAGGAAGGTGATGAAAATTTTAGGGTAGCTATATACCCCCCCCTGTTTCGGCTTGCTAATTTTAGTGAGTTGAAACAGGGTATCATGTTTACCACTTCAAATTGTTAAAGAATATTGATGACAAATGCTCACAAGAAGATTTGATATGAGATCAAAAACTAATGGAGAATCATTTGGTAAGAAAGAGGACTAAATCTCAATTCCAACACAACAAAGAGTGTGAGGATTTGAGAGTTCTCTAACACAGGATGAAGGATGTAAATGGAAACAAAATGCAAAGAGAAGAAAAGAAAGGAAAAAAAGCATGAATACACACATTGGTGATCCATGAGAAGAATAGTGAGAGAGAAAACATGGACTTCTCGCCCCTAGGTCTTATCTAGGTGATCCATGGGAAAAGGACATGGAAAACTAGCCCCTAGAGTCTGTCTAGGTGATCCATGTAAGGGAGGATAGTGAGAAAGTCTAGCCTTATGCCGCTAGTTCCACTCAACCTCGTGCATGTGTGTGTAAGGGAGGTTAGAAGCACCTCATAGGAGTTTATGCCCAAGTATGCTACAACCTATATATGTATAGTACGAAAGCGTGACATCTTGCTCTAAGAGTCTGTGCTCTGGTTCTGAGGATGACCCATTGCTCAAAAAGTGTAATGTTTATGTCATAAGCAAAGTAGAAAAAGGATACCTACCTTCATCACAAAAGAAGATACCCCAAAAATACAACAATGTCATAGATCCAGGCAAGAGAGTTTTACACTCTTTAAGCAAGGATAAGATAGTTGAAAAGGGATATCTTGTAGTATGTGTAAAGGAGATCTTTAGAGGAGAAGAGATCTTTGTACAAAAGACACCTATTCCCAAGAGGAATTGTCTTAGACAAATATAACATCTTCTAGAATAAGACAAAGAAGAGAATAATAATGCAATACTTCTTTTGCGAGGTGAAAGTGATTCTTAATGAAGGATGATGCTCTTTTTAACCCAATTGGGAGAGTGAATTCATTATGGATGTATTTTACCAAGTGCAAAAGAGGTTGTAGTCAAGGACTTACACCTCTTGAACAAACAACAACAAATGCATACAAGGAATAACATCAAGTAATAAAGTTCACACCATCCACAAAATAGGAAAACTGGATCCTTAGATAAAAATAAGGAAAGATCATTGCCTCCCAAGGATAAGGACAATGAGAAGGACTTACACAATCTTCTAGGGAGAGATTTAGACATAAGAAAAATGTACTACATACTCACATGAGTTCATGCAAGCAAGACATTAGTGTATGTAAAATGCTCCTCACAAGAAGTGGGTAGGATGAGAAAGAGAATACACATCTTCTCCCATATCTAGGAAAAGAGGATTCTAAAGAAAAGATGACCAATATTTCCACACTATTACCCCAAAGGGAAATTTTAATCATAAAAAGAAGAGATGTATGAAATCACTCTTGTCCCCATAGGAACATAGAAAATTAGGCTATTATGTTGCTTCAAAAATATGATTGCACTTGAAATTGTACCATCATGAATGATAATGAGCCCCTAGTAAATGAGCTACCAATGTCACATAATGATGAGCAACATAATAGCCATTAATGTTATTTAAAGACATGATAGACTGAATGAGGTATTTGAATATGACATGCTAAATGCTCAACTATAAGTGAGATCAAAAACATGTGTAAAATGATAAAAATTGAAGAAGAAAAGTCACAAGAAATCTTAGAAGAGGGATGAGTGTAATTTATTAGAGCCTTACCCCCGGAGGAAAGGACTTTATGATGAATAGGAGATAAAGATTCATAAGTGGATTTAGAAATTTGAGGGAAGTCATAAAGGGATTTTTTCATCGCCAAGATTTCCTTATGAGGGGAATGAGAGTTGATAGAAGTAGAAGATGATTTAGTTGAAGTGAGATCATCATCACTACTAAATATAGCATTCACATTGAGAGATGGTCTTTTAGATGCTTTGGTGGGCTTAGAAAGATTATATCCAAGTCCAAATGAATATTCATGCATGTTATGTTCTAACGGAATTTTAATTCCTTGTTCATTTGTGCCACAACCATTTCCACTATAGCCACTCTTAGCCAAAATATGAAAACCATGACCATAAGGATTAGCCATTTCAGAAAGAGAAGGTGGTTTTTCATAAGACAAAGAATCAAATCCTTTAGAATTAGAGGTGTGAGGAGAAGAAGTTTGAGAAGCGGCCACAAAATTATTGTTCATAAGCTTAGGTGAGATTGATTGATTTTTAGTTTCTTCCTTAGATTTTCCCTTCTCAATCTTAGGCACTCTATATTCTCCTATAAAAGTAGGGTTAAAGTCTAAAGATCCCCAATCGTCTTCTGCGAGAACCTTCTCAGGATCAAAAGCCTTTTCATGTGTAGATTCAAGTTGAGAAGAATCTTCTTCAGGAACTTCAGGCTCATCCAAAGAATTTTGACTATCAGAGGATGATGATTTGTTCATAGGTATCTTGTTTAAAGAGTCATCATTAGAAGAGGAAGATTTAGAAGAACTCCCTTTGGAAGTAGATGTTTGCAAACAAGCCTGAAGATTAGTATCACCTATCAAGGTATATGTCTTATTGTTATAAATAAATTTAACTTGTCTATGCAATGTAGAGGGGACAGCTTGCATACTGTGAATCCAAGGTCTCCCTAATAACAAATTGTATGTTAGATTTCCCAACATAACACGGATAGGAGTAGGCAAAGTAACAGGTCCCACTGTGATGGGTAAGGTGATAATACCTAATGAAGACTTAGCCACATTATCAAAGCCTCGAATGGGATGAGAGTTGGGCTCAATAAGGGATGTATCCACATTCATCTTATGCAATAGATTAATGCTACACACATTAAGGCCAGAGCCATTATCTACCAATGTTCGTCTTATAGCAGTGTCATTTATGATAACCACAATCATCAAGGGATCATATTGATGTTGAATTTCACTAGTAGGAAATTCATCTTGAGTAAACACAATTTGAGCTTTAGGATTCATCACAGAGTTAACCAAAGACACTATATTACTAGACGTATTAGGTGGAGGGACATTCAAATCTTTCAAGGCATCTTGTAACATTCCATGATGAGCGCAAGAAGTTTGGATCCAATCCCAAAGGGATATCTTAGCAGGGGTAGCTTTAAGTTGTTCTATGAGATCATATTCCTTAACAATAACTTGTGAAATACGTGGATCTTGCAGAAGAATAGGTTGAGAAGGAGGAAGTGAAGTTGGGCTAACTGGAGGAGGATTAGGTTGCCTATTGTTTCTTGTGTTATAGGTATGAGCAACCGCATGATAACTCTCACTAGTCAGTTGCTTAGCATACTCATAAGGGCTCTTAGTAGAATAACCTCCTTGCACAGTAATAATAGGTTTCTTAGGAGTGCAAAAAGAATCGTTAGCATAACCACCTTGAACCACTAAGGTAGGCTTATTTAAAGGTTGAGAATTTTGAGAAGGACAAGCACCTTGGACAGTGAAGAGAGGTTTGTTAGGTGTTTCATTTACATGTATCAAATTGATTGAGGATGGTTTAGAGGAATGAACAAAAGTGTTGGAAGAATTATTGATAGTCTTCTCTTGCACTAAAATCTTATCATGAATTAAATCAATTTTAGGAGAGAGACAAGGGGTAGGCATTGATGTTCTAGTAGGAAGAGTAATACTAGGAAAGGTCATATCATCCTTTATCATCAAAGGATCTACATGGGGAATAAACTCTCTAGGAGAAGGATCAACATTACTCTCTAAAGTCTCACTTTTGAGAGGGAGATATTTGAAAGAGATGTTAACCATCTTGCTTTGAACTAGGGTATCCTTATGAGTAGAACCAAGTTGAGGAGAGGGAGATGCTTTATTTTTAGAGGGAGAATAATTGAGATTCAAGGAAGGTGAGAAACTATCAAGGGAGTTTTCAATCTCGATTTCATCCCCTTTGGCTAGGGTTCTCTCACGGGGTAGAGAATAATCTACACCTTCTTCTAATGGTTCATCCCAAATAGTGAAGTGGTTGAAAGGAATGTTTGAAGTATTGTCAATCTCGGGAGAGGAGATAACATTGTTTATTAATTCCTCATCCTTAGGAGGGAGAGCATCAATAGATGTGTTAAACTCATCCTCTTTCCTCAAAATATGTTCAATATGATCTTTAGGGGAGAGATAATTAAGGAAATTGCTTATTATTTCATTTTCTTTCTCTAAGGGATGCTTATGGGTAAGACAAACTTTAGGAGAAGGGTAAGCATTTATCATTAATTCATCATCTCTAGTGGGAATTTTGTTGGAAAAGGAAATGCCATCACTAGGAAATGTAGGGATAATGTCATCTTCTTGCACAAAATGATCCTCATGAAGGGAGTTTTCTTTAGGAGGAACATGAACATATTTCTCCAAAGATTCATGCTTAGGAAGGAGATCTTTGAAAGAAGTGTTCATAACCTCTTGTTGCACTAACATGCCCCCATTGGAAGGACCAACTTTAGCAGAAAATAAGTCAATATCCATCAATACCTTTTCACTTAGAGAGGCATCATGTAGGGAAGGTGAAGTAACATTAAGAAAGGTGTTTATGATATCATTTTCTTCCTCTAGGATAGCTAAATAGGAAGGGCACATTTTAGGAGAATTGTCAAGATCACTCTTAAAGTCTTCATCCTTAGAGCATGGGAGAGTCTCAAAGGGATTGGTAGCAACTCTTTTAGGCACTAAAATGTTGTTATAGATAGGGGGAGGTTCTTGAGGAGAACGAAAAATTGAAACAAGGGAAGCTAACCCATTATCACATCTATGAAATGAATGCATCATGACAACAATTTTCCTCTTTCAAATGATAACACATGCAAAATAGAAGGAAATGTTTAATTTTAACCAATGCAAGCACTTAGAATGTAGATTTAGAAAATGAAATTTATGATTCAAATGAGTTCCTAATTCAGATTTGAAATTATTCATCCCAATTAAGCTATCCACAAGTTCCACTTTAGGGTTTTAGCAAAAAATTTCCTCTTAATTTTTTTGAATCTTGCAAGAAATTAAAACTTGTAAATAGCATAAACACTCAAACTTGAAAACATAAATCAGAATTAGAGAAGATTGGAATTCACGTCGGGTTCACCAAAATTTGTAGGAGAAAAAGTGACACTAAGCAAACATGCCCTAATCTCACTTTCAACCACACACTTGTGGAATACGAAAGAGCCTAGAGGTATCACACAATTGGCTACTTCTTTTTGTGAAAGAGAGAGCCACGGGCTACCTATTAGGATTTCTATTCCTTTGTTGTAATTGAAAGATAAAATGATGCAAGTTCAAGTCCTAATCCCAAAATGCAAGTATGAACTAATAACAAGATTGCAGAATCGAGATTAAACAATGAAAAGCTGTAAACACAAGGACAAAACAAGAATGTAAATGCATACCCGGTGTTAAAATATGAATGAAAATGTTTGGGACGGGGACATGGGTGCCACTGTCCTAATTCTGCCCCTGAAACTGCTCCAAAAACTGCTGTTTTGCAACTTGGAAAGCTATCAAAAATGCTGAAAACTGTTGTCTGTCAGGAGGACCAGGGTGCCCTGCGCCCCTGTCCTGGCAGGACCAGGGCACCCCACGCCCCTGTCTTGATCTTCTGCTCTGAAACTTGGTGTGTTTTTTTGGTCTCCGTCTGCTTCTTCCGGATCTGTAACTTGCGACGTCGTCCGAATCCTGAAATCTGCACTTATATCTGAAAAGGTGTGGTGGGCGGCTATATAGGGTTTTGCCTTAGTCAAACCCCCGCTTCGATGATTTCCACCTCCACGAATAGCCAAGTTGTATTGTAAAAGTAGAGTGTGTGCAGACCTTGTGTGTGTGCAAGATCCTAAAATGCAAGTAAGTAAACTAGAGCAACCTAGAAAGTAAACCCTAATTGCTTGTAAATGATAATATAAATGCTCCAAATCAAGATGCAAAGTGATCTAAAGCATGAATACAAATGATATAATGAGGCTTATGCAAAGACATGAAAACAACATGAAATCATACCCAACCCCAAGGGAGGGGTACAAGCCAATCTTCAGTCGGTAATCCCCTATTGCTCTTCAATGTCTTCAAAGCCCTAAATGAATGAATGAAATTGATGAATGCTTGATGGATGGATGTTGAATGTTGTTGAAGTCTTCAAAGATCTGCTCTTTCGCTGCATATGAGGTTCCTAATAACAAAATTCGGATCCTTTCAAATGAAGAAAGAGAGCTCTTATATATGAAACCCTAGGTCTTAATTTCAACTTTTGGCCGACCTAGAGATTGAATCTCCCACCAATTTCTTGGGGTTAAGCTTTATTTTATGATTGGATTGCGCCCCTAAAATTTTGGGAAAAATGTCCGAGACCATGTGCACTCCGGGCGCCATGGTCCTCTCCGGGTGCCATGGTCCTGACAACTTTTCACCAAATTTTCAGGGCTGTCGGATATGATGATTTTAGAGAGAATCTCAAAGTTACAGGTGATTTCAAGATGTTTTGACCCCCGAAATCAAGCCCCCAAGTTCAAAATAGGACCTAATTAGGGTTTTTGATTAAATGATGTATTGGAAGAATAAAATGAAAGGGGCACACTTTAATGAAAAGGGCCCAATTTTATGATGTGGAAGATGATAAGATAGAACCTTAGACCTAATTAATTTAATTAATTAAGTGCTAAAGGGGAAATGCAATGCAAAAATGCAAAATGTGCCAAGGCGGGAGCTAAACCGAGTGTGAAATTGTACCCCTTTAGCAAGTGCGTACAATTTACGATGCTACACTCCACATGGCATGGCCATGTACCTAATGGAGAAGACATGCCTAGGCTACATGCCCAAAAAACATGACTATAATAATAGTCCCTCATGCATGCATTTGTGGCCTGCACACTACAAATCCTAACATATCATGGCAATACACCTCATAGAGAAAACACACCTAGGGCCACATTGCACATAGCAACGTGCCTCACAAAGAAGACATGCATAGGGCACATGCCACATAGCAATGTGTCTTATGGAAAAATGTGCATGCATGTCACACACCAAAGCTATATGTATACATCATGAGGCACACTCATATGTTATCAAACACAACCTATTGTATCTAACATGAGTTCCTCTCTACATGTGTGCAAATCTTCCAACACTAAACGCCACTAAGAAGGAATAATATAAAATGCATCTTCAAATATTTGTGTGTGTGTGTGGAATTGTGTCTTTGAACCCAAATCGCTACCATCAACAACATGTAACCATCACCTACACTATATCAAAACATAAGTATGGTGTGACATCATATCTATTTGCATAATGTCAAAACACATGCAAACATGAAATTCATCATAGCATGACAAAAATCAATCTCCACATGTTGGAACAAAGATATAAATAAGATAATAGGGTAAGAGGAAACCCGTACCAAGAACCACATACTAACTATCGGCAATTCCATCAAGATAAATGTAGGATAGGATACCACTATGAGCCATCCAATGGTCCATTCTATGAGGAGAACTAGGGGATACTATCTTTGAAAGGTGTGGTCAATAGAGATAATCCCTACTAATGCCACAATATGTCACCATATCTTCTTGAGTTTTCCATTCTTCTACTTAACACCACATTTATTGAGTTCCTCAATAGAGAGGTTGGTTCTCAATAGTATGAACAAACATGTAAACACACAAGCATGGTTTCATCATACTTGTACAACAATACAAATTCATTTTTCTAGTTAATTACTTAGTGTAAAAATAACTCCATTACATAACATAGGGCAATAATCACCATAAGTTTTCAAATAAACTGTCCAAACATCAATTGGAGTTACCCTTTCTAAGGTACAAACATAATTTATTTATAACTTCAAAATTAAAATAATCACAATGCATCCAAATAAGCTCAATAGTGCATGGAAATAGATAACATGATCCATAATTAAACCCATAAATTACCCTAATTGGATATGCTAATAAAATGGTGTCTCAAATAATAGAGATTATGTTGGACCTATAATAGAGATCTGGACTTTGTTTCATCATACAAAAGCATGGTTTCATCATACTTGTATCCAAATACACCATCCATAGATAGGTACTCAGTACCACAATCTCATGGGTACCCTTTTAGCTGAATTTACCTTATATTTAGGTGAATCTACCCTTGTATCATTCCTTGATCTAGTATGTCATTCCACCAATCAATAATTTTTCCATATTATTGGGAGAATACACTATCCCTTAGGTGAATATGCCATGTCCTTAAATGAATCCTCCTTGTCATCATCCTAAGTCCTCCTTTTGTTAAGTCTTATCCCTTCATCTTTAGGAAAATCCACCTATCCTTATGTGAATCTACTTTCTCTTAGGTGAATCTATTTCACATAAATCATTTATCTTATCCATCTTTCTTACATAATGGTGAATTTTTCCTATCCTTAGATGACTACACTCCCATTTAGGTGAATCTATCTAGTTTTAGTCTCCTTCCATTATTTTGTCCAAATTTGTATCCTCTAGTTTACATGAATCTACTTGTTCTTATGAAAATCAACCCTATCATTCTAAGGAAAATTCACCTTGTCATCATCCTTAATCATATACCTTTCAAGTGTATAGTCCATCCATACTTGGGAGAATCTAACATATTATTGGGAAAATCCACTCCCTCTTAGGTGAATCCACCTTTTCCACCTTCTCATTAATCTATTATTTGTTCTAAGAAGGACATAAAAGTGGATAGAAAACAATAGAGGAGATAGTACTCAAACAAGTACTAAGGAATTGCATTAGTGACATGTCACAAATGTGAGTTATACATTTTCCAAATTGGTTGATTCTCATGAAGGAACTAAGTTATCTACAATAAATAGCCACCCAAGAAACCCATTTGCTTTAGGAAAACTATCTTCTTAGTAGTAGCTTAATTCTTGAGACACTTGATTTAGATATGATCTTGTAAATGGTGTTAAAAAGAGTAATTAGTCACCAACCAACCACACTCTTCATTTGTATATTTAAGAATTAGTTTGGTCAAACCTTGATTGTAACAAGCATAACCAAATCCTCCATGATAAAGTTAACAACAAATATATTATTGCATAACCAAATCTTTGTGGTGGGTGTGTTCAACAAATATATTTTTGTGTGAATTGCTTTTGTCCAAAATGTAGGAACTTGATCTACATATCCATGAAGGCATGATTAGGTCTCTATACAACATTGTTTTTTTTATGCTTATATGTAGTGGTTAGTTGTGGATAAACCATTTTGAGTGAATTTCTCATTTACTTGAGCATTTTGCATTTAGAGAACAATTGGATGACCATTCAACAAGGGGTTTAAACTCTTTGAACTTCACAAATGCTTGAGCTTTTCTTGTCAAGAAATGTACCCACATCTTAAAGACATCAAATTATGAAAGATGATAGTCCCAAATCTGCAAATGACTGTCACAACATAGTGAATAAGGGAAATCCATAGATACATTAATGAGCAGCCCTAGATCAATACAAAGAGAGCACATGCATGCTAAGGGAGCACTTAATAAGCCTTTTTCAGGATAATATAATGGTAGTAAAAGAAATCAATAAAGAGCATAAGTTAATCAAGAACAATTCTTAGCCACAAAGGTCTAAGGTAATCATAGAGGAGCTGATAATAAGTGAGTTCAAGAAGACACACTCAAGCCTTCATCACATTCCATAAAAAGAAAATCATTATTCCATATAATTGGAAGGAAATGATATATTGCAAAGATTACTATGAAGGTCTAAAATAGTAAAAGAGATGAGACTAATCTTTTATTTCTACTTACAACGGTGAATTGGTTTAGATATACTCATAGACAAAGTGAATGACATGTATGAGAACAACCTCAATAAAGGTAAAAAGGACAATAAATAGTAGTGATAGATGATAATGCATTGAATGTACCAAGAAAAAGACAGTGGAAGCCATGGAGAAATCACTATCAAAACAAAGCCATTAAATAAAACTATGTTGGTGCAGCTTGAGAAGCACAGTAGAACAATGAAAAAAGAACACTACTTGGTCCTTGAAAAGCATGTAGTCGCAATGATTGAAAACCACAATGACAACATAGAGGGCATGAATGTTTGGAGTATTTCCATTCTTAAGAATCTCATGATAGTCCATTATTAAGACAGGTGAAGTGCACTATGAAAGTGTCTTAAAAAGCTAATATAGCCATAAGTGATAGTGCCAATGCTTTGAGTTCAAATCCTCATGAAATACAATCATGTTTATCTCAATGCAACGTTTGCCAACATCCTCCCTACGTGTGCCAAAATAGGAGCTTTGGAACAAGGTATGAACATCCATCAAAGCATAATCGAAGGGGGTTTTTTGTCAGAAATTAGTTGCAAATTCTCCAATAACAAAAATCACAAAATGGGGTAGCATACACATGGCATGTGAACTGTATGATGGAATACCTCAAAGAGATGTCATTTCATGGAATTTTAAGATCGTGAGATATGCACAAAATGGATTAATTTGCAAAAAAAAACCAGTTGCCCTTGATTGCGAAAAAAAATTAGTTGCCCTTCATTGAAAAACAAAGAGTTCCTTTGATTGCAAACAAAACCTTACCTTGCTTGTACAGAGATCACTCTGGTGGGGGGGGCAAGGAGGCAAGACGGTCGCCGCTTGCTTCGGTTTGCTTTCAAAATGAAAATGCTTTGTGTTTTTTTTTTTTTAATAAAATGCCCGAGGTCGTCGGAATTCTAACAAACATGGGCATTTTTAAAAAAAAAAATCAAATTTTCACACAATGCTCCTTATCCATCGGAAATCTCCGTCGGAATTTGACCCAAATGTATTAGTATATATAATTCTTGATAACTTTAAGGACATCATCAATGATGGACAACCAGCAACATTACCTCCTCCTAGAGCCATTAGTCATTAGATTGACTTTATACCAAGAGCTTCTTTGCCAAACAAAGCAGCTTATAAGATGACTCCTAAACAAAACAAAGAGGTAGCTAGGCAGATTCAAGAGTTGTTGGATCAAGGATTAATAATTAAGAGTATAAGTCCCTATGCCATGCCTACTATGTTAGCACCTAAGAAAGGGGGAACATGGAGACTATGCACAGATTCCAGAGCCATAAACAAAATCACAATAAGGTACAAATTCCCTATTCCCAAGATAGAAGATTTGATGGATTGTTTAGGGGGTGCAAGGTATTTCACAAAAATAGACTTAAAGAGTGGTTACCATCAGATAAGAATAAAAGAGGGTGATGAGTGGAAAACTGCTTTTAAAACAAATGAGGGTCTTTATGAATGGTTAGTTATGCCTTTTAGACTCTCTAATGCTCCCATTACCTTTATGAGGCTAATGAATGAAGTATTGCAGGATTTTCTTGGTAAGTTTGTGGTAGTCTACTTAGATGATATTCTCATTTTTAGTAAGACTAAAGAGGAGCATTTGAAACACTATTAGCCATTGTTTTGCAAAGATTATCTGATGAACAGTTAACCATAAATCTTGAGAAATGTGATTTTATGAAGCAAGAGCTAGTCTATCTTGGTTTTGTTGTGTCCAGTGGAGATCTTAAGATGGATCAATCTAAAGTTGCAGCCATAAAAAATTGGCCAACCCCACAATCCACCAGTGAAGTTAGGAGTTTTCATGGTCTAGCCCAGTTTTACAGAAAGTTTCTCAGGGGGTTTAGTGAGATTTGTGCACCCATGTTAGATACAATAAAGGGTGGTCATAAGGTTAAGTTTCAATGGACAGAAGCAGCCAATAAGGGGTTTGAGTTACTCAAAACTAGAGTTGCTACATAGCCAGTGTTAATCCTTCCTAGTTTTGATAAGCTCTTTACTATAGAATGTGATGCCAGTCATCTTGCAGTAGGTGCAGTCTTGAGTCAGGATAATAGACCAGTTGCTTTCTTTAGTGAGAAATTGAATGATGCAAAGAAAAAGTATTCATCCTATGATTTAGAGTTATATGCATTGGTGTAGGCACTCAGGAAGTGGAGGCATTACTTGCTTCCTAAAGGGTTTGTTGTGTATACAGACAATCAGGTAGTCAATTTTTTGAATTCTTAGGATAAACTCCACCATAGGCATGTGAAATGGGTAGAATACCTACAAGAATATACCTTTACTCTTAAGCACAAGAAAGGCCAATGTAACAAGGTAGCTGATGCTTTGAGTAGGAGATTGTTGACTATTTAGGAGATTCAAGTTAAGAGTATTGGTATTGATTTCTTTCAAGATTTGTATCCTAATCATGATGATTTTGTTGTTGCTTATAAGGTTTGTCATGCTTTTGAGAATCATTTCCATAGTGAGTATGCTGACTATACATTGCAGAATGGTTTTTTATTCAAGGGAGGACAGTTGTGTGTTCCTAAAGGTTCCATGAGAGAAAACCTTATCCAAGAGAAACACAATGGGAGTTTGAGTGGCCATTTTGGTCTCAATAAGACCTTAGAGTTGGTTCAACGCTTCTATTACTGGCCTAAGATGCAGAGAGATGTCAGAAGGTATGTTGAGCAGTGCATGGTATGTCAGAAGGCCAAAGGTAATAGCACTAATGCTAGTTTATATCAGCCACTTCCCATTCCTTCTAGGCCATGGGAGTGCATCAGCATGGATTTTGTTGTAGGTTTACCAAAGACAAAAGCAGGGTATGATAGTATTTTTGTGGTTGTTGGAAGATTTAGCAAAATGGCTTACTTTATACCTTACAAAACTACTAATGATGCTAGTCATATGGCTTTCCTTTTCTTTAAAGAAGTTGTCAGGATACATGGTTTGCCATATAGCATTGTGTCAGATAGAGATGTTAAGTTTTTGGGTCATTTTTGGAAGACTTTGTGGAAGAAATTGGGTACTAACCCGTCTTTTGGCTCAGCTTATCATCCATAGACAGATGGCCAAACAGAAGTGGTAAATAGAACATTGGGTAATCTACTTAGATGTCTCACCAAGGAGTATGGACAAAGCTGGGATTAGCTCATTCCACAGGTAGAATTTTCCTATAATGATAGTGTAAACAGATCCACTAGTAAGAGTCCATTTCAAATTGTTTATGGTATGCATCCAAAAGGTGTTTTTGAGTTACATGATATGACTAACTTGCAACATGTTAGTGGGATAGCAGAGGATATGGCACAGTCTCTAAAAGAGATCCATGAACAGGTTAAGTAGTATTTGTAGGACACCACAACAAGAGTCAAGGCAAGGGTGGATGCTTCAAAGAGGGATGTCCAATTCTCTATTTGAGATTTGGTGATGGTGCATCTCAAAAAGTCTAGGTTGAAAAAGGGAGTTCCTACCAAATTATAGATGAGAAGAATAGGGCCTTGTAGGATTTTGGCTAAGTATGGTCCTAATGCTTATAAGATTGATTTACCTGCTGATGTTTCCTTGTCTCCTATCTTTAATGTTGCAGATTTGGTACCTTTCAAGGGGTAGCCTCCAGAAGAGACTCAGAGAACTTCAGACATTTCACATTCCCTTTCTGATCTATCTCTCCCCTCTTCTTCTTCTCCCATTCCTGAATAGGTACTTGATTCCAGAATCATCAAGAAGACTAGAAAGCATGACTACTTTGAACATTTGATCAAGTGGAAGGATCACCTAGCCTCTAAAGCCACTTGGATACCTGAAAGTGACTTCCACAAGGTTGGTATTCCTCTCTCTTTTCTGCCCAAAGGAGTCACATGACTTCTTTGTCACCAGGGCAGTATGGTGCAGGAGCACCTAGCCTCATTTTCTTCACAGGTTTGATAGCAGATTTGATTTTTATTAGTTTTGAGTTGGAAAGTTTGTCTAAGTTGTTTTTGAGTTGTTTTGAGTTGTTTGGATGAGTTTTGAACTCTTTGTGTGGTCATGTTTCCTATTTTCATCTTTTTGCTCAAAGTTGCCAGTTTGGAGTTGCCTGGCAAAATGTTGTAAAAAGTGAGTTTTCAATGTGTTTTTGTTTTGAAAAGTTTTTAGAAATGTTTGGTGTTTGGTTTTTAGGTTTGAGTAGTGTTCTTAGGTGATTGGGAGTCTTTGAGATCAACCTTGCATCATCTAGGCATTAAAAGTTGTGATTTTAGACATGAAAATATCAAATTTGAGTGCTCTTGGACATGTACATGTCCATACATGAGGATAACTGACTTGTAGAGGTATTTATTCTCTTTTTTGAATCATTGTAAGAGTTGATCATTCGGAGATATCAAGCATTTTGCAAGTTTGCACTAATTTTACCTTGTTTTTCTCTATGTTTTGACTCCATGTGAGCAGCAGTCTGTACACCTGCTGTACGTGGCCATACTATTTTTGAATTTTCCAATTCTCTTATGCTTCCTAAAGCTTTTCCCTTTGGTGGCATTGAATTTCATTAAGTTTTGAGTTCTAGGCAAAATTATTTAGTTTTGACAATTTCACTGCCTTGTCTAGGAAATTGGCAAGGATGCTTGACCAACTTGGCTTCTTGAAGCCCTAAAATGTTCATGGCTTCCCAAGAACCAGTTGGTCAACTTGTAAGATATGTAAATACATGTTTTGATTTCAAGAATACAGGTGCAAGAAGTTTTGTGGCCATGGAGCCCTAGGCAAGTGTGCCATTTGGCTAGGGTCCTTGAAGAAGTTTGATGCTTTGCTCTTCTATAGGAAATGCATTCACCAAGATGGATAGACCTATTTGATGTTTAAGGTTGTATGTAAAGGAAAAGAGGCTTTCTAAGACATGATAAGGATGATTGCATTTTCAATTTGTGAAAAAGGTGTAAAAAAACAATGAGTCACTGTTTTGATGTTGATTTCCATACAGTTGCTTACTCTCCACCATATATTGGAGTTTGTAAAGCCTTGTACCTCCTTCTATTTGCTTGCAAACAAGAACAAGGAGTGGTCTTTGTGAGATTTTTCCAGGATCAAGAGCTCAATGAAATGTACAAAATAGAGACACAATATAGGACAAGAATAAATTGTATTCTCATCAATAGAAAATGATCAATAATAAAATTACATACAATGTAGATGAGCTTGCTTATATAGGCAAGGCTAGAGATATGTGAGCACACAAACATGACATGTGGCTCAATAAGAAACAAGGGTAGGTAGGAAATAGGTGTGGGTAGGTAGGAGAAATAATATAATAGTCCACATGAGGTGGATCACCCACTGAATGTGGAGTGTAACAACAAGAGTGGAGTGTAACAACAAGATCAACACCATACACACACTATCCCAATGTGGCACAAACACCCAAGTGTCTCATATCCAAACTACTATGAAATGCATTTCCTAAGTAAAGTTAAGTAAGTGTAATAATATCCATGATGAATAATTATTTACACCAACACCCCCCCTTAAGTGCAACTTAGGGGAATGAACTTAAGTCTACAATGCAACTAAGCAATGCAAGATGTGTCCCAGCTACTAGGCCGTGTTAGGTACCCATGTACAAATGCAAATGCATGCAAACCAATGCAATGAAATCTCTCACAAAGTGGGGAAAGAGAGAAAAACCCAATGGGAAAAAACCCTCCCCCAAAAGAGAGATGAAAGCTATACAAGAGAACTCTCATAGAAGAATGTGAAGAACAATACCCCATGTGAGGAAAAAGTCCCCCCCATATGAGAGAAGAAGAGAAGTCAAACTGTGACCCCCCCTCAATGGAGAATCTGTACTAATAGAAGAAGCTTGATGTATGAAGAAACTGCTCCATGAACGTCGAACAACATTCCTCCCCTTAGGAAGAAACAAAACCAAAGGTGTATCCATGAAGTATCCCCAATCATGAAGGGAAGATGTATGAAGAAAACTCATTATGAAAGGAATCTCTGAAAACTGCTCAAGTGTCCCCATGTCGATGCTAAAAGATACCCCCTCCAAATGTGGTAAACTGTGCCACACTGCTGAAAAAGGCACTCCAAGATCTAGTGGAGATGGATGTAGAACATCTCCCAAAGACTCACATGTCTCCTCAAAAAATAAAGAGACCTCCTCCAACTGCTGTACATAAGTATCCACAATCATGTCAACCTCAAAAGAATGATCATGTAGAGAATGAACAAGAGGGTCAGAGTGTTCCCTCGCAACAATCGAAGAAGGATCACCTTCATCAAAGAGAAGTTGAATGTCATCAATGATGTCTCCCAAATCTGCAATGTAGGATTCCATAAATAAACCTGCAATGTCTGTCAAGTAATCATCCCATGAATCTGAAGCTGGAAGACAATGAATATCCTGCTACACTGAATCACATGAAGGCAAAACTATCGCACTATCTACATCATCAGGTGCAATAGGTGATGTGATATCAATATGAGGAGATGAAATACAAGACTCAAGAATGGGGTCACATGTGAGAATCCCCATGTTCAACTGTCCAAAGTTCTCCTCAAAATCTGAACCATCACAAGAAGTGTGATCAACATGTGTAGAATCATCAAATGTGAAATCATCATCATCAACAAAATCTGAAAAGGAGTATAACCGAGATGCATGATCAACCACCCCAGTCGCAATGATAGCTCTAGTCTCCAAGTCTCTAATGAAAACTGAGTCAGGTGTGAACTCCACAACTCTCTTAGTTGCGCCATGTGTGATTTGATAGATAGAAAGAAGATTGTTTGTCAAGTGGGGTACACACAACACATCATTGAAGGAGTTATCCCCAATGTTAATAGATCCTTTCCCAATCACATCCATGTATGTATGATTGCCCATCAAAATCTGTGGCATGGTGCAAGGCTCAAATGTAGAGAACATAGACTGCGAAGATGCCATATGATGAGAAGACCCTGAATCTAGAAGCCATCTCTCTGAATCATGATTGATAGTAGCACATAGAGATTTTCCTTTTCTTCTTCCAAAAGAGTGAGTCTTTCCACTTGTAGAAGCCATGAATGCTTGCCCTTTTCCTTTTGAATGTGAGGAAGTGGAAGTTGATGAATCATCCTTCTTGTAGACTTTAGGCAAATCAATGTTATGCTTTTTGATGATATGTGTGAGCTCATCAATCTTCTTAGAATGGCAACGATGCTCCTCATGACCAATCTTTTTACAATAAGCACAAGTAGGTCTCTCCCTCTTTGGTGAATTATCTCTCTTGGAAGAGGATGAATCTCCTTGTTGTGGAGAAGATGGTGCTTTGTCCTTAGACTTTGATTGCCATTTCTTCTTGTTTGAGTTGTCCTTTCCTTGATTTCCTTTGTTCCCTTGATTTGCCACTAATGCTTGAGACTTAGAAGCCTTAAGAATGCCCATGCTTATCAACTTAGTTTGTTCCATCATCAACATTTCATTGAAAGCATCAAATGTAGGCATTTTGTAGCTGGAACCCATTGTCATCCTATGGGTTTGGAAACTAGAAACAAATGCTGCATATTCTTGTGGAAGCTTGCCTATCAAGTTGAATATCAATTGAGTATCCTTCTTATCAATGCCACAATCTTTAAGTTGTGCCCTCAACTCATTTGCCTTAGTGACATAATCTTGTATAGTATCAAAGTTCTTGGGATCTAACATGGTGAGATCACTATCAATTTGATATCCCCTAATCTCATCAACTTGACCATACAAGTCTTGAAACTTTTGCCAAGCATCCTTGATTAGAGTACACTTCTCAATATGAAAAATGAGATCCTTTGATACATACTTTCTTAAGGTACCAATTGCCATGATATTTTTAGTGAGCCAATCCAAGTGACCAATTGGATCAACCTTAGGATCAGTGGGAGCAACAATAGTTCCATCAATGTAATGAGTGAGTCCTTTTTCCATAAGTTTACTCCATGTATCAATTTTCCAAGTAGCCTAATTATGTGGAGTTAAGAGAGGAAACTTAGAAGAACCCATAGTAGAAAAAAGGAAGGAACACAAGAGCACAAAAGCACAAGAGACACCCCCCCAAATTCACTCAATCAAAGTACCCCGCCCAAAGTGATGATTTTGGCACTTTATACTTAGTGCGATTACAAGGAGCCACTTGCAAAACAAGGCAAAGTGGACTTATGATGCAAATTTTACAACTTCTCAAATGAGATACAAGAGACTTCAATCAATAGTGCAATGAATCTAACTAAGATTCAAGCAAATATACAAGTACCAAGAGAGCCAAAAATGGCCAAAATCTAAAAGTACAATTTCTACTTACAATGGCATCAATCCGATAGCATCATCTAAAAGTAGATGAAAAAATATGCACTTTAAAAAAAAATGACACCTGAAAAGGAGGTCGTATGACCCCAAACGAAGCCTCTAAAGTTGCAAAAATTGGGATTACTCAAGTATAGTCACCAAAAACTGCATTTTCTGAAAAATTCATGCATCAAAATCAAAAAATTTCTTCGCCACTATGGAGAGCATGAAATTCTAGCCCATTTCAAAAAAAATTGCACCCAAAAAGGAGCAAAAATGAGCAAGTTATGGCCATTTGAAGTTGAACTGCAAAATCAAAAAGCTCAATGAGAGGGGCCTACAAAATTTTTGAAAAATACTAATGTGGCGCTGACATCAGCAAGTCACTATGTTAAATTTGATGGCCATATGACCGTCACAAAAACTTCGCCACTCTACTGATGGGCATCTGTACTGTACGAACAAGTGACATGGCAAGTGATTGTGCAGATGACTGTGCAGACCGTACCGTACGGATTTGCTGACTGGATGAGCCACGTGGCAGATGACTGTGCATACAGGCTGATGTGTCACAGTGTACGGATTGTACGGAGGGCTTGTGTGTCGCAGGTGACGTGGCAGTCGGTTTAACCCGCAGGCCAGTGGCTGCTTGCCACGTGGTGGACGCGGGTCCCGCCAAGTTTAAAGTCTTTCGAAAGCTGCAAGTCGGTGGGAGGCTCCGAGCCGGAGGGCAATGGTGTTGGTGGTGGAGGGTCCGGCGCTGCCTGGAGGCAGCGGGAGGAGCTGGGAGGACGCAGCAGCGGCGACGGACGAGCGAGCGGAGGAACCTGTGGGACCGGTGCTGCAGTGGGTGTCGGAGAGTGGCGACGTGTGTCGGGAGGAGCCAGCGCGGCGGCGTGGGTGGCGATAGATTCTGGCAGCGGCGGTGGTGACGTGTGGCCAAGATGGGAAACGCTGCGGGTACAAGCACGCAGACCTGTGCTGCAGACCTGCAGTACGGGGTCACGGGAGGGGGTCTGCGGACCCCCCAAAAATTGATTTTTTTTTTAATTTTTTTTATTCTTTTCAATTTTTTCGAATTTTTTTTTTTTATTTTGATTTTTCGAAAAAAAATTTCAAAAAATGAATTATTTTTTTTTTTCGAAAAATATATAAAAAAATTTCAAAATCTGTACAATAGAAGCAAAATTGGCTAAAAAAAAATTCTCACCAAAATAGGCCGACTTTATAGCCAAAATTCATGGAAACGGCCTTCTGGACGCAATGGCAGGGTCGGATCTGGTCTAGGATGCCTCCAAAAGATGTTGCTCCTCAGATCTGCCTCTTGATGTCACAATAATGCCTCTTCAAGACGAATCAATGAAGCCCCAATGGCTCTGATACCATGTGAGATTTTGCCAAGATCAAGAGCTCAATGAAATGTACAAAATAGAGACACAATATAGGACAAGAATAAACTATATTCTCATCAATAGAAAATGATCAATAATAAAATTACATACAATGTAGATGAGCTTGCTTATATAGGCAAGGCTAGGGATATGTGAGCACACAAACATAACATGTGGCTCAATAAGAAACAAGGGTAGGTAGGAAATAGGTGTGGGTAGGTAGGAGAAATAATATAATAGTCCACATGAGGTGGATCACCCACTGAATGTGGAGTGTAACAACAAGATCAACACCATAAAAGGTGGAATTTCTCCTACACACACTATCCCAATGTGGCACAAACACCCAAGTGTCTCATATCCAAACTACTATGAAATGCATTTCCTAAGTAAAGTTAAGTAAGTGTAATAATATCCATGATAAATAATTATTTACACCCACAGTCTTTGACCTTGTCCATGGGTTTTGAGATTGCCAAGATCAATTAATGATCCTTGAGGCAAAGTTGTAACGCCTAGTTGGTTGTCATAGTCAACTATGACTGATTTTTGCATTTTTGTTGAAGTTTCTTTTGCAATTTTCCTCTTCCAAATGGCAGGTAAGAAGGTCAACAAGCATCCAAAGACAGAGCATTGATAAAGAGCACAAATCAAACCTTTGGAAAAGAGTTTTGACAGTGGAAAGTGCAGGTCTAAAGTGAAAAAAATAGTGAAAAGGGCAAAGTGCAGTGACAAGTAGTTTGATAGTGAATGACTCATTGTTTTGTAATTGCCTAATGCCTTTTTGTGCCAGGCTAATGTGGTTCTTTCTTCTCACTAATGATAGAAATGTTTACGTACTTTAGAATGTAATTGGTTCTCATGCAAATGATGTGATTGTAGAAAGCAAGAATGGAAAAGTTGTCAATGTTACACACTCCCTATGAGCATCTTTTGTAAAATCTTGTTCTCTAACCCTTTGAAGGTGTAAAACTACTTCATTTTGGTCTAAATAGTATGTGACATGGTAGAACTAAGGTTTCATGGTTCCCTTTGAAGATTTCTAGCTTGCAAGTTGATTCTTGCCTCCAAAACCCTTGCAAACCCTTCCTTTTGCACTCTAATTTTGGTGACTACACCTTGAAACTAGCAAGGACCTATCACAAGTAAAAATACAAGCCTATTGGGCAACCCCCTTGCCCTACGTCCCTATCAGGGGTGAATCAGTGGTCGCTAATTCTTTTTCTTCTTTGATCTTACTTGAGAATGTCAATTATTTACTTAATCTCATAAACAATCAAACCTCAATATGAGAAAAACCTCAGTGAGAAAAGTTGTTGAAGTCTACTACTCCAATCCAACCTCACAGGTAAAACATAGATTTACAAAGATTTTGGGCACCAACCCAAGCAACACTATTCCCTGCACTTTTAGGGCACCAACCTAAGGAGCACCAACCCCTGCACCAAGCACCGACTTAACGATATATATTGAAATATTAATTGAATGTGATTAAGGCTTCTTGCTACAAATGAATTTTGCAACTCTTGAATCAATTAAATCTCTATTATCTTTCTCTCCTTTTCACATACAATATCTTAGTACACTATGTCACACTAGGATGTTGCTTGCACTGTCACGCCTGACCAGTTAGGCTCAACTGCTCAACTAAGAAACTATCGGTAGAAACCTCTTACCGATCTGTCTGCTAACTCACACTATAATTTCATCAAAACCCCTCTTCAAGTTTTCTTCTTCTAACTTCTCTCTTCTCAACTATCTTCCCAACAAGATCATCTTCTTCTGTCCATAGTTCCCTTTTCTTATAGGATGAGTTCCCGCCAAAAAGTCAATTAAAAAAAAAAAGGCGGTTAGGGTTCCTTCACCATCCTCGTAGCAAATCAGATCCAAGATCTGGTCACCATAAATTCCATCTATTCATCTCCATCATTTTCATGCCTTTGAAGACACGTTTTACAGACAAGGGAAACACGATCCTTCATATAGATTTATGCCTGTCAAATTGATATTAATGCCTTTGTTGTTTCCTTCTCGGGGTATTATTTCAATCTGATCTTCTGGCTTCGATCCAGGTGCCAACTATTCCCCTGATCTTCCTCTGTCATTCCTTCTTCCTCGAGCTGTAATCAATGTGATACAATCCCTTGATTTGCAGTTCTGTCATTAATGGCAAATATCAGTTTCATTGACCCTGTGGATGAAGCTTCACCAACCACACCCTACTTGCCACCTCAACTTCACGATACATCACACCAATCAAGACACGACCTTCCAATGTTCGGTTGGTTCGACAAAATACATACCGGCAAAACCCTCTGCCAGTAGAGTGTTCTTCACCTGTTGACCGGTATAGCATCCAATACCGGTTGCACATCTTAACACTCTACCTCTTCATCTTTAACCAAGCAACTATCTACTATGCTCAATCTCCACTGGTTGACATCAATGACAACTAAGTGCCAAAATGCCAACAATTGTCCCCTGAATTACCAAAATAATTCAGATCAATTCTCAAGTCTCCTTTCAAGGCTAGGTGTTTTATTCAAGTCAAGGATTCAACCATTGAAGAGGAGATCTCTTGTGGTGAATAATTCTACATATCCTTTCAAACAACTCTATCAACATTTGAATTGCATCCTCTCTTGAGGTGAATTCCATTTCAGTCATTTACTTCCATTACTTGCAAGTACTTTTTATCATTTGGTTAATTTCAAAACCGGGGTTTGACCTAAAGGCAAAACCCTAATCCCAACAATATTTTCTCTATTTTTTGTGTGTAGGTTGTAGGTGCACGGTTGTATTTGCAGAATTGGACTTCATTTTTAGAGGCAAAAAAACCCTTTTTAAAGTGTGGATTTTTCAAAGGACTGTGTGCACTTTCAACATGGTCTCGACAACTTTCACCCAAATTTGCAGGGGAGCTTCATTTCAACATTTTACTACTAATTACAGGTGCACAACTTCATCCCACATTCCTATCTCAAGGTATAGTGATTTCTTTGTCACATTTACACTTAGGCTTAAATCACATAATTCAACCTATTACATTATAAAAGAAGGGTTACTTTCACTTTCCAAATTAATTGTTGATTCACTTAGCATTCAATCTCTCTCTCTCTCGATTAGATCTAGTGAATTCCCCCGCCCCCCCCTTCTTTTAAATGTAATGTGCGCGAGAAGGTTGAGGAGAATCTTTTGTGAAACTTTCACTCCTCTTCTTGAGGAAAGAAAACATTTCCTCTTGATCTTTCCATCACTCCTTCTTCACCACATTATAGAGTCATGGAAGAAGATGATTGTTCTAATTGACTCACAATTAGTTGATAAATGTGAAGTATTGCGCATAACTATTAAAAGGAAGTAAACTCAGTTAAAAGAAGTTTATCCCTAATGTCTTTTTGTAAATTAGCAATGAAAATATTTTGAATGTCTCGATCAGGCACATGAAAAGAAATCTGAGAATACAAATGCTTGGATCTACTAATAAAATTGATCACTTTTTCTTTAACACCTTGTTTACAATGCATTAAATCAGTCAATGTAATTTTAGGACCAATGTTAATGTGAAATTGTTGAATAAAAACATTAACCAATAGTTGAAAAGAAGTAATAGAATAAGAAGGCAAAGAATAATACCATTGCAAAGTTCTATCCCTTAATGTTCTAGTAAACAATTTTGCTAACAACCTTTGATCATGAGCAAAGTCACTACATAAAGTTTGAAATGTTTTAACATGAGTTAAGGGATCATGTTTTTCATTATAAAGTTCTAATTGAGGGACTTCTACATGTTCAGGGGGGACAGCTCCAACCACGTCCTTGGATAATGGGCTCACTACATTAAATGTGGGCGCATTACACTTGGATTGATTCATAGAAGCTATTTGTTGTTGTAAGGAAGATACTATTTGGGCAAGACTATTGATTGTAGCTTCGGTAGAAGGATTAAAATTAGACATGTTTGATTGAGAGGGTGGAGTAATATTATTGAATGAAGGGAGAGATTGAGAATAAGGAGGTGGAACACTATGATAAGTGGGTAATGGAGAAGATTGGGTAGCACATGGAAGACTCATGGGAGGAATGAAGGAATTGTGATTAAAGGAGATACCCCCTTGACTAACATTTATAGGTCGTGAATGTGATTTAGTAACAAGAGGAACACTCATCGTAGGAGGAATGAAAGAAGAAGTATTTCCCTCATGACTAACATTTGTAGGTGACATTTTGCGTAGAGGTAGCCATGATGTTTAATGTGAAGGTAGGAACACTAGTCATGGAAGCGGTCAAATGAAAAGAATGATTAACTTGATTAGGAGAATGATTAACTTGATTAATTTTAATTTTTTTGAAAATTGAAAGTGTAAATGAAAACTTGAATTGTAAAAAATGAAGATTTCTCAAATCTGAAACATTCAATCCAATTTAGACAAATAACAAGATCAATTTTGAATCTAAAAATTAGGGTTTTTGTGCATTCAACCTCTAAATTTTTAAAAATTGCAAGGAAATTGAACTTGTAAATAAAAATTTGAATTTTAAATTGCATATATTCATATCTGAAAAGGAAAAATCAGAATTAAGGTTGTAAGAGGTTGGGTTCACCAAAATTTAAAGTGGAAAATTGGGAACCTTAGCCAAATTTGCCACTTGAAAGAAGAGGTGAGAAATTTACTAAGGTTCAATTTTCACTTGGGGAAACTTTACATTCAAAAGATGGGGATGAATCTACTAGATCCAATCCCAAAGGATGTAAGGATTGAATTGTAAGTAGATTGGTTGTGATTGGAATGTAATTAACCCTCTTTTGTAAGTTATCAAGTTGAATTAAGACTAAATACTAGAAATGAAGACAAAGTATGCGTAAACAACAAGCTAAAGATTCGGGATTTAGTCATGCACTTGGATCTGAGAATTTTGAGATGATTCAAAGCCACTCTATGAAATCCGACAAAAGTTGCAGGGACCGTGTGTCAAGACAAGGGTGCCCTCCTATTGGTCCTCTGAACTTTCCTCGCATCAAAAAGGGTTTTTCTGTCTCTACGAATAAAGCTTAATTCTAGAAGTAAAAATACACACTCATTTCCTGCACATAGAAAGAAAGGGAAATGTGTTGGGAATAGGGGTTTGTCTTCAGATCAATCCCCAGTTTTGAAATTAACCATAGGATACTGATGTGACTTGTCATGTGAAGAAGCTAGATCTAGCCATAGGAAAGGCTACATTATTTTGTCAAAAATAATTGAAGCCCTCTATAAGAGGAGAGAAGGCATGGATCTCCGAAGGAGTATCAAAAAAGAATTTATAGTCCAAACAGTTATCACTACACAATACACCATAATAGGAGCTAAGCCCATTGAAGTCTCATGAAGAATTAGGTGAAAATATCACTAAAGAAACAAGAAATAAATTTTGGTTTTATATTGAAGAAATAAGTGATAATGCTGGAATAATTCAATTAATTCTTCCCACTTTTGATGAGGAGAAGTGCGTGTACACCTTTTCCATGATGTTAAAAACAATTTTTTTTAAATATAGAATTTGCATGTTAAGTTTGTAATTTGCATGAGGTTACATGTATGTGACCACTTCTATTTTTAGTTGCCTTTCTATTTTTCGAAGACCTCTATATAATGAGGCTTGTAATGAATTCTTTGTCTCTAATATTTGATAAGATGATAATATTCTGCAACCAATTGAATCAATATAAAGATTTTTTGTATGTTTATTTTTGTGTGTGATTATGGGAAGAATTTTTAGAGTTATGTGTAATAATTGATTTCTATTACTTGAGTTGTTTTACAAATGTAAACAATTTTTCATTATAATTTATTTATATTAAATAATTATATTAATTAGGATGTAGGAGTTGGGATTTGTATAATAAATGTATAATTAAATCTATAGAATTTAAATAAATTGAATATAATAATTATTTTATGTTAGATGTTGTAGTATATTGTTGAATACGTAAAAAAATATTATGTTCAAATTTAGGGTTTGTTCAAATGAATGTATTAAAAGTTGTAAAATAATTATGTTATATTATAGTTTATATTTGCATATGTAAAACTAACATTTGAGAGTGCAAAAATGATTGGCTTCTTATAAGAGTAAACTTGTTAAGAAAGGTTCATATTCTCCTTATTTTTGAAGCAACGATCTAATGTAAACTGAACATTGTATAATGTTGGTAATGTTATAAAAGTATATCATGAATATTGTAATGTTGTTAAAGATGTATCATAAATATTGTATGACAATGTTTTGATGATGCTTTGATTTCGTAGCATGATTTTTAACAAATAAATATCTTTAATAATAGATAGTTAAAAGTTGGAACCAATTTTGATTTAGAATGAAACCTGAGAGATGTAAGGATTTGATCTACATTACAGCTGACTATTGTGACTCGTCAGTGTTCACATGTCACTTGGACTATTGTGACTCGTCAGTGTTCACATGTCACTTGGACTAAGATTTTTTTCAAGAGAAATTCAAAAAGTTATTGATTGCAAATTAAACCAGCCAGAACTGACATAATGAACAAAATAGAGACAAAGATAATGTATTTACAGTTAAGTTTATAGATAAGTTGACATGACAGTAATTTAGACATAGATCAGATAACAACTTGAGATCAATAGACTCATGTAAGTTGTTAAAGATTGGTAAAGATTAGAGTTGTTAGTATTTATTCCTTGGAATAAATAAACAATTGTTTTAAGTTTGATAACTAGATATCTAGATGTGTAATTGAAGTTGAGTTTGTCAAAATGAGGATTGTCATAACCATTCACTACTTGTGTCTCAAACCTTCCAATTATTAACTTTAAAGAAACCAAAAAATAATAACTAAAAGCCCATTAATAAATTTCAAATGTACCAATAGATGCTCACTTTTTAGTTTTTTTGGACCATAATTGTCCCATTCGTGCACAAATCATAGGGCATTTGTGCACGACTACTAGGTCATTTGTGCATAAGTATTGGCAATTTTGAGTGTATCATTATTGGGGCATCTTTGAATAGTTATCGGGCAACATTTTGAAATGTGTGGTATTTTTAACTTTGCAATCATAACAGATACCACAACGTGTGTCATTACTACCCAGAAGCCAAAAAAATAGCTATAAGTAGTGTTTAGGATCTATGGGTGTGTGAAGTTAGTTATAACGCTATAAGTAGTGTTTAGGATCTATGGGTATGTGAAGTTAGCTATAACGGCTACCATTACACTTCCCCTATTTGATTGGTTAGTTAATTTAAAATTTGATAGATAGATCCCTAGAATCATAGTTGAAGTTGAGTTTGTCAAAACGAAAAATTGTGATAATTATTTTTCATCAATATAATATTATGTCATTTGATATTTTATTTAAGTCATGCATATAATTACACTGAGAGGTGTAACCTATAGCAGCAAGAAGAGGTGAAGTGTAATGACATGATTGTGTTAACAAAAATAATTATAAAGCTAGCATGATTAAAAAAATACAAGTTTAGAGTTGAATGAGGGAGAAACACAATAAAATCAAAAAGAAGAATCAAGAATAATATGCACAAAAATAATAGAGCATGTGCAAGTGTCAACAATCATTTCAAAAATCACATTGCTATGAATTTTTATTTTTTTAATCAAAAAATTTAAAAAATATGAGGCACCTTAAAAAAATGTCACGTGCCATATAATTCATTTCAGTTGACAAAAAAATACCATTTAATGTTAAATTTTTTAGGCAAGATAATTATTAATATTTTGAGTTCTCAATATTATTTTTCTTAAATAATGTTAAAGAATTTTTTTATATATTGTTTTAAATGTTTAATAAGGTTGATAAAATAATTTTAATAAATATAAAGTTGTGGTTTTTGAGATTGGAAAATGTGGGTTTTTGAAAGGACCCAAACTCTTTTACAACAAAATGGACAGAGACACACAAAACATGTTCCATAAGGAAATGAATAACCCAAGGAAACAAAAATAATACAATTGTAGCCATCCTATAGGAAACAACAACACAAACAAAAAAAGGAAAGCGTACAAAATGATAGGCCCTCTTTGAGCCATCTACACAAGCCTATTCAATATAAGTGATTGAGAAGTGGTCTTGAGAAGACCTCTCTTTTGTCTTCAAAACCTAGTTCCTTGGGTCCTATGATCAAGGAGAGTTAGGGAGATTGCTAAACAAGATCCCTTTAAGCCCAATGTATGTGGAGAAACCTCAATCACAAGATTTGGGCACAAAGAAGACAAAGAAGGAGATGAAGCTAAATTATCAACATAAACCACCTCTAAAGGGGTGGGAATAATTATGAAAGAATTTGATATTGAGGCACAAGATTTGCTCAAGCCATGAAAACACCTTGGGAAGTCACCACACAGGATGTTAACATGGTCTCAACATTTCTTATTATTGATGATGTGGAAGAAGAATAATCTACATTATAGGATTCAACCACCTGCATCCTCCATTGTCATGTGCTTGAGAAGGGAATTTTGCCATCATGTAGTCAAACCATGACTGTAATAGAGATAATTAGAATTGAGCTACTTAATAATGAAATAATGCCTACAATGGAATGAGAGACCATCATAATCAAGTTGTTAGGACCAAGGCCTATCTTCCACCAATAAAACATCTCTAAGGAGAGCCCTAAAGATGTTGGTGTCCACCAGTAAATGGGCATAAGTAGTATGACCCATGTCAAAAGTGACTTAATCAAATTTTAGAAAAACTCCAATAGTATTACCAATAACTTCAAAGAAACAATAAAAGAATCCCTCATATTATTTGCTAGCACGAGGAAAACATGTAGCAAAAAACTACTTGCATAAGGGAAAATCTTTATTTTTCCCTTGGTGAGAGGCTTCAAAGATTTTTAAGTCCACTCAAGCTCAACTTAGGAAGAGAATGTCATAATTGATTGAATATGTAGATAAGAGCACGTTAAGTACCATGATTTGTTTTCAATAATATCTCCTTAGCATATTACGGTAGCTGGGAGGAGTTGGAACATGCTAGAGGATGATCTTTGTCACAAAAGGGCTATTAGGATTTAGGTTCCATCAACCTTGTAAATCCTATAATTAATTATTTTTCTAATGTATTTTATATTTTACCTACTTTTTATTGCAATATAGTAGGATCAAATATGACAGTTAGAGTGTCATATGTTTGGCCAAAAACTCGGTGTAGCATTCTTGTACTAAGCATCTTGATGTTCAGTGTCACTTTTTTGTCAAAAATGGTTGAAAATAGTATGTTATATAGATTAAAAAAGGTTGACACATTAAATAATGTTGTAGTTTCTCTTACAAAGATAGAGACCATGAATAAGTTATCTTGGTGCAGGAAGGCCTTGAGCCTTGAACATTTTGTTTAATTTTATTATTTGTATCTCTTGGGTGTAATTGCAATTTATAATATAAAATGCAAGAATGTTAGGATAGGTGACATTAACCTTGCATCCCTAAGTCATTTTCATGTGTCTCATGTTCTTCATAAAGTTTTGTAAGGAATATGATATAGATTAAATGTTTATTATTCTTGAGAAAAGGTTTTCATTGATGTCAAACATGTTGGTTAGTTCTGCCATTGATGTTAAGGCATCTAGAATATTGCAGCCATTGTCATGTCATATCAGAGCATTTGGGTTCCGAAAAGAGAGAGTCAAGTATGTATATTCATGTTATCACTATGCTCTAATTTCAATAGTTATTGGTTTTCTATCACAAGTGTTATTGTTAGAAATTATTTGAAATATTTTTTTGAGGTTGGTTGCCTAGAAATAGGATGTGTACTCTACTATACACTGTCACGGTGTTTGGCTTCACATTCTGTTGTAGTTGAGAATTAGGGATTGTGGTTTGGAACTAAAGTAATGATACCCATGATGTATTATATTCTAGAGTTTTAGAGAGTGAGCTTTGGTAGGAAAAAATTTAGAAGTGATAAAGTGTTCAATGAGGAGAGGGAGAGGTGGGTGTTCTTGGAGGTTCCATAAGTGAAGAGGGAGTCCTCTAAAAGGAAGGACATGAAGAAAATTAAGTCTTCCCTAGATAATTAGTGAAGAGAGATTTTGCTAGAAATATCGCTCAAGATAATTGGGATGAGCCTACATTGTAAAGGAGTAGCACCAAACCCTTCAATGACTCCTATATTAGCAATTTTTTTTTATCTTCTTGGCCTTTTCAAAGGGCTTCCATAATTTTTTTTATCTATTTTCTACTATTTTTATTTTGAATCTTTTGTAAATAGGTGGTGGGACTCTTCTTTTTTCTTTTCTTCTCCTTCTCATTTTTAAACATTACCTTTATGGATTTTACTAGTCCAAACTAAAGTTTTCTACCTTTTAATTAACCAATGTCCTATCATTATCCTTAGAAATCATATAATTGATCATAGGTAGGGGCATCCTTCCTACATTTTGAAGGTCATTAATTTGACTCAAAATATTCTCATCATCTATTAGTTCATCAAGATAATCCTCTCCAGTATTAATAGTTTTCAACTATTTAAGTGTTAACTAATCAAAGCTCATCTTCCTAACATCAAGGTTATTTTGATAGTTGGCTTAGAAATCTTCTATGATAGAACTTGATGCTTGTATTTTGGGCTAAACACCTTTTCACTTTCTGATTAGGATCATTTCCTACCTAACTTTATAGGTATTGAAATTTAGAAAGTTCCCATAAAGATTATATCTAATTAAAGATTTATAACTATTGATATTTAGAAAGGACAATTCCTCTTCATATGCTCTAACACATATAATAGTTGGAGCCACATATAGTAACCTACAGAAAAAGGAAACTGAACTCCATGTTCTCCATGTTTATGCTTTCATGTAAATTTCTTTTCAATCTTGAATATTTTATTGGTGAATTGGACAACGAGATGACTTTATTTTTATGAAATATTGGAAACAAAAAAAGTGTTGTAGAAAACCTTGAAATTTTGATATAATTAGACATAGGAAATTAGATGAATCAATGTCCCCACCTAAATATCAATTATTTAGCCTCATGTAATATTATAACCATGTCCCTAAACAACTTGTTTATAAAGGGAAAAAAAAGGGCATTATCGATTCTCTTGAAATGCTTTAGATATAGTTAATCGGTGGAACACAGTTATCGGTAGAGCATGAGATCATGGTGCACATATTGATTTTGGTGAATTATTTTGGATTGCAGTGATCAAGGTAGATGATTTGGGGCTCAAGATAGATTACTTCGTAATCCTAATATCCGATGTTGAATTGTGTGCAAGTTTAGAGCTCTGGTATTTGGTATTTCAATTAGGGCAGAGCTATTTTGGAGTAACATGTGTTGCGTATCTATTAGGATGATTATGGCGATCAATTTCATGTTTGAGGTGATTGAGCCGACTTATGGGAAGCATTTTATCATCTTGTTTTGGCCCTCATTTGGATTTGTGATCAAGTTGAGCCGACTTGGTGAAACACATTTCATGTTGTGTGTTATGCAATTTTCGGAAGTCGACTTAGTAAATGATTCTTTTTTTTCATGCGGATATATAAGATTGACTTGGTTAATCATTTTGATATATGGGATGAGTGAAGGAAGTCAGTGTGAAAAAGTTTGTAAGTTTGGTGAATATTTTGTTGCTCTGGTATGTGACAGAGCAATGTTACAGAGAAAAATGACATATCAGTTGCAAGAGACAATCATAGCCTAATTGGACCTATATTTTGACATAGTTAGCTATACTTCAATTCAGATACCATTGTAATCATTTTGTAATATCTTGTAAGGTAGTGAGCCTTCCTCCAGGTTGTAGCCCTTTTGTAATTAAGTAGTGAGTTGTAGGTAGTGAGCCTGAATGCAAGTGCATTCCCCTTATTCAATCCCAATGTGGTTTTTCCCTTTCCAGGTTTC
Organism: Cryptomeria japonica; assembly: GCF_030272615.1. NCBI lineage: Eukaryota > Viridiplantae > Streptophyta > Pinopsida > Cupressales > Cupressaceae > Cryptomeria > Cryptomeria japonica. Next base: position 5,259,547 of record NC_081411.1, on the reverse strand, counting down.
CATGTAAAAATCTTGGTGTTATGGTTGTGTCATTGTCTACTTTATGTTTCTACACTTTAATTACTGTCTCATGCATCCAGTGATTTAAGAATCAACTTGATAATTTTGCAAATTATAAAACACTAATTCACTCCCCTCTCAGTGTTCATTGATTCCAACAGTAGTTACAGACTTCTTGTCATATTAGCACCAGGAAACCTTCACTGTGATCAGAAGAATTCAATCCGATCGTTGCTTGAAGACCCGATAGTTAGTCAGTTGCTAATAGACCCGACATTTAGTCAGTTGATAATAGACCTGACAGTTAGTCGGTTGAGTTTGAGAATTGATATTTTGTTGGTTGAGAATGGTCATCATTCTATTGCTTAAGGTGGCCTCTTACATGGGAGTAGGGGTTGGTTGAAATAGAAAGGAACACGTCAAGTAGCAGAATAATACAACATGAATAGACCGACTGGGTATCATCGACATAAATGGTTGAATAGGCAAGTAAGAAGATCCTCTAGCATAGCTTGCAAGGAGATTTTATATTGTAGATGTTTGACAAATGATTCCTGTAAGAATCAGAATTCTTTGTAATAAACAAGAATAAATTTTTTATCATTATGTTGATGCATTTGTTTGATGTGTGCACAAGCACAACCTGTTTCCTATTAGTTTTGTAGGAGATTGTTGAAGTTGTATTTGTTCTTCCTGGCTAATACATGAACATCCTATCATTATTGCCTGGCAATTATTTGTTAGTTTATGTGTTTGATCTATTGATTGAGTGATTAGCAAGGTGTGCCATCATAGATCCAAGGTGGTTTCATGGCATGACACTCTTTACAACTATAGTGTAAATTGTAACCCCTTACAATTTTTCACACTCTATTTTGAGTCCTTTCTTTAGTGTGCCCTCTCTTAGCTTATTTCAACCCTACTTTTGATGTTATCTTGCTCAAATTGTTATCATATGTTAATTTCATTGTCAGATCCTATGTCTAGGAATTCAGTTCTTTGCAACTACCTCTTCCTAGTCCCTTTTTAAGTGTATTATAGCGAATAGTGCCCTAGTTATAGTCATTCCAAACTGAGCAATAATTTTAATGTGTGTAAATATCAATTCTCACCATTCATGATTCAATCTTGATATTTTAATTTGATGTTTACCATTCACAAAGTGTAATAGAGCTCAAATAATTTCACATGTTACAAATGATCAAGAATTTCAATTCATTCAAGAGTAGATTTGAGTACATTAAGTGACAAGATACAACAATCTACATGCAAGTATGATTCCATGATTGATCTTATTATGTCTTGTCATGTTAGGTTATTGCATCAACACTTGAAGGTCTTTTCAAAAGATGATTGCATCACTAATCTAAGGTTTAATATTGTTTCATTTCAGTATTTCATTATGATTTATCATCTACCCTACTAGGGGTAAGCTCTCTTTCCATCATAATTATTCTTGTGGAGGTGGAAAACACTAATATGGATTTTGACTGAAGCTAGCCCCTACATCAAACAATATTTTCCCTCTTCTAATGTGCATAGGAACAAATTTGATAATAAAACGTTATGGAATTGGGCAAAGAAAATAGTGACACATAATATCAAATTTTGAATAGGAAAAACCCCTAGGACTATGCCAACACCTATCTAGCACTTTTGAGTTGAATTATGTATGGAAAGATCTATAAAGCCTCTTGATTTGAGATTCAACACTTTTAGCTGGCCACTTGGATATGACCAGCCATGAAGAGAAACCAATAAGGTCAACTCAAAAGTTTGCATTTGAATTTAGTCATGAACATGTTCTACATATCTTTGAGGTAGACACCAATACCAAAAGGTATAGAAAGGTATCTAGAGATTGTAACTATAGTCACATAAATCTATCCAGTTTAATTAAATGAATATTTGCTATTTATTTGATTAAAAATCCACTAGCCATTAGTAAATTAAATTAATATTTAATTAATTCATCTTCAAGTATTCTCCTATTAATTAAATAAATTATTCAATTTATTTTAATTAATTCATTAAACCAAATTCACACTCAATTAAATGAATAAATCCTATTTATTTAATTAAATCCCCTTGTTCCTCTTTTAAATAAATTAAATAAAACATTTATTTAAATCATTAAAACCCGCCACTTGCATTTTCCTACAAATGCAACTTGCACCTATTAATTGAAATAAATTAATTTTATTTTAATTAAAATTCTATTTTCCCTCACCCACCAAATCCACTTGCACTCCTAAACCCCCTTCTAGATTCTTCTAAACCCTTTCCTAATTAGCTTAATCTGTTTCCTAATTATTGTCACATTCCTAAGCAACTTGAAGTTACTTCTCAAAGACTTCAAAGTCTTTGAAAAACATTAAATGCTTTGTGTGTTCAACAATTTAACCTCCCAAGTCTTCCAAACTATTAATGGCTCTTACATGACCATTAATGGCTCTTACATAACCATTTATGGTTAATTCAACTTGAACTCATGGGTCTCCTCAAACATTTATTGCTTTGACCATGGTTATCCCTTTTGCCTTTGTACAAGAGTTTATCATTGGATAAAAGTTTTATTCTTTGAATAAAGAATTTATCCATTCAACCCAACCTTGACTTTAACTCCCAAGTTAACCTTCAAGTCATGTCAAGCATTTAATGCTTATTCCCTCTCCTCTCAACCTATCTCACAAGCCATCATATGGATTGAATATCATTCAATCCTGACCCTTGTTGAGATTACTCAATCTCAACCATCCATTGCTCCATTTTTCCTATAAATAGAGCCCATTTCTTCATAATCCAGATCTTGAAAACTTGTATGCACTTAATCTATAGTGAAATTCTAGAGAGCATTTAGCATAAATCATAAATATCTTGTCATTTTGGTTTAAAATAAATCATTTCAATATCAATAGCATCTAGTGTTAGCTTTTTTATTCATATTTAGAGCAAATACTTCAATCTTGAACCTCCATAAGCATCCATAGTGCTAAAAGCTGTTGAGAGTTACACTAGTTTGGAACTTGGAGAGGAGAGGAACAAGGGAGAAGGAGCTAAGAGCATGTTAGGAGGCATTTGGAGTTGTCTCATCATATTTACTTTCCTAGTTAAATATTCTCTCATGCTTTTGGTATCTCTCTTGATATGCTTGTGTAGGAAAGTATTTTGTTTATGATTTCTAACACTAACAATTTGGCTTTTCTTCTTGTTTGTGTTTTGTTATCATTGACTAACCTTTCCTTTTTGCAGAGCATCATTTGGTGAACCCGACATGAAAACAAACACTTAAAAACTTTTTTAAAAAAACAACTAACATGTTTGAATGTTGAAATTGACACACAGGTCACGCTTTAGCACTTTTGTTCGCACTTTAGCGCTATTGTTTCTGGTATTCTAGCATTGTTGTTTGTAGAATAGCGCTATTGTCCAAGAATTAGTGCTTTTGTTAATAGTATGGCACTATTGTTCATTAGTTAGCTCTTGTGTTTCTCTATTAGCGCTTTTGTATTGCTGTAAAAATCTTATCTTTTAGCACTTTTGTCTATACTTTCGCACCTTTGTGTTAAGTAGCACTTCTATTTTTACACAGAGTAGCACTATTGTAACAGAACGTTGTAAAAAAAGGCCTTGTAATCAATAAAATTATTTTTCTTAGGTTTGTGGGAGGCAGAATATATATGGAATATAACATTTAAGTATAAGTGACATTTCCTCTTTCTTATACTTTCAGTTATATTCCATATATATTGTTAGGATGTTTGAGAGGGGTTTCAGACCTCTAGGAGTTGAAATGCAAAATCTAGTTTTTGGAAGATCCTCCAAATTTCAGACTTAGTCAAATTTCAGGGCATTTCAAGATCAGGATTTGTAAAATTTGTAACCAAAATCAGAATTTAGGCTTGTGTAAGCCCACACTAACATTTGATCACTGACTGTGTGCAGGTTCTAATCTTTTTTGTGTAGGGGAAGGAGTTAGTTTAGAGGCTTTAAGTTTCTTTTTTTACTTTCTTTCAACAAAAGTTGGTTAAAAAGAATCCATTCTCCCTTCTTGTACAAGTTAAAATAAACCTCACATTTTATTTTGGAGTGCATAAAATGAACCTCAAACTTGTTTTTGGTGCTTACAAGAAAATTCATCTTTCTTTATTGCAAGGTAAAAAGAACAACAACTTCAAATTTGCTTTCATTGCAAGTTAGCGATACATTTTATTTTGGTGCTTAAAATCAACGAGGCAAAATTTATTTCTTGCATCAAACTTAAGCAAAAAAACTCACTATCCACACTTCCATTTTGGTGCAAATAAAATTCACAATCAACTTGTTTCAAGTTTTGTAAAGCGATTTTCCTTCATGCATACGTGCTTCAAATTAAGTTGACCAGGATTTTCAAAATTCTAGTTTACTCAAACCTTTGCATTTGAAGTTAAAAAGAACACCATGATTGTTGGAGCAACATCTCCAAATAGTTAGAATCACATTGCAATGACAAGTTAAAAAGAACAAGTGAAGTTCGTGTTTGGCACACTTGTGCAAAAGAGTTTGTCGAGTGGTCCTACTTCTAACACACACTATCCTCTCCCTTGGCTCTAGGTGCAAGAGAAAAGTGTTAGTAACACTCAAATTTTATCATTTTAAGAGAGGCCTGCCAAGGGATCGATACTCTTGGGAACAACCTCGCACGGTAAATCCTTCAAGCCGCTATAGAAATCAGGTGAGAGAAAAAGTTGTAGCCTTGGGTATAACTGTTCCTACAATGTAACTTGCTAAAAGGACAAATGGGCCCCACCACAAGTTACAAGGCTCTTAAGTGAGTCACTGCAGAATGAACTTATATTCAAAAACATCAAAAATTACTAAACACCTTTAAGTAGTAGCCCACCTGTTCTATTGATTGAGGATATTTGTGATATAATTCAGTGCAAGAGCATAGATGGTTTTGCTCCCAAGATACTCACCATACATATTTCTTTGAGTAAAAACATAGTTTTTTGAAAAGTCACTTGTGGCTTGATGAAAGTGGTGACTCTCCCATCATAGGGATCATCTATTTGTTGTGCTCACCCAAGACTTAGTATATCACATCCTTACCTGCCACGATGGGATTCATAAGGTATGTAGTACCAAAGTCGAAGAAATATCAAGATGTGGGCTAAATTTATCGCAACTGGACATTTGACCTTAGGGATAAAAAGTGTTTGAAGTGTTTTCGTTTTAGTCAAAACCAAGTACAAATTGAGCCGACTTCAGGCTTTGGAAAGAAAAACACCTAAAATACACTTAAAGGGTCATAAAAAGTCCAAGAATTGGGTTGATCTAGACCCATACTCATTTGTGCCTTTTAAGGCAACATCCTTGTGTTTGTGTGCTTGCTTTGTTTTCTTGTCAAAGAAATATCATAAAATCCAAATTTCAGAACAAGTATTCATCCAACCAAACATTTTCAAAAACAACCAAAAAGATCAAAAACAAAGAGAAGAGTATCAAAATATATGACCATTCTTCACATCTTGAGAAAGAAGAATCTTCATAAACACATCAACTTGAAAAGAAGACCCTTGAGTTCAAAGGCTTTAATCAAAAGGTAGAAATTCTTCTATCTAAATAGACAAATCTTTGTCTCTCATAGAGTTTTTCTGCGTCACATGTGCTTTTATCTTCAAGGAAAATCAAATGAATTTGATCCAGAATCATCTAACCACAGAGCTTTCATGCAGTATAGAGCTTTGAGTTATCACAAAAACCAAGGAGGCAAGATCAATCCCAACTTCTTCCTAGACATTTGTATCACATACAACGTAGCTCGATAAATGCCACCAACACCCGAAAGGGAAGAGGTAGAATTTGTTCCATATGTGACACAAAGCTTTTATTGAAGTTAAACATTTCATCCATTTATCACCTTCACTTCATCACTTCATTTCAACTCTCAAAACATTAAGAGGTTCTTGTCCTAAGTTCTCTTTTTGATATTGCTTGAATCAAACACAACAAATCACTTTTTAGATTGTTTCTACATCTAGGATAAGCTCATCCTAAGAGACATATCTACGTGGGTTAAAACTAGTGTACGAGTGAATCCTCTCATTACTAGGTAGTCAAATTTGTAACACATCTCAAATTTCTCTACACCTTATCATATCAAACCTTATCAAAACATAACAAGTGATTCAAGAAAGGACTTTGGTCACATCTACCTTTAGTGCTAGAGATTCATATGCAAAAAACTCCACCAAACATAAATCTCTCATTTCATCAACAACTCATCATCATTTTCACCCAACTTCAACAAAAACTTGTGAACAAAATGGCTCAAACCAGATCTAGAACTAGATCATTCAAGACCAATATTTAATTCCAGGAAGCCATTAGTTAATTAAATTAATATTTAATTAATTCATCTTCAAGCATTCTCCTATTAATTAAATAAATTATTCAATTTATTTTAATTAATTCATTAAACCAAATTCACACTCAATTAAATGAATAAATCCTCTTTATTTAATTAAATCCCCTTGTTCCTCTTTTAAATAAATTAAATAAAACATTTATTTAAATCATTAAACCCCCCCCACTTGCATTTTCCTACAAATGCAACTTGCACCTATTAATTGAAATAAATTAATTTTATTTTAATTAAAATCCTATTTTCCCTCACCCACCAAATCCACTTGCACTCCTAAACCCCCTTCTAGATTCTTCTAAACCCTTTCCTAATTAGCTTAATCCGTTCCCTAATTATTGTCACATTCCTAAGCAACTTGAAGTTACTTCTCAAAGACTTCAAAGTCTTTGAAAATCATTAAATGCTTTGTGTGTTCAACAATTTAACCTCCCAAGTCTTCCAAACCATTAATGGCTCTTACATGACCATTAATGGCTCTTACATAACCATTTATGGTTAATTCGACTTGAACTCATGGGTCTCCTCAAACATTTATTGCTTTGACCATGGTTATCCCTTTTGCCTTTGCACAAGAGTTTATCCATTGGATAAAAGTTTTATTCTTTGAATAAAGAATTTATCCATTCAACCCAACCTTGACTTAGTCATGTCAAGCATTTAATGCTTATTCCATCTCCTCTCAACCTATCTCACAAGCCATCACATGGATTGAATATCATTCAATCCTGACCCTTGTTGAGATTACTCAATCTCAACCATCCATTGCTCCATTTTTCCTATAAATGGAGCCCATTTCTTCATAATCCAGATCCTAAAAACTTGTATGCACTTAATCTATAGTGAAATTCTAGAGAGCATTTAGCATAAATCATAAATATCTTGTCATTTTGGTTTAAAATAAATCATTTCAATATCAATAGCATCTAGTATTAGCTTTTTTATTCATATTTAGAGAAAATATTTTTTGACGAAATGGAAATAGAAGAAGAGGAAGATAATATCAATGAATTCCAGGAAGCCCTGGGAGGAAATGCAAATGACAAAAATCCAAGCACTCCTACTCCTACGGCAATAGAAAGGGCACAACACAACCCTCTCTTTAATAGATTATTTGATGAAATACTCAGGAGCAATGTTGATGCTCACTTTTTAAGACTTGCTGAAGAAGGAGCCAAACTACCCTCTAACTTCGATGTTGCACAACTAAGGCAAGCATCAGAATGACAAAGTTGCAATGAGGATGAAAGAGGTAGAGATCGCGTCAAATATAACATTCCTCAAGGTAATCCACCACCTCCTCCTCATCCAAATGACATAGAGATGTTGTGGAAACAAGTTGAAAATCTCGCCCAATAACTTCATAGTGGTGTGAAGACAAATCAATTCTCACTCAATGACATTTGTCCCTATCCCTTTGATAGGAATCTTTATATGCCACCTTTTCCACGAGGGTTGGAAACACCCAAGTTCGAAAAGTATAGAGGAAAAGGAGATCCTCACGATCATGTCAAAGAATTCCATTCAGCTTGCCTCAAAGTGGCATACGAGGATACATACCTAATGCGACTTTTTCCCCAGAGTTTGGGAGGAACAACCACATCATGGTTTTCTCGATTACCAAGTGGCATTAGGACCTTTGAAGAACTAATCCAGAAGTTCCTATCACATTACTCACACAACATTGAATGGGATATCACAATGGCTGATCTATGTAACACTAAAAAAAACCAGGCGAGTTATTTTTGGTCTTTCTGCAACGATGGCATCAAATGTCTAGCAGGCGTTCACTTCAATTACCAGAATAAGAATTAGTGGAAATATTTATTTCCAACTTAAACGATGAAATGGAATTTCACCTGGACCTCAAAGACACAGATTCCTTCAATAACATGATCACAAAAGGTTAAAAATGTGAGCGAGTTCTCATCAAAAAAGGGCTAATCAAAATCTAAAATGAGCCAAAGGATGCCCCTCACCCACGTTTCAAAATTGACAAACCGAACTTCTGGAAAAAAAACAAAAATGTCATCAACGACGGGGTTGTGGATGCCATAACTATCAAAAGTGCACAGCTTGTGGTTCGATTTGTAGGATAGAATCCCCCACCTAAGACTAACATGGTTGTTCCTCCAAATCAAGGCTGCATCACATCCCAAGATGAACCTAGACAATGTCAACAGAAACCAAAGCGAACATACACTCTCTTAGGGGAACCCATCGAAACAGTGTTACGATAGTTGGTTTCTCAAAATCTGGTAACTCTACCCAAAATGTCCAACTATGAACCTCAAGTCAAACCATCATGGTGGAGAGATACTGAACATTGCAATTTCCATCAAGGGAAAGGTCATAAGACAATCAATTGTCATAGATTAAAAGATCTTATTGAAGATCTCATTGACCAGGGTGAAATAGAAATCGAAGGACATGACCCAAAGACAACAAACAATGATCATCTGATGTTTAAAAATCTACTTCCATCACAAGATCAAAGGGGTCCTTCCACCTCCAGGAGAGGCATTGATACCATTGATTATACGCAAGCAGCGTATAATTACACTATGAATCACTTATATGATGCTAGTGAACAAATTGCAACCATTACTATCAAAAATCCTAACTCCACTTGCAATGTTGTTACTCATCGTAGCAAAATCACCATCAAAGCGGCTCCACAAGGCACCACATCTATCCCAAAGCAGTACAACCTTGTAGACTAGTTAGATAAAATGTCTGCACTCATATCTATCCTAGAGCTATTGTGCCTATCTCCATCTCATAAAACCATCTTGGATCAAGCTCTCCAAGAGGCGTCAGTCCCTACAAATTTGAACATAGATCAGCTCGAAGCCATGGTTGGAAATTTAAGGTCATCACCTTGTCTCACTTTCTCATAACGCCTCACTCCACATTGAAGGATTCATTAACCAGCATAGGATCAAGTGAGTCTTGATCGATAATGGAGTAGGCCTAAATATTTGTACACTGCAATTGGTTACAACATTGTGATATGCCATTGAATCAGTGGATCCTCACAAGAAGATCACAATCAAAGCTTATGATGATGCAGAGCGTTCATCCAAAGGAGCTGTTGTACTACCAATCCAAGTGGGCCCTGTGGTGAAGCACATCATTTGTCAGGTTCTGGACCTTCCTCTACCATACAATTTGTTGTTGGGAAGACCTTGGATACATGCCATGCAAGCCGTTCCATCCACATACCATCAGTGTATCAAATTCCCACATAATGGTGTAGAAGTCACAATCTTGGGTGATACAAACCCCTTTGCATACTGTCATAACATAAGTCATCAACTAGAGATTATTGTTCCTAATAATAGAGAAGCCATCTCCTCCATGTCATACGTAAGTCCAGCTTCCCTCTCCAATTCAAACACTATTATACCCAAGCAAGAGAAGCTCAAGATGAAAATTACAGAGGGCGGTCTAGGAGAATAAAATCTAAGCCAACTCTTTTGTGTTGGACAAATGCCTACTTCTCCTAAAACACATGGAAAACCTCAACAAGTACTTCAAACAGCACTGGTTAAACCAGCATGTGCATTGACACCTTTCATCCTTGGAAAGAGTCACGAAGAGGAAACCAGAAGACATAGCAAAATGGATATATAAGGATCCTATCACCACCGACATTCAGCCAGCTAAGCTTCCCACAGATCAATATGGCAAAGGTCTTCTCATTATGCAAAGAATGGGATATGATGGTCAAAGTGCTTTGGGGTATTGTAAACAAGGGTGACATGAGCCACTACTACCAGAATTGCAACCCAAAGACAATGCAAGCTTAGGCTTTCAAAAAGAGATCTTTCCTAAGCTTAGATTCAAAGGAAAACCCAACAAACCGTTATATCAACCTACTACAAAGAGGCCGCCCTTGATTATAAAAGCAACCCCCCAAAACATCACAACTGTCTCATTGAAGCTAAAGATCCCAGCAAAATCATCTGCAACACCAGTTGTCCCATCAATCAAACCAACAACACCATCAGCAGTAGTGATAAAGACACCCCAGACAACAACAACTATATCCGAACCTCCCGCAGTATCTATGACATCAACAGTTCCAATAGAAGTAGCAGAGTCAACACTACCAATGCTACCCCAAAGAGGCCACCCTTGATTATAAAAGCAACCCCCCAGAACATCACAACTGTCTCATTGAAGCTAAAGATCCCAGCAAAATCATCTGCAACACCAGTTGTCCCATCAATCAAAGCAACAACACCATCAGCAGTAGTGATAAAGACACCCCAAACAACAACAACTATATCCGAACCTCCTGCAGTATCTATGACATCAGCAGTTTCAGTAGAAGTAGCAGAGTCAACACTACCAATGCTACCTGTATTGGATTCGTTGATCCCCATAATTCTTCCTGTAGCACCGATCATACCTGCAGTATTTGACTCAAAGGATATCCCAATATGGTATAGTAACCGGTTACTAGAAGGTGACTCAGAAAATGACTCGCATGAGTGGGAATTTGATTCCGTACAGCTTAACACTTCAAATGAGGAAGACACATCACTACCTCCACCCTGCAAAGACATCCCTGTTTACGGAGAAGCACAGATAAAGACTTCTTGGGTTCTTGAACTGGAAACTTCTTCCATAGACCCTACGTCACATCCTATGCCTGATTCTGATAGGGAGAGTACCACCAATGACCTTCACCACAACGTCTTAACCCTCACTGATACATCTAACAAACTTAACCTAATCGATGAGATAATGCCCATTATTCATACTAAACTCATCGAATGGAACCAACCTAATCCCCCATGTCTTGACCATTTCCAAAACGATGAGGTGATCATTGACTTCTTGGACTTACGGGATAACATACCAAGTGGGGATCACAAAGCTAGATTCCCCATAGAACTTAATAGTGCAGCATACTTCAGGGCGGATGCCAAACCTTTCAGCCGCAAAAATCTAACAATAAAACATGGATCTTCAAATGAAAACCACACTATGGCACTGTTTGATCCCACAAAAGTAAAAAGAAAGAGCGTATCCAATGGTGAAAGCGCCTGAGGATGAAAGGTTTGAGATCCTTCCTTGTAGCACATAGTAGGAAAGATCTACGATTCTCATCGAAGAAACCAAAGAATACAACGTGGGGACTCCTGAAACTCCTCACCTCATACATCTAGCATCTCTTTTAACTTCAGAGGAACAACCCAAGTTTGTCGAATTCTTCCAGAAGCGCTCGATTAACTTTGCATGGTCATATGCAGACATGCCTGGTCTTGATCTAGATTTAATCATGCATCACCTTACAGT